>NC_079165.1:855000-1217500 GCF_947568905.1 Ostrea edulis
AAGAGAAAAAGAATCCCACTTCTCTATGATACACTTCCTTGTATTGAGGTGTACCGAAGACGAGTCGAATATACCAGTCTAATTTTAATTCAGATTGGAACATATAATTCGAAACCTTTTTCTTTAACTGTAAACAATTAAGTTTTAAACAAATTAAGTATGTCTTATTGAACTTATTTTCACTTGTCAATGAAACTTTTAGATTTAGTTTGATTAAAATTACTTGCATGTATTATAGATAAAATTGAATTACAGATGTCAAGTCCCCCAAACAATGTTTCTTCAATGATCTCTTCAACAATATATGTTTATTTTAAAAACTAAGGGTAATGTGTTTAATTTAGGGTCAGAAACACAATACTTATTTGACGCCTTAATTTATTCTTTTAAATTTTCAAAACTCCATCAACATGCAATATAATAAATATTTTGATCAGTTACAATTGTATATAATTCACAAATCTTTTTACAATTTAAGGCAATTCAGTTAAATATATAGCACAAACTAAAACATGTAAAATAATTAACATTGCACAGTCAGCTTTTCATTAAAGGGAGCTTATAATTACAAAATTCTTTACTTTAGGTTAAATAATACTCAGTGCACAGTATGACCCTAACTTGGCCAAACTTGAAAAAAAAATCCATGTAATATGATCATGCAAAATAATTTCTTCTCCTAAATTTCTAGAACAGCTTCTGGATGATCACAGCTCAATTTTGATTTCTGAGACTTATAACTGTTTAATTAATGTTGCGAAATGTAATACTAATAATGAAACAGCAAAGGTTTCTTACAGACAAAATAAAGTTGATGTATATTAAAACAATAGTTAATTACAGTGTAGTGCAATGTAATTCTAATTGTGATTCTCAATCATTTGATTTAAGATTTTAAATTTTTGTACAGATTGTCCTCTAACATACAGATACATGACTAATCTAAATATGAAAAAGATTATTGATATTATTACATGTGTGTTTCGCGCTGTAATTATAAGTTTGTAACTGGAATAAGTAAATCTAAATAAGATCAGAAATGCGTGTAGGTATTTCATTCATAAAAGGAGAATTTTTTTTAGAAATGACTTATGAAAATATGTACTGCTTAATTAATGTATCAATAAAGGAAAAAGTTATGATATATATCCATGTATATTGTCCCGTCACATTAATAAATGTGTTAATGATTAATATATATCATAAATGCTTGCATAAATAAATATTAGTAATACATGTGTGTGGCTACAGAAACTCAGAGCTATAAACTGCCAATCTGTAAATGAGTACCACTCAGGAATTTTAAATGTTTTCTACTATGATTTTACATAAATCAAGGACTGCGATATTTTGCTACATATAAGAAGATTGATAATCTGATAAAATTCTTTTAATTAATGCATTGTCCACTGGTGTCTAATATGCTCATTTGTTACCAGATTTAATTAATATACATGTTATAAATGACAATTACAACCCTGCATTAGATACAGGGAGGATCCTGTTAAATATAATGCACTGTCCCCTGATGTCCTTTGCAGTTTTTTTATAAACTTTTAAGATTATCACTGGTACATTATATACTTTGGCAATGGTTACTATATATATACATGTACATTGTATACATCTAGTCATGTTCTAATTTCCATTTATTGTTGTTTTCCCTCCACTTAAAAACAATCCATAATTGGTCACCTTTGAGCGTACATACATGTAGTGTATGAAAAGGGTTCTATATAAATATGGTATTATTATTATTATTAAATCATATCATATAAGGTAAAGTTGGAATTTTTCATTTACATTTGTACCAAATGATAATCATACAAATACATGTCATATACTTTTCAATCATTCTAATTTTCTTAGGTGTGCTGCATGTATCAATGAGTTTAATTATTAAAATCTTTACATATAAAAAAATATATGAATGGGTAGTATATATACCCCCTGGTCACCACAATAGATCCAATCAATAAAATTTACTTTCTTCATAAAATAAATTCACTTTATCTATACTGCTAAATTAGGAAAATGATTATGTTTCCATCAAAGAAATATTAAGTTTAGAAGTTTTAAGATACTACAATGCAATGCATCTTTCTTTGCTTGTAACATGCACATTCACAGATACATGTATACCTCAAATATGAAACAGACTATAATATTTTCTGCGTGGAAATGGTAAATTGTATGCAACATTTCAGTGTTTGATAAATTGAACACAATCCTTAGACAACATTAAAATTTAATTATGGCACTTTGAAATAGAAAGATGTCCTCTCAATATTTTTTTTCACGATAATCAAGACTTCTTTCAAAGTTGGCCTTGTTCCAAATCTAAGGACGATAACTTTTTCTTACCATTTCTTATTTAAGTTTTATTAGGTGACGGCATTAGGAAAATAATGCATTGATACGTAGATCTATATATTGCAAAAACAAATAAAGCACAATATACCATAATTTCTAATTGATACTTACATTAACACTGGAACTCCTTAAAGCACATCCATATCCGGTAGAAAATTCACCGGGTCTCAGGTAGCTCTCGTTGGAGTCTCGGAGCAGCGAGATTATATTTCATTCGATAGTCTTTGGTTTTACACTCTACTTAACACCGATAAAGAATATGTTCCGAACACGTTAGTAGGGGTGTTCAGAATGAATGTGATTGTCAGAGGGAGAATGATGGACCGAAGCATGCATTTTGTAAAATGATTCTTGTGTTGTTAAATCTTTGAGAATCTTGTTGGAGATGTCTGATTCGGTTCACGGAACAACTTAGCATCATCTAGCAGTAGCAGATTTCACCGTAAGCACTTAATATTAACACTAATTTTAATATATTGTAAACAAATTGTAACTGTAAGCTAGGCTATTCCAAAATTCCACAACATATCAGAGGAACCGGTAATTTAGCCTGTACATAATGATAAGAGTAGGGGTATATACCACACACCCCTAATAAAAGCACTGGGATTACTGAATCAGAATGACAATTGGGGTGGGGACGATGAAAGCAGAATTTTCGAATTATTTTGAAGCGAAGTTTTGAGTAAGAAATGGTGCCATTCCTTTGGGGTTATTTTTTTCATTGGGGATGGTACCATAGGGCCTACTATTATTATTGCAGACAAAAATACCGGTTCCTGTGAATATTCACACCTGACGACCTGTAAAGGGTTGTAAATAGTGAATGTGAACAGCTGCATGTAAATAAGTTAGTGTTCTAACTGCATAATTTAATACCGTTCAATTTTATTCTAATATTTTTGTGATAGGGTTATATGTATACAATTAAAATTGCATGGGAAAGAGTTTAGTAATGCAGAGCTCTAATATAATTTAATTTCTCATGTTGTTTAGACATTTATCCATTAACACATGTATAGGTCTACATAATTTAGGAGTGTAATTACTAGATAAAGTTAATGTCATTCCTTAGCTTGCAAGTACATCCTTAAGAATCATGACAAACAACACTCTTTAAGATACAATTTTCTGCTTTATTACTATATTCATGGGATAAAAGCCCCCATCCTGTGTTTTATTTGGGATATTTATTCCCATTCATACTCAAATAGGATATTCACTGCCATGTCATGTTCATTATGGGACATTTCCTCCTATGGAACATTGTATCCCATTTTGAATTTAAATATGGGAGTTAAAATCCTATGGGAGAAATTATATTTTTTCTCCCATGGGATTTTTGGTGGGAGTGAAAATCCCCCAAGTGGGATTAAAAATCCCTCCAAAATCCCATGGGATTTTTTTATTTCAGGTGAAATATCTTAAAAACTACAATAGTTACAAGTGTAAATGTTGGTGCATATCTTGTGGACATAAAATCCCATCTTTTTTTGTAAAGGGTTTATTTGTATCCTTAATAAAAGGGTTGGCGAAACTCCGGACTTTTGGCGTGTCCGGAGTTAAATGTCGCACTGTTTAATATAATATAATATTGTTGATATAAATCACAAACTTGTTCATGCGACTGGCTCGACATTCCACTTGTCGAAAAAACTCGTACTTCTCAACTTCAAAGGCTGTTTATAGTTGTTGTAGGCATACTATGTGGTAGTGAGTGGGTGTGTAAATGAATTTTTAAATTGTGGTTAAGTTATTTGATTTAAGTAATTTATTCAACAACAAAAATTAATTCGAGTAATGCAAAGCTTTCACTTGGAAACCAAATGAAAACTAAAGAAAAATTAAGTAAACTTAACTAAACTATTGCTACACTACGCTGTAACTAAACTAACTAACTATATGTAAACCACCGACAGACAGACTCACAACTACTTAACTAAGTACAAGCACCTGTGTAAACCTGCGCTTAAATAATAAAGTATTCTACTTTCACTTTCAGTAATTACACTGTCCAGTAACACCTTAAATACACTTCCTCAATACCCAATGTAAATAATCTGAGGTCAAGGTCATATAATTCACCTGTACCTCTAGTATGCATTCAAAATTCAAATATAAACAGGACATATACTATTCAATTGTACATGTATACAGTATAACACCCAAAAGAATATGACTTACACACACTGATAATGTGTTTGCTACTTCACTTGAAGTGTAAATACAGAATTACTAAAGGAAAATAAAATCAATATTTGCTGAAAAAAAACCATTGTACAAGTCAATGGATCAGGTGATCAAGACTGTTCAACGTAATGTCACTTTCACCACAGGAGTCGGCAATTTTATCAATAAAGTAGAAATATATGAGAAATGGGCATAAATATTACCAATGAGCTTCGCGAGCGTAGCGAGCGAAGCGACAGGAATGCAACGCGATTTCGGCCAAATCTGCCCCGGTGCTATATTGCGTGAAAAACACAGCAGCACTCGCTATAAATAACATCAGTCGATATACCCCACCTGATTTCTGGATCGGTCACCCTTTAATTGCCGTCAATTACACTAAAATCCAAAATAAACACACTTTCGAAAATATTCACTCGCCATAAGTTTTGTGTGACGTCACGCCATTTGCTGCTGAACTATTGCGGTTGAATTTTATCATGTTTATAAGAAAAATATTTAAAAAGAAATGAAACGTCTTTTTTATGACTCGTTTTTATGTTTGTTATTTTTTTAGTGACAATATGTAATTGGTAATTAATTTTTGATTGAGTGTTAGTTTACGTAGGTAATATGCGTTTGAAAATAAAGGGAGGTAATTTTTCACGAAATCAATATTGTGCTTCTTTGAAGAAAAATGCCCAACAACTTATATATATTGTGTTTGAGATCACACTTCGAATGGAGCCCATCATAGTGTTGGGGGTGGAGACACAATAAAGTTTTCAAACCCAACAGGAAAAAAAAATGACTTATTGAGTACAGTATATGAATTCTCAAATATATCTAGATCTACTCCATTTTCAAACAACAGATGTACAGTTACAATTTGTGCATGTCCCCACCCCCCTCATTTTGGGGTAGTATAACTTACAACGCTTATTTTCTCATTAAATAACATTCTTCAATTTTAGCCATTTAAGCCTAGATCATCTTTCAATAAGGCCTAAAAGCACTATACACAATTTTAAAGTATCATGCTGAATTTTCTTCTCATTCTCACAAATACCAAGAGTTCTGAGTGAACTCATGGTTCTAATGGGATGGCCAAATGGACTCAACTAGGGCTGCTAACACTGAAAGAATGTTTTCGCAATGTATCAAGGTCCATGTCCCAAATCAGGCTGATTAATAAATCTTTGAATTTGGATCCCCCCCCCCCCCCGATTTTTAAAAGGTCTGTCATTGACTGTGCCACTGGAAAATTCAATAGCAAAAGCAGCACTGATGATTTTTTAAATGCTAAGCGAGGTTCAGAATTTCAGCAAATTAATAATAGTATTTCTTCATGCCACGGTGTTCTGCTGTAACTAGCTCATGGAAATAATTACTGGAAATATCTTGTATATAAAATATTACTATCTTTAGTTATCAATATTTAGTAAATTTCTTTGGGTTGGCGCGATAAAGAATTAGTCTCACTGCACTACGTCCTTGAATGAAAAAATAGCACAAGAGGGGTAAAAAGACCGGCATCCCTCACCACCTCTGTCATATATGTATTATTTTAAAGTTCTATATTCCAAAGTTCACACCTGCGTCTCCAACATAAATAAAACAATGTTAGGATAGTAATTGATTCTGATAGTCGCTAATGGATAACCTATTAAAAGCGCTGACTCTACAGAACTTGATATTTGATACTCTGTGAAACTCTTGTATTGTAGCTTAATGCATGTTAATGTATTATCAGTTAATAAAATGTAGCCACAGTGAACAGACGTGTTTGTATAGATTCATACACAACAAATTGGCGACGAGGATGTTTTAAGATATTACTGATAATTCCATGGAAATTTTCGTGTCAAAGAATACTGCAAAGTTTCTGTGATTAACAGTTAAAGTCATCATTACCAAAATGACAGGCTACATAGGAAAAAATTGACCCCTTTAATGACAGCATTGAAACTTGGACTTCATATGTTGAAAGACTTGAACAATATTGCAAGGCTAATAAAGTGGACAACAATATGAAAGTACCGGCGTTGTTAAGTTTGATCGGAGGAAAAACGTATTCATTATTACGCGATCTCACCAGTCCAGAAAAACCGGCGGAAAAAAACTTTGAGGACATTGTCAAATTGTTAAAGGACCATTTATCACCCAGACCTTCGGTAATCGCAGAGAGGTTCAGGTTTAATCGACGACAACAAATGGACGTCGAATCAGTAAATGAATACGTGGCAAAACTTCGAAAACTTGCTGAATGCAAGGTGAAGATAACGAACAGTGAATATTGTGAATTCGGGAATAATTTAAATGACACCCTTCGCGACAGAATAGTGTGCGGACTAAACAACGAACAAATTCAGAGACAACTGTTGTCTAAAACAACTCTCACACTGCAAAAAGCCATTGACATAGCCGTGGCCATGGAAACTGCATCAAAGGACACACAAGAACTTAGAGACAAGCAAGTCAGTGTCAACAAACTGAGTCATCAACACAACTACCAACAAAAGACCGACACGCCACAGCCTAGCAAATGCATCCGATGCAATGGCAAAAATCATGCATCAGCCGATTGCTACTTCAAAGATGCCGTTTGTCGAAAATGCAACAATAAAGGTCACATTAAACGAGCATGTCTGACAAAAGGTAAACATAAATTTAAAACAGCCAAACAGAAGAAATATGTAAGGAATGTGGACAAAACTGAAAGCGATGACAGCGATTCGTCATGCGGAATAGAAAAATTAAGCATGAATTCCGTCATCAAAGCTGATGATTGTCCGATACTCTTAAATGTCAGAGTAAATGGAAAGGATATTCAAATGGAATTAGATACCGGATCAGCCGTATCCGTGATATCAGAGGAAAAGTTCCGAGAAATATTCGGGAAGCAGCCATTGAAATCGAGCAATATCAAACTCCGTACGTACTCTGGAGAAAAATTAAAATCAGTAGGAGTTTTAGATGTTAACGTGGAACAGAATGGACAAAGTGTCACTTGTGAGCTCTACGTGGTAAAAAAGGGAACAACAACATTATTTGAAAGATCATGGCTAAAAGATTTAAAACTTGACTGGAAAAACGTCAAAAGTGTTATGAGTGTCACTACAATGAAAAGTGAAAGCAAAAGCAAAGTGCAAGCTATATTACAAAAGTATAGCTCGGTGTTCAGAGACGGAATTGGTAGAGTTAAAGGAATTAAAGCAAACCTACATTTAAATGAAGATGCAAAGCCAATCTTCTGTAAAGCACGACCAGTTCCGTACGCCATGAAACCCAAAATTGAACAAGAACTAGAAAATCTTGAAAATATGGGAATTCTGGAGAAAGTAGACACAAGAGAATGGGCAACTCCGATTGTCACGGTTCCTAAGAAAAATGGAAATGTTAGGATCTGCGGAGATTTTAAAGTCACAATCAACCTCAAGCTGAATGTCGATCAATATCCCTTGCCAAAAATTGAGGATATTTTTGCGTCATTGTCTCATGGAGAACATTTCTCTAAAATAGATTTGAGACAGGCTTATCTACACATGGAAATGGAGGAAAAGTCGAAAGCATACCTTACTATTAATACCCATAAAAGACTATATCGATACAACAGATTGTTGTACGGGGTAGCATCAGCACCATCAATTTGGCAAAGAACTATGGACCAAATTCTTCAAGGAATACCAGGAGTTCACTGCATCTTAGACGACATGATTGTCACAGGTAAAACCGAAAAGGAACACTTAAGAAATTTGGATAGTGTTCTTCAGCGCCTCCAAAATTTTGGATTGGAAGCTAATTTTGAAAAATGTAAATTTTTCTCAGACAGTGTTAAGTACTGTGGACATGAAGTCACAAAAGAGGGAATCTGGAAAACTTAAAGACAAAATTGACGCAGTATTAAGGACGCTAGCTCCTCAAAACCTTACCCAACTTAGATCATTTCTTGGTCTTGTAAATTATTACAACAGATTTTTACCAAACCTAGCAAGCGAACTAAAACCATTGCATGAACTGTTGGAAAAAGGACGAAAATGGTCTTGGAAAGAAAACCAACAGAAAGCTTTCGAAAAAGCAAAAACGCTTATAACTTCCGATACTGTCCTGGCGCATTATGACCCCGAAATGGACCTATGTCTCGCTTGTGATGCCTCTCCATACGGAATAGGAACTGTGTTGTCACACAAGTACGAGAACAGAGGCGAACGACCGATTGCTTACATCTCGAAAACGTTGACAAAAACAGAGCGAAACTATGCACAAATCGACAAAGAAGCACTGGCGATTTATTGGGCAGTTAAGAAATTCTATCCTTATCTTTTTGGACGGAAGTTTACACTGATTACAGATCACCAACCATTAACATCTATTTTCAATCCTTCAAAAAGCATTCCAGTAACGTCTGCTTAAAGATTACAAAGATATGCTGTGTTTTTGTCAGGATTCACCTATGAAATTGTGTACAAAAGTACCAAGAAACACACAAATGCAGATGTGTTATCGAGACTACCTATGAAGTCAAATGACAACGATGGGCCAGATGCATCTGAAGTTTTTAACATTGAGCAAATAGAGAATTTGCCAATGACTGCAAAGGAAATTGCAAAAGAAACCAAAAGAAATCCGATGCTGAGTTGTGTCTACCAGCATGTGACATCGGGATGGAAGAAACCAGAGGACACATCCTTGATGCCGTTCTACAATCGTAGAGATGAAATTACCACACAACACGGATGTTTGATGTGGGGAATTCGAGTCATAATTCCGACAAAATTTCGGAAGAGAATATTGGAAACTCTTCCTGCGTCGCACCTAGGAGTGGTGAAAATGAAGGGAATTGCGAGAAGTTACGTATGGTGGCCTGGAATTGATAAAGAAATTGAAAACATCTCTAAATCTTGCAGTGGATGTGCTAAAATTCAAAACAATCCAAGCAAAGCACCAGTACATCCCTGGGAATGGCCTTCAGTACCCTGGCAGAGGATACATATTGATTTTGCAGGACCATTTTTAAATAAGAATTTTCTAATCATGGTTGATGCGCACTCTAAATGGCCTGAAGTTTTCACAATGAATAAAATTACATCATTTAAAACCATTGAAATTCTTCGTACAGTTTTCGCAAGGAATGGAATTACAGAGCAGATCGTCTCAGACAACGGACCACAGTTCACGTCACGTGAATTTGATGATTTTACAAAGAAAAATGCAATTAAACATTTCAAATCCGCTCCATATCACCCAGCAACTAATGGATTGGCCGAAAGATTTGTGCAAACTTTCAAACGAAGTATGAACTCTATGAAAAACAACGAAATGTCGCTCAACAAAAAGATTGCGAACTTCTTATTGCTGTATAGGAACGCACCTCATAGTGTCACCAATGAGACACCAGCAACATTATTTCACGGAAAAAATCTACGGACATTCCTAGATTTGATACGACCCGATACCAGGAAAATCGTGGCAGATAAAACCATGAAAAACGCCGTGGAGGAAAGAGGAACAATCCGAGAATTCAAAGAAAATGATCATGTGATTGTACGGGATTATCGAAATAATGATAAATGGATTAACGGACAGATTAGATCGAAATTAGGACCGTTATCTTACGAAGTCAACACAAATCAAGGAAGCGTGTGGAAAAGACACATCGATCAAATGCGCGATTCAAAACCGAAACCTGATGAACAGTGTTCTTTAAATGACCCTATGGCAGAAATATGTGAACAACAAGAATCCGTAACTTCTTACTCAAATGCGCCATGCAGCGAGTCTCCGGCCAGTACACACATAGAAAACGCGACGTCCGAACAACCGTTAAATAAACGTTATCCGATGCGTGTGCGAAAACAAACCAAAAGACTCATTGAAGAGTGTTGACTTTGTACATAAACATTGTAACATTAACATAATCTGATGAACTTTAATTATCAATTAAGTAGAATAGTTTTGTGTTCTTTTGAATATTACAAATGTTTTATGTTCATAAAATAGAAAGGAGGAATTGTCATATATGTATTATTTTAAAGTTCTATATTCCAAAGTTCACACCTGCATCTCCAACATAAATAAAACAATGTTAGGATAGTAATTGATTCTGACGGTCGCTAATGGATAACCTATTAAAAGCGCTGACTCTACAGAAATTGATATTTGATACTCTGTGAAACTCTTGTATTGTAGTTTAATGCATGTTAATGTATTATCAGTTAATAAAATGTAGCCACAGTGAACAGACGTGTTTATATAGATTCATACACAACAACCTCAAACTGAAAAAAAGCAGGGGAGGTTGAAATCTGAGTGACTCGGGTGATATATGGGAAAAAGAAACTTGATAAACTGTACTACCAAGAATTTTGCAATCAATAAAGATTTCTATCCAATAAAAACTTTTGTTATGTGTGATGTAAAATTACAACAATATTGAGGCCATCACATGACGTGATTATCCGGAATTTCTCATTGTCAATTTCGATTTTACTGCGATAGTTTAGCAGCAAATGGTGTGACGTCACACAAAACTTATGGCGAGTGAATATTTTCGAAAGTGTGTTTATTTTGGATTTTAGTGTAATTGACGGCAATTAAAGGGTGACCGATCCAGATATCAGATGGGGTACATCGACTGATGTTATTTATACCGGGTGCTGCTGTGTTTTTCACGCGACATAGCACCGGGGCAGATTTGGCCGAAATCGCGTTGCATTCCTGTCGCTTCGCTCGCTACGCTCTCGAAGCTCAGTGGTAGTACTTATGCCCATTTCTCATATATTTCTACTTTATTGATAAAATTGCCGACTTCTGTGCTTTCACTGTTGTGTAAACATGGAGAACCCAGGAAGTACTACATACGGTTTTACTGTCTCGCATCTATTGTTAATGTATGCAGTATATATACGAATGGTGCTTAAGACCGCAACACAATTCACTAAACACAGTACCTGGACTCCAGCGTGGCCTTTGCTGACATTCTAGTTAATAATTTCTGGTGTGTAGTCATGCGCAGAAGTCTATTTCCGTTCGCGATGTAAAGGATGGTGATGTCACAACGTGGGAAATTTTAAAGCTCTATTCTTTGTGTCAGCTGTTCCTAGGAGTCAGTCAACTTGTCCCAACGTGGGCGCCATTTTTTGTTACCGGGTTTCAAGTAACCGTAAAGAAAAAACACAATCGCTGTTTTCAATATTGTATTGATGGCACTGTAAATTATAGTCTGAAACAAACATATTCACATTCAATACACAATAAAATAAGATATAGTAACATGAAACAAAGACAGATAATTTCACCTATATCCCTGTCACAGAAATTATCTTAGTGTTGTAGAAATGGTAAAACTAAATTACTTTTGCTATATGTATCATGATTTGATCAGAATAAAATACAAATTGCCAATCTTTACTATTAATTCAATAGAAAATGAATATATCATAAATACATACAGATGATTAGATGATACTATATACAGAATATACACATATGTATGTTACTCCTAATCATATATCCTTACCCAATAGGTGGTACCAGACCAGTACGACCAATCAACACATCAGGTAACTCTATATACAAGAAGTAATATTCCTAATTATATTTAAAGTATACAATGGAAAAGAATTGATAATCTCATATCATTCATACTTTGACATCAATGTGATTAAAATAAAGTGACCTGTACTGCAATGATTAAAGTCCCATCAAAAGAAACATCACAGTATAACTGACAAAAGTGTTATATTCAAAGATAATTGAATAGACTAGAAAAACAAGAGGCCCATGGGCCACATCGCTCACCTGAGTCACCTTGGTCCATATCAGAAGACTTTCCATATATATTTGCATGTAAAACCGTAGTCCTTATTATGGCCCCAACCTACCCCTGGAGGCCATAGTTTTTGCAAACTTGAATCTACACTATGTCAGAAAGCTTTCATGTAAATGTGAACTTCTTTGGCCCAATGGTTCACGAGAAGAAGATATTTGAAGATTTTTCCTATATATTTGTATGTAAAACTTTGATCCCCCCTTGTGGCCCCATCCTATCCCCCAGGGGCCATGATTTGAACAAACTTGAATCTGCACTATATCAGAAAGCTTTCATGTAAATATCAGCTTTTCTGGCTCAGTGGTTCTTGAGAAGAAGATTTTTAAAGATTTTTCCTATAAATTTGTCCTATATATTTGTATGTAAAACTTTGATCCCCTATTGTGGCCCAATCCTACAACAAGGGACCATGATTTGAACAAACTTAACTCTGCTCTATGTTAGGAAGCTGTTCATGTGAATATCAGCTTTTCTGGCTCAGTGGTTCTTGAGAAGAAGATTCTTAAAGAATGTCCCTATATAGTTGTATGTAAAACTTTGATCCCCCCTTGTAGCCCCATCCAACCCCCTGGGGCCATGATTTGTACAAACTTGAATCTGCACTATGTCAGAAAGCTTTCATGTAAATATCAGCTTTTCTGGCTTAGTGGTTCTTGAGAAGAATATTTTTAAAGATTTTTCCTATATATTTATATGTAAAATTTTGATCCCCTATTGTGGCCCCGTCCGACCCCCGGGGGCCAGGATTTTAACAATTTAGAATATGTACTATATCAGGAAGGTTTCATATAAATCTCAGCTTTTCTGGCACAGTGATTCTTGAGAAGAAGATTTTTAAAGATTTTTCCTATATATTTGTATATAAAACTTTGATCCCCTATTGTGGCCCCGTCCGACCCCCGGGGGCCAGGATTTTAACAATTTAGAATATGTACTATATCAGGAAGGTTTCATATAAATCTCAGCTTTTCTGGCACAGTGATTCTTGAGAAGAAGATTTTTAAAGATTTTTCCTATATATTTGTATATAAAACTTTGA
The DNA here is from genome assembly GCF_947568905.1 of Ostrea edulis. Lineage (NCBI taxonomy): Eukaryota > Metazoa > Mollusca > Bivalvia > Ostreida > Ostreidae > Ostrea > Ostrea edulis. Next base: position 868,413 of record NC_079165.1, read on the forward strand.
TCCCCTATTGTGGCCCCATCCGACCCCCGGGGGCCAGGATTTTCACAATTTAGAATCTGCACTATATCAGGAAGCTGTCATATAAATCTCAGCTTTTCTGGCTCAGTGGTTCTTGAGAAGAAGATTTTTAAAGATATTTCCTATATATTTGTATGTAAAACTTTGATCCCCTATTGTGGCCCCATCTGACACATGGGGGCCATGATTTTCACAATTTAGAATCTGCACTATATCAGGAAGCTTTCATATAAATCTCAGTTTTTCTGGCTCAGTGGTTCTTGAGAAGAAAATTTTTAAAGACTTTTCCCTATATATTTGTATGTAAAACTTTGATCCCCTATTGTGGCCCCATCTGATCCCCGGGGGCCATGATTTTAACAATTTAGAATCTGCACTACCTAATAAAGCTTATCGATAAATTTCATCTGTTCTAGCCCAGTGGTTCTTGAGAAGAAGATTGTTTAATGACCCTACCCTATTTTTACCTTTTCTTGATTATCTCCCCTTGAAAGGTGGCCTGGCCCTTTATTTTAACAATTTAGAATTCCCTTGACCTAAGGATGCTTTGTGCTAACTTTGGTTGAAATTGGCCCAGTGGTTTTTGAGAAGAAGTTAAAAATGTTAAAAGTTTACAGACGGTCAGACGGACGGACAGACGGACGGACGCCGGAATACAGGTGATCAGAAAAGCTCATTTGAGCTTTTAGCGCAGGTGAGCTAAAAACTCTAAGAAAATCACCTGACCTAAACTTTTAACCAACCAAAACCTCCAAAATCAATCACCCATAAACAACACTAGTCACTAAGGACAATCTATGGAAATCCATACTAGACATAATAATTTATCAAGGGTTGATTAAAATAACCTTATGGAAAGCAATTAATGTAATACTTTATAATTTAGTGACATATATAAACTTACTAAGTATATAATTTGGGATTTAAAAAATGTATTTACACACACACTCACTACCACATACTAGGCAAACAGTCGGGTAGGGATTTTCCTCTGTAGGCTTTCGTTAGAGCACAGTCTATAATGTTTCGAAGGGTCGTAATATTTTCGTCTCACCAAGTTTAGCAACGCTCTATTCGGATATTTTGTCTGTGTCAGAAAAGGATAGAATGTGATGTTATTCAAATAACCGTACTTTCTCATCCTCCTTGAGTCCTCACTACAGTCTCCTGCTGAGCACTAGTATCTCGCTTTTGATCCCTTCGTTTACCGGAATAAAGAAGAATAACCAAAATGATGGAATCACGTGATCATGGTGCATACAATCTAGAATAAACATGCGTTCCGGCAGTAACTCGAAATAAAATATACTCGTATATTTGAAGATATATTGAATGATTACAGACAACAATGAAAAATAATTACCCGAGGCGAAATGAGACGTGGGTAAAATATAATATACCGGTACGTTCAAATTAAATTGGTTTCCCGCTCATTGGTCAGTTGATTTTTATGTCGCACTGGAGAGATTCTGAATGGTAGCGCCGCACTCTTAATTAAATTGAGACTTCTTAAATCCACGTCGTATAATATGCGGATCTAAGAAGTCTGATTTTAATTAGATTGGGTAGAGCCGTGGTAGCTTTCTCGAATTTCACGCTTCATACTTCACCGTGTATATTCGTAACGTAATGTGGTTGACTGAGACATCATCGCTAGCGTCGTTGTTGTTTTGAAATGAACTCTCGTCATACGCGTGAAATAACGATACAGCCCAAATCGTGGCTGTCAAAAATTGGCGTTACCTGTTGTACACGAGAGAAACGAGGTCAACAGGGTACCAGTTTACCTTCGCATGAGATAAGGAGTAAACATGTGTAATGATGTAGGCCCATATGTCGCATTTATAACATCTATGATTTTCTGTTGTTTAGAGACTGGTAAGTAGATTCATAAATCCACCTAGTTTTTGTTGACATTGTATCTCATTCAATTATAACGTTAAACCGACCATTTGGTTCATATCTTATGTTCAGTACTGGTGCGTAGAATAATTGGAATGGCGTCTTAATCCGAATGGCGCTGTAAAAACCGGAATGCGACACAAAATTACCGTAATAGCGATCATATGTTTATGAGTCACTCAGGTACTTATTGCTATGAGTCTGCGTCTGTATTCGTCCGTTATGCAATAACAGTTGGATATTATCATTTCTTGATAACTACAATTTCATTTTGTTTTCAAATTAGTATGAAAAATCTTCGGGATAGAAGAGATATAAATTGTAGATTTCAGGACTTTTGCTCCCCCGGGACCTTACGGATGGGGCAAAAGCTGCCGGAATGTTATCAATTTTCAAAACTCGTTTTCTCTACAAAGGTACATCTGTAAGAAAAAGTAAATCACGTAGAGCTGGAGACCCTCTAACAAAATTGCAAATTTCATGATCCTCAGCGATAGAGATACTGGTTCCTGGGTATGGCAAAACTTGGCATATTCTGTAAAAGATTTAAATCATATTTTCTTTAACGTTACTGATACCAAATTGAAACTGAACAAGATATTTAGAGGGAGCAGGTAGTCCTATATTAGAATTGTGAATTTCATGATCCCAGAAGTATGAATTTTGGTACCAGGGTTCATGTCAAAATTTTCATAGTGATTAATGTTTTTATCATTTGAAAGATTGCTTGTTCATTGTTTGCTGATACTGTACCAAAACTAAATGCATGAAGAAAAGATGAAAGAAATGTACCGAACATGGAAATTCACATCCCCAGATTTCTGACTCCAGGGCGGATCCAAATATTCATAGTGAAAGGTGAAGATAACGAACAACGATCAATCTCACAACTCCTATATCATGTAAAGTCGTTTATCAGTATGGGTACTTTCTTGGGATTTGTGTTCTACGGAAACATCTTGAATGTATTACTGCTGAATATCATAAGTAGTCTTAGATTTGCAGAATATAGAAATTATTATAGATCTCTTAGCCCTTGGGAATAGTGTTATTTTAATCTAATACCCAGGTGACTGACAAGGCATGTCAGTGAACCTCTTGTTTGACCAACGAATGGTTTATTTGGATACTAATTCTTTCTTTGATTACATGTATTACTGCATGACTGAATATATTGCACTCAAGTATTTTACAATATATATTTTCTGATACTATGTAAAGGAGTGTAGGTATATCATCCGAGGCTCTCACGTGTGGGTGTACACCATTAATTTAATATATTTTGATAATCTTAAGGCTGCAAGGATAATGTTTGAGAGTTAAGCTGTTTGTCCTTTGGCGAAATTTATCAATTGTGAATTTTTATGTCATCACTTTTGCATACTTTGTAAAGTAGATCTTTAAGATCTACAAATAATAATGTTAGTTTTTGTTGTACACATTCTTTAGAGCTCACGTGATATAATCTTTGATCCAAACCAGTATATTAGTATCCAAAATGCAGGAAATTTAATGGACCGTTATTATAGAGGGAAACAATATGAAATAAGTTATTATCATAATTATTATTATTATTTTGCATTGATATTTTGGTGAAAAACACATGGTTGTTACAGTCTGTCCATTCAGTTTTGTAAACCACGTAAAATACATGTTTTTAGATTAACCCGGCCGTCCAAAATACGTATTGTAATTAAGAGTTAGGGTTAGGGTAATATACACATATAGGGTTAGATATTCCAGTTGTTTATTTTTATGTTTGTATTTTTTTTTTTACATATCTAATAACCATTAAAGACTGAATAATTGGTGTGTCAATCTCCGCCAGTTTTCTCTTCTTATCCGCCAAGTCATTAATTCATTTGACATATAAGTTTAACGTCCATCTATTTCACTCATGCATGCATGGATACACCGCCATATGAGATGAATATTCTATTGTTATATGTATCTAGGATTACAAGCTATCTAAGTTTACGATTTTCGCCACGTTTCATTTGCATCACTATTTCCAATTTACCTGTGCGGATAGCCTCGACAGGTAACATGTATACATACGATATTAAAGCTGAAATGAATTAATTAAATATAGTAGAATTCTCTATGTCTGCCATATTTCTCTGCTAATCCGCCATATTAGATGAATTTTATATTGTTATATGAATCTGGGTTCGCATGTTATATATACATTATGACCCCTGGGTCGAGGCCTTTGCTGGTGGACGGTTAGTCCCCGAGGGTCTCTACAGCCCAGTAGCTAAGTACTTCGTTACTAGCTTGAAAATACGGATGTATATTTAATTGCTGTTATAAAATTTAGAAATTTATTTTAAAATTAAGGATTATCTCCCTCACGCATAGCTCTTATCCTTAAACGAATTTGACTCCACTTTTTTGGCACACTGTTTTTGTCTATAATAGCTCTAAAACTTCATTGTTATTTCGGATTTCAAACATTTCGGTTGAGCATTACTGAAGAGAGATAATTTGTCGAAATGCGCATCTGGTGCATCAAAATTGGCACCGTATAAGTTTAACATAAGGGGACGAGTTTTGCTACGCTTCACTTCACATCAATGTTTTCGATTCGCAGTTGTGTTAAGTAGGACCATGAAAATATGTCATGGGAAAAACATTAATAAACAGATAAATTTTTGACAAATTCTGTACACACAAACCTTTTATACAAAACCAATATGTATATATAATTAAGTGCATATTGACCTCCCATACATTTTTCACCAGACCGACAGTCTCTACATCAGCTGTATATCATGTGATCAAATATCACGATAAAATCGTATCGTGTATGTATAAATCGTTCTATTGGTATGATACCCAGATAGCAATGCAAGTTGAAGTTGATAACTCCAAAGGATATAAATTCTTAATTTGAAAAGTGATGAGAGCAAGTTTATCGTGACCTGTAACACGTCTACTTTTTGCATTGAATATGCAAGATGCAGCAATTTATGCATATACGAAGTTGAATCTAGCCTGAAAAACATGTTTTCGGTTGAAGCCACAACTTGCTCCCCGAACTTTTCTTTTGCACCGAAGTTCACATGTCACATAAATCAAACATTTTTCACTCATAAACCTCGGGGTTTTGTGCCGATGATGAAATTTTTATGTACGGAAACCCTATTTATGCAATTGAGTCCATTGTGAAAGGTCAGTATACGTGCAGATTAGGGGCGATATCAAGATCAGATTCTAATATGGATATTACTTTAGCATGTACAAAGTGTATGTTATATAAAGAAGAAATTGAAAGTATTTCAATATCAAAGAGAATTAATATAACCCATTTAATAGAAACTTTTACACTATTGCGGTTTATCGTTTGACAGCGGTGGTAAATAACGAAAACATATTTTGACATTTCTAACCGCGAACGGACTGTAGATATGTTCGTCAAGACCTTCGCCATGACGTATTTTTCATTGTGACGTGATGTAATATGCCAGTGCGGTAAAGTACATTTTTACAGCACTGGTATTCATGAGGAAAACCTTAACTCAACCGCGTTTACCTGTATGGGTTGCTTCGACAGGTAACAAGTACATCTCCAATACTAATTTATAGGACATCAAAAAGAAATAAAATCACGTTTTGGAACATGCACCATGCAGTGATCAAAACTTACAATAAAAATATCAAACTGTAGTAATAAATCATTCTAATAGTTTTGAATAAATCAATTTAGATAGAATGACTGTTCTTTACATGCAGGTACGTACAGTTGCAGAAATAATGCCCCCCCCCCCCCCAAAAAAAAAACCCGCGAAATATTTTATCGGTTATCTATTGATAGAATGAAATAAACAAAGTTCATAACATTTATTCCATTCACTCTCACTTCAAGTGAAATGCAAATAAATGCGACTGTACTTACGCACATTTCATGGATGCTAGCCATGAAAAAGCATTGAATACGGACGACTATTTAGCTGCGTCTATCTGTAAAGGACCGCAGATGTACGGTTGTCGAAAATATCCTAAGTAGTAGTAAAACGCCCTTTATTTGCATAATCCGTGAAACAAAACGATAAACTCCATTTTGGAGGTAAGATATCATACTCTTTATTGCTTAAGACATAGGCTATGTCTTATCACACAATTTCATAAATACATAAAAATGACATTGTTTGACGGTGTACAAATTCAAGCAAGCAACGGAAAACAACTTTTAAACTCTCGAAACTTAAGTGCAAGACAAAAATATTTCCCTAAATTTGTATTCCTACAGTAAACACCGCGACAAACTTTGCCCATATCGATCAGATATCTTCAATCAGGGGAAGTATTAAGGTAGCGACGGATAGCAACCACGTGATCAGTAAAAATTGTGTATATTTTCACGTGAATTCATTTTCCGGAATTCCTTACTCCGTCATAGAATAGTCGTAAAACAAAAAGGGGTTCCGAAAGTGTTTTGTTGCTGTGACTGACTCGCTTAGAGAAAATATACACATACCACATAAGTATACGTCAATATATGTAATAATGGTAGATCAAATGTTTCATCTGTGTGAAACTTTTTGCAAATCGAAATGTTAAACCAACCACCAATCCATGTACATAGATGCGCTACGTAAACAAAGTTGTTGGTTGATAGGCCTACATCGTAATGTCCGAGTGCAGCATGCTGCGATATTAAATACTATTTATACAGTCATTGAGAGGCTAAAGAAAGTTTCTTGCAAGAAGAGGAAGTTGGTGGATGCATTAAACTTGGACAACGAAATCATAGTTTCGTTTGGTGGGTGAAAAAAATGCCATAAATTTGTATTCAAAAGTTCAACTCACATTTCCTCTGCTATTTCACAACGCGATTTATAATAACATCTGTAAGTTTAAACACACGAGATACAGTAGATGTATTATTTTGTATGTATATATGTATTCCATGTGTGCTTAGAATATAACTCCCACCTGTGCATGTGCTTGTAAACGAACGGATGTCATGTAAATGTATACCACATTTGTAAACATGGGCTCTCACAACTCTTTTATTAAGAAAATATCGTTATGAAAATAACCATTACGAAAATAACATACCTTGAACTACATGTATAAAAGTAATGAAAAACAAATATCTGTATAGACCTACTATCTAGGGGTATGAGGGAACCGGATATAAAGTGGAGGGGGGCATGTGTTGAATTATAATTCCCTAGACTACAGTATGTATACATACTATATACTATTACTTTGAAATTTCAGTGACCTAAGAAATATATCAAACCTGAGGTTTCGTGTTTCACACAAACATGTAGGTTGGCAAAACCTTTTTTAAAAATAATGTAAATTAATCACAAGTCTCCATATGCCCTCTCATAGGCAAATGTATGCACTGTATGTATAAGTAAGATATGTATACTACACGTATGCCCTTCTCTTGACCCACATTTTGTAAATAAAACAGATATGATAAGTCTATGGCAGTTTATGAAAACATATATACATGTCATAGTATTTAAATTTTCACTGAATATGTGTTGAGACACAATTTTAAAATTTACATTGTCTTAAGCAGTCTAATTACTCATTGGTATAATATAGACCTAACTGTGAAAATATCAATTATGATGATCTTTTTTCTAGGCATCAGCCTGAGGACCAAGGGAGGCTAGATAGGACCAGTGCAGGTTGATGTGGATTTCGAGTCAACAAGTATAACAGTACGAGAGGTACTATATTTGCTTTTGATAAACATTTCTAAAGACAATTCTGAGTATATCAGATATTCATCTTTTTTGCTATATTTAAATATATCTATCTATATTTTGAACAGGTACTCCATTTACAGTGATGATGTCATATCCCCTGGACCCCCACAACTCCACAAATTTAAAAATGTTTGATCAAGTTCCGAAGATTAAAGAACTACTGCAAAATTTGGGACTTGGATGAAAAACATTAATTCACTTATATGAGCTCAGAGCAGTGGATGTTGTACAACATACTTTAAACTAAATTGTGAATTTAAGGGAAAACAAGTACATGTACTCGTGTATTACAAGTACATGCCTTTTGAAAGACAATAATATTGCATAGATGTAAAGGAAATTTCAATGTTGATTATTCTTTCTTAGATATATTAGTAAAAAATGTGCACATGATAGAATATCAATTTTATAACTTCAATCAATGTGTTTGAATTTTCCTTGTAATTCAAAATTTAGTTGAAACATACATCATTGATACATTAATGTATACCAGATTTTTAGAAAAGTTTCATAATGGAACTAATTCACCCCCCCCCCCCCCCTTATACATACAGTGAACATAGATCTTCACCCGGGGAAAACTACATTTAATGCAATATACATGTACATGCATTCTCAATTATCCAATTGTGAGTTTTTGGTTCATTGTGAAACTACAATTAAAAATCTTAAACTTATGAAAGACACATCTATCTGTGAGGGCAAGGTAAAGGGAATTTTAAATTGTTAAAATAAAGGGCCAGGCCACCTTCCAAGGGGAGATAGTCAAGAAAAGGTAAAAATAAGGTAGGGTCATTAAAAAATCTTCTTCTCAAGAACCACTGGGCCAGAAAAGATGAAATTTATAGATAAGCTTTATTAGGTAGTGCAAATTCTAAATTGTTAAAATCATGGCCCCCGGGGGTCGGATGGGGCCACAATAAGGGGTCAAATTTTACATACAAATATATAGGGAAAATCTTTAAAAATCTTCTTCTCAAGAACCACTGAGCCAGAAAAGCTGAGATTTATATGAAAGCTTCCTTATATAATACAGATTCTAAATTGTTAAGATCATGGACCCCGGGGGTCGGATGGGGCCACAATAGGGGATCAAAGTTTTACATACAAATATATAGGGAAAATCTTTAAAAATCTTCTTCTCAAGAACCACTGAGCCAGAAAAGCTGAGATTTATATGAAAGCTTCCTGATATAGTGCAGATTATAAATTGCTAAGATCATGGCCCCCGGGGGTCGGATGGGGCCAGAATAGGGGGTCAAAGTTTTACATACAAATATATAGGAAAAATCTTTAAAAATCTTCTTCCCAGAACCACTAAGCCAGAAAAGCTGAGATTTATATGAAAACTTTCTGATATAGTGCAGATTCAGGTTTGTTGAAATCATGCCCCCTGGGGTAGGTTGAGGCCACAATAGGGGATCAAAGTTTTACATACAAATATATAGGGAAAATCTTTAAAAATGTTCTTCTCAAGAACCATTGGGCCAAAGAAGTTCATATTTACATGAAAGCTTTCTGACATAGTGTAGATTCAAGTTTGCAAAAACCATGGCCTCCAGGGGTAGGTTTGGGGCCATAATAGGGACTACGGTTTTACATGCAAATAGATATGGAAAATCTTCTGATATGGACCAAGGTGACTCAGGTGAGCGATGTGGCCCATGGGCCTCTTGTTTCATATGTTTTAGGATGAAGTCAAAATGTTATAATAAATAAAACTGAAAAAAATCAATGAGCGGTTTTTTTGGTGCTAGCTATCAATAGCTACCTTAAAGTAGAATATTTATCCTTATACTGTATCATTTACTGGTCAGAGTATTGCAGATTTGTAAATCGGGAAATCGTTTAGATACATAAAATGTGCATGTATATATGAATTTGTATATATATGTACAACAATCTACGAGTTATGGGATTAGGATTGGGGAGAGAGATTGAGATAAAGATAGATCAAATGATGATGTTGTTGTAATATTGTGCTCTAATCAGGACAAATAATATCGTTAATTCAATAAAAGAGAACAGTAACTCAATAATGCTCTCATTAATTGATAATACAAATTCATTTGATTTATCTAAAGCCCGTTATAATTAAAAATTAAACACATCATAAACTAATGTTATTTTCAAATAATAATTCATCTTATACTAATTTGGCGCTCAATAGATCTTATATATCTATGACATTTTGCAGCATTACGTTCTGCGTTGAACTCGACGCAAATTGTACAAGTTCAAAATGTAATTAATATTGAGTTTATCATATTCTGCGTCATTTTCAGGCACATAGAATCAAGAGGAGGGGACAAGGGGGCCTGTCCCCCACCTTTATTAACATCCTTTATTTGTAATTTTGTCATGTAAATAAAATATATATTAGGTGACCCTTCCAGCATTTGACCCCAGTTTGAAAGTTTTGATATAATAGTAAAACACCTACCAACACCACCAATTAATGCCTCGTTCACACGGATGCGCATTAAATTTTACTTCGCATCAAATTTGATGCAAAGTAAAATAATGCGCATTAAATTAATTCGAATTAAATAGCGTTCACACGGCGGTAATATTTAATGCGAAGTAAACTAATGCGCATTAAATTCGTATGCATCTCTATTAAAGGGTGCGCGAAATAAATTAAAGAATAGACTATGTTATTATTTTTATAGATATTTTAATGAATTTTGTGTAGATACAGAATTCTTTGCTCAAAACGCTATATAGGCCTACATGTAGTATACTACATGTTTACAATTTAGGCCTACATACATAATTCTGATCTACACATAAGGAGTTTTTGTCATTTCCTCCGACAACCAGCATTCAATCTAGACAATATATTGTTTCTTCATGGGCCCAATTTTAAAACTTCTGAACGTCTTTTTCACCATTCCGCTGACTACTGTTATGAGGTAATTTTTAATTACTAATACGTATTATAAGTCTACTATGACGTCATATGGTATAAAAATTGAATGTGCTACACGGGCAGATGAAACAAACGGTATTCTCGCGAGATTATACTTACTTGGGTGAAACGTCACCAATAGATAATATATTTCCGGAATAATTGTTGGCGTATAATACGCCATATTCAAATTCGAAAAATTAATCTTAATAAAATATTTTCTAATAGATATAAAATACCTTACATATCCAATTACATGACAGATTTGGCTAGGTACATTTGGAATGAAATTACACGGTATTTTGGTAGGCTTTATATCAGAGACATATATATTATTTTAGGGCTAACATTGACTATAAATCAATTTTTTTTTCTTCAATACAATATGCAAGAAAGTTGCCAGAAATTTTACTGAACTTCCATTTTTGTTGCACACAAGAGTCTTAAGAACATCAGACAGACACATAGCGTGGTTTTTTTCTGAAGGGGGGGGGGGGGGGGGGGTAGCAGAGGATAACTCGCGATCGTCTAAAATTATTTACTATCAAACGGAAATAAAAAAGGGTCCAAAAATCCATAACAGATGTTCTCTATTCCAAACTTCAACACCATACATGTAAAGAAGGGGGCGGATTCATCCTACCATGCAATGTAAGGGGGAGGGGTGTCAGCCAGTATATCATAATTCGCAAGGGGTGATAATTTACTATGTATGTGAATATAATGGAAAATTCAACTTTATTAAAGTTAAAAGTATCCCGTCTCTGATTTAAAGCGCATGAGAGTAAAGGATATCAAATTGGAATGGGACGGTGGTAAAACGGATTTCTTTTAGATTCAGTGGTACGGTATGTATCAATATCTCACCAGAGCTCATAGAATGTAGAACTGACTTCATAATGACTTATGAAGGTGATCGGTGGGGAAATAACATATTCTGGTGATATTACTGGCTCTACAGGTGTATATTTTGTAGACAGTGGAGGGGTGGTGGTGTGTACACAACATCTGTACACGTACACTACCCACTTCACGTGTCTGTGCATTATGCAAGCACTAGTGTTTGCAAACCTTTATAAGACACATGAAAGACTGCATTGAAGATAATGGCAGGGATGTCACTTAGGATCAACAAGCTCCACTTTTAATTTGGTGTCTGTGCATCAAATAAAGTATTTCTCATCTCCCACAAAATCTTTAAAGAAGAACACTATAAGAGATAGGAGATGTCTCTCATTATTCATGGAAATAATTGTCATTAACACTATATTCTTTTAGCCCCTTAACTGGCCCTGTTAAATGCAGAACCACATGACCTCTATCCTTGACCTTGGTGACTAGGTATACAGACTGTTGAATAGCAGTTGACCTTTGCTGTTCACTACAACCTTTTTCAAGACCACCAATTCTTTTAACACAACTTCCAAGAAATGCAATAAAATAGGAAAATCTAACAGATTGAGACACACAAGAGTCAATGTACTATAATCATGATTTTATGCTTGTTTATAAGGAACTCCTTGAGAGAAATTAAAAATATTTTTAATATTTATGATCAAGATTCCTTATAGCCAATATTCTTTCAAGCTTAACAAGGTTATTATGATGTGCATTGAAAATAGTTATTCTTAAAGGGGCATTAGCTGTCATTTTGATACCAAAAAATGAATTAAATGAAATTTGCTCCATATCATACATGTATATTTCAGTCATAACACCAGTATTTAATTATTTCAAACACCTTTTAACCCCAAAACAGGCACATGAATGTGTATGAATATCACATGAATTTTGGTAATTAAATGATTATTGTCTTGCAAGACAATAATTTGTCCTTATGTATTTCTATACACTAAAAGTGACAATCTATTGTCGTTTTATTGGGTTTCTCATGTTTTTGTACAAAATAAATATTATTATTAGGCATTAATATATATTCTTATTGAGAGATTTTGAATAAAAAGGTTGCCATCACTTTCACAGCTAATGCCCCTTTGACAAACTACATAGCATATCATAATTAACTTGTTGTTAATGAATATGTAACTCTTAAATCAGGTTTAGAGAATTTGATACCAATGTGCAGAATATTATATTGTAAAATGTACAAAGGTGCAGCCTTGAAATTTATTAAACATAACAATAATATGATTTCACAAAGTGTATTAATCAGTAATTGACAGTATCACTTACACCATTCATAAATGTATTTTAACATAATGCATTTAGTACTACTGTGTGCTGGATTATTTTTCAACCCCATGTAAATAATGAATTACATTCAAGGGCAACAACTCTTCTAGACACATATTCTGTTCTGAACACATTCTCTTCCATAGTCATAAGATATACATCATCATTTAAAGTAAAGTGTTAACATGTGCATACCATAGGAAAAGATTTCACACACATATATCATAACCTATTATCCAATGTGGAGATGTACATGGACTCCAAAGTTTAGATATTGTATGTTTAAAAATATGTTCATTTGAAATATTTTAAATAAGTACAAATGTATAATGTCAGCTACAATATGAGTTGAGGATTTTTTCAAGTTTTTCATAGCAAACTCATGATGGTATGTAAATCAATCCAAATACATAAGGGTCTTAGTAAAGTTTCCAGCACATCCATTCATATTCCTGGTCATCCGATCTCCAACAATCTAGACATTACTTAGTTCTCTCCATGCCAAAACACATAGGACCGAGACTCTCTCCAATCCGCTCTGTTCTATTGCTATCATTTTGATCTCATTCAAGTTTCTCCATTCTGCAATCTTTCTTTCTGCTCCTACTGTTCCTCTCCAGGTTGTTTTCGGTCTCTTAAATGCCTTCTTCCCTTCTGGTGTCCAACCTAACGCCATCTCACTGTCATTGTCACCTCCCCTCCATAGTCCTGGCTGCCACTTCCCTGTTTTCCATAATTTTCTGCTACTTTATACTCAGTATCCCCTGCAAGCATCTGATATGGTAAGCATCTATTGACTTTCTACCTATTCACCTTCCAAGACATGGACATGCAAAATTTCTGAAAAAATAAATGCAAATATACCCTATGATAAATTTTAAATACATGCGTCTTAAACAGTACAAGAGCCCAAAGAGCCACATCGCTCAATGGAGTCACCTTGGCCCTGCCATTGTACAACTGTTGTGATTTTAAAAAGATTTCAGTCTTTATTCCTATGAAAAATGTTGATTCCATATTGTGGCCCCAGCCTACATGAGCCCCAAAGGATCACAACATTACTGAAAATGAATTCACATAACACAGAAATGCCTCAACACCAATATGATCGACAAGATCTTGCTGTTCTGGATAAGATCAAGGTCACAAGATAATTGATCATGGTACATGCATGATACAAAAGATCTTTCCATAAGAAATCTATATACAAAATATGAAAGCTCTGTGTTAAATAGTTGAGATATTGAATATAATAAATATGTCAGATTTTTATCAAAAGTAGGTCAAACTTCCAGGTCAAAGTCACAAGATCGAACACCGTTGCATCACATGAAAGAACTTTTCGTAAAAAATGTATATACAAAATATAAAAGCCCTAGTTTAAATAGTTCAAGAGATGTCTTTAAAAAAGATTTTTCCTATATACTTGTATGTAAAACCTTTATCCCCTATTGTGGCCCACCATACCCTCGGGGCCATGATTTTAACAAAATTAAATCTGCACTATGTCAGAGAGTTGTCATGTAAATTTGAACTTTTCTGGCCCAGTGGTTCTTGCGGAGATTTTTAAATGCCCCCCCCCCCCTATTTTTACATTTTTGTGATTATCGCTCCTTTGAAGGGGGCATAGTCTTTCATTTCAACAAAATTGAATCCCCTTAACCCATGGATGATCTATGCCAAGTTTGATTGAATTTGGCCCAGTGGTTCTGGAGAAGATGAAAATGTGAAAAGTTTACAGACAGATGGCAGATACAAAGTGATTAAAATAGCTTACTTGAGCTTTCAGCTCAGGTGAGCTAACAATATATCTTTTAAGATGTTTCAGCATATATATATATATATCTTTTATTAATAACAACTTCTTACCCTGTTCCTTTTCTTTTCAGTGGAATGAAATCTGGGTTGTAAGATGGTAGATACATTTTTATCCATTCTTCAGCTTTCTGGAAATGTCATTTTGGAGTTTCAGACAGGCTTTGTTTCCTGAAATAAACTTTAATTAAAAAAAATGTCTAGAATTTCTGACTTAATTTTGAACTACATGTATTTGGTATAAGTAAATACTTGTAATGTTCAAGGGACATTATATGGAACGAGCACATGGGATTTTAATATCATTTATATGTATATACTTAGCTGTTACCTTCCCATTGCATGTGTCATGGAAGGATGGTTGTATAGGACATCATCTGGTGATTCACAATGGCCTTTCTTGTTTTTCCTTGATATTTCGAGTTGTACTCCCTTTTCGTCTCAATTACATTGGTTTCCATCTTATGATCTGTCTAAATATTGAAACTGTTATAAGATTTCTCATATGAGTTAAAATGTAGATATTACTGGAGACTATTATTTTCATATAATTTTTCCATTTAACAAGCCTAAAAAATCTTGTTAATTGTATGCAGATGCTTTGTGTTACCACCATGGCTTTGACCTTCAATTCTTATTGAATCTAATCTGGGTAGATCTACAGTTCACGCTTGCCTTTTATTAATTATATTGCATCAAAATTATTTGCCTGCATCATTGAAATTGCATGTGATGCACGTTATATGTATAAATTACACCTTCTTTGAAAAGTAACATAAAGTCAAATGCCATAGTAAAAAAAAGATAATATGGTAGATGCATGAAAGTAGGTTCAAAGCACAGGCAATTGCATCGCTTGGGGTCGAATTTACTATATAAAGAGTAAAGGTATAGAACTCTAAATATAGGGTACCCAAGTTAGCCGGTGTAAAAACAATAAATTAATTGATATAAAATTCTACTTTGTGTTTTAATTTATTCATACATAATCAATCTACATTACTACCAAAGTTCATCCCGAAATTCCGTATACTTCCCATGATATGCAGAAATGAACTCTGAAAAATGCCTATTATTTTTTGGTCGACTTTTAGCTGGGCCCTGACACTATACGACTACACAGAGTGTTTGAGCATTGTAACAAGCTATCAAATAGAATGTGCAGCATAAAATATCATTTCTAAAGTGAATTTCTTACCCCAATTCATAAAATGAAGTCCGTAATAGCTCCAAGTGACTGAAATTTTTTAAACCGTCTGTACTTTCAGTTATCAGTGATTTTCAGTATGTATACTACATTCTTTGGTTGTGTGGCACTAACATCTATTGTTTTCAAGATAAAAGATCTCCAACACCAGGGACTGAATCTTCAATTTATGCCATAAAGTAGTAGTTAGGAGAAACAAGTAATGTATAAATTCACTTAATTAAAGAAACAGTAATTAGTTAGTATGATATATCTCTGAATACCATAGAGGCATAGCAGGGTTGGGCGGTTAAAACCGCCCTCGGTTTTAACCAGTGGTTTTAACCGTCCCGGTCAATACTCCCCAAGTGGTCAATAATGGTCAATTGTGATTTAAACTGTCCATTTTCCTATTTTTGTACATTTCTTGCAAAGATAAAGATAAATTAAGTCTTTTCATTATATGGATCAATTGTTGATTAATATTTTTCATTAGATAATCAAATGTAATTTCATAAGTTTGATATATTTGGTTTGCTAAAACTGACCGAAATATCTTCAGTACCTACCAGAGGGTCACAGTTCTATAACATAGCTTGATTGGAGACAGACCTCTTAATACATGTACCTGGACAGATTAAGAATAAACGGTAGCTGGGCATTACCTGAGCCCAGGAAGCAGAGTAGACAGGTGTTAATAAGCATAGGCTGGGAGCAGAGATGACCAGTGTACCCGTTATTGTTATGAAAACATCACTAATCCATCCTCAAATGTTTATTCAACAGTATTCAACAGTTAAAATGAAGATTGATGAAACAATACTTATACTAAGGTAGTTCTGGTTAAATTAAGGAATTTGAACAGAAACTTTTACATCTCCCCAATTCAACAGAGTCATCTGTACATTATTTATGTAATATTATGACTTATAAGTATATTATATATACTAAACAATTTTCAATCGACCAGTATTAACCAGTTTTAACCAGTATTGACCACTGGTCTCATATCGACCACTTTTTTGCCAACCCTGCCCCGGGCAAAGACATATCACAGATATATGTTATCCGTTATATGTCTATGTGAATAGTACTGCAACTTTGCATTCTGAACAATTAAACATATACACATTTATATAATTATACAAGTCCATATTGCTCTTTTTCCAGCCAATTGTGCATTTACTAGTTCTGGTATACATGCTATAACTGATGAATTTGATTACATCCCTTGCCCCCCCCCCCCCCCCCCATTTTCATCTTAACACTTTAGCCCCCCCCCCCCCCCCCCCCCCCCCCCCCCCCCCCCCCCTGTTGATGTCCACTCCCCCAAATCAATGTCTACTTTCCGAATTTTTGTTGAGGGTTGGACGAAAATACAATGATCATTTCGATGTAATGGGATTGTGAAACCAGTAGGATAATTTGGTTCAGACAGTGAGTTTTGCATTTCATTCATGCATAGAATAGCCCTACTAACCTGATATCACTTCTGATATGTCCAGGGATCTATTTTTGTCCTGCTTTTAGTTTTCTATTCTTCATGGGATTTATGCGATTAATCGCTGTTCATTATTTTCACTGGTCTACATAACGGTAAGAAAGAAATAAAGAAGTTTTTCCTTCAACGTATCCGCTTCGTTTGTTTATTGCCGCCATTGCGTACTAGCATTCCGGATAAATACTAACTACCGGATACGTCTCTTTCATTTCGCTCATTTCCGCGCGAGACCATGGGTTGTTTTCATCTGCCCGTGTAGCACATTCATAAAAATTAACAATGAGCGGCATATGTTTTAAAAAATGTAAAAAAGAAAATCATATTATCACTATTTTAAAATATTGTTGTCGTATTTAAAAACAATTCCTTCCACATGTATTACTCAGTATGCCTATACAGAGCACAGATTTACGTCTGACATTATCTTATGACATGCTGTTTGTACATGTTTTTAGTGATTATTATCATTTTGCTTAGTTTTTCGTACAAAACTAACATTAATATATATAGCTGACCATGGGTATGATGCATGTGACCCAAATTGGCCATTACGCATGCGTCTACATTTAATTCGAATTAGCTTCGCTTAGCGTTCACACGGAGCTAATGCGAAGTAAATTTAATTCACATTAAATCGCGACGTCAATTTTAATTCGAAGTAAACCAATGCGCATTAAAATCTCCGTGTGAACGCGGTTCAGATTTAATTCGCATTAACTTACGTTTAATGCGAATTAAACTCTTCGTGTGAACGAGGCATAAAAAGATGAAGATTGGGTAAAATAAATGACGAGACACTCATAATAGAGGACTTTAACCACCCCAACCCCCACCGATTAAAGAAAATGAGATGGAGTGTTATTAAGGCAGTCATTTCATTTATTCGCTCAAACCATTCACAATGGTACCTGAGGTACACAGCTTGGTTTTGTAATTACATCCTAGTAAACAATATTTCCAAGGGTATACATATATAAATAATACATGCATATATATGATCAATAGCACAAGAGGGGGGTGGGGGCATAATGCATACACAAATATTCGGACATATAAGAAATATATATGTCAGGGAGGACAGCAGACTATCTCCTGAATTTTAGAAATAAATATACATAGTTTTTCAAAGTAAAAGGCTCTTTCAACTCCCCTCCCCCCTCCCCCACGAAATATGACTTTGAACATCCAACGAATCATATTGGTTTGTGTTTGGGTTGATACAATGTCAATATACTATAATACATAAGTAGGATTCTATAAAAAAAAAATTGTTAGTAGTATCAATATCTACATTTATATGATCACGAAAAAACATTGTATAAATTACATCCGGATTCATGCACTGATTTGGGTATCAATAAAGAGCAAAGGTGCATTTATTCTGCTGGGTTTTTTTTTTCGAATGAGTGTGATGAAATTAAGAGGATGCCTCAGAGAAAAACATGCAAAATGGTCCAGTAGCAAAATTCTCTGTTTCGATTCAAACTTTGCCAGTAATGATGAATTGAAATTCTGAAACTTTTTATCCCGATCATTCTACTGGTACAAGGTGTAGACCTGTTTCTAAAAATAGATCTTCTGTAACAAGATTTTAAGTCAAATTTTACTGGTTTTTTTCCAACTTTTGGGATAAATCAAATGAAATGTTAAATAACTGTTGATATATTTTATTTTGCAAGTTAATAAATCAGATAGGCACTTCTTGCAATTACAGTCAACATGGCTGAAATCCATCCTGTTTAAGTGCGAAAAGGTCATGAAATTGACACATTGTTACATTTTGAAAAATATGAAAATATTTTAACCTTTTAAAATACTCTTACAACCATAGTGGTGAATTAAATTTAATTTTTTTTTTGCTTATTGTTAACCAATCTATTGTATACAAAATATGAAACATCTGCTGATGGCAAATGCATTTTATAGTATTTTTCTAGTTTAGGAATATATATGGTATATTTTCAAGACAAAATGTCAAAGTTTTTAGAGCATGGGTAGTGTTGTACACACAATGAATTAAAAAAAATTGAAAACGTCAAAATATGTCACTGTGGTTGTTCAAAAATATACATTTTAAAAGAAAAATACATCTATGATTTCATTCACACCATAATAAACAACAAATCATTCATCGGGGGGGGGGGGGGGGTGTCACATTAGATACACTTTCTAATAGATACCATTCTCTCTACCAAGTTTGTAGACAAGTGCAAAAAGGTCAGATTCTAAAAGATTCATAGAATGTGTCTAATTCAGCAATACACGTACCGCAATACCTAAATAATCAAAAGATTAGAATTTTAGATTACACATTCACTTTTCTGACTACTGATGAGGTTCCTTAATACAGTAAAATAATTTTGTCATATATATATATATATATATATATATATATATATATACATATATATAGTACAGTCAAATAATTTTGTCTAGTATATATGTATATATATATATATATATATATATATAAACTTGAAATATTCACTGTATATATGCATTATAACTCTGTTAAAAAATGTACCATTCTGTAGATTGAAATATATTTCCTAATACGTTTCATAATTATATCCTAACATGCATGGATACTTATTGAACAATTACAGAAGTAAACACATCACTGACAATACTACTCATTTGCTCAACATGATCATTTGAGTGTAAAGCAGAAACAAACATCTTTCGCACAACAATTGCTTTTTTTTTTTTTTTTTTGCTTCAGGAGGTTCAAAGACAATCTTATTTTTTTTTTAACAAATATGAGGCAATATAACCAGTTAATGGAGAACCTTGTGGTCTTTTTTCTGCATTTCAATGTCCATTCAGATTTTTGTTTTCTGCTACTTCTTGGAGGAGTCCATTGTCATCAATTCCTGAAATGACTGTTTATATCAGCAGATCATGAGAAATACTGTCATGTTTTGAGACATACATATTAGCTGCTGTGTCCATACTTGATCTTCAACAGTATACAAAATTGACTGCGAGACACTTAGTCCGTACCGATCAGCTATCGTCAATCAGGGAAAGTATCAGGGTATAATATTTACCCTGTATTGTGCATGAATCATTATGTCGTATGATACACTGGTGAGAGTATTGCAGATTTGTAAATCATTTAAATACGTAAATTGTTCCTGCATATGTAATTTGCATATACAACACTGTACGAGTGTATGGAGAGAGAGAGAGAGAGAGAGAGAGAGAGAGAGAGAGAGAGAGAGAGAGAGAGACGATGATCTAGTGAGGATCTTGTAATAATCGCGCTCTTATCAAGACAAATGATATCGTTAATTCAATGAAAGAGAACAGTAACTCAATATTGCTCTCATTAATTGATGGCACTCATTTATTTGATTGATTTAAAGCACGCAATAATTAAAAATTAAACACATCATTAAATAATGTTATTTTCAATTGCTTCATTTTATGCTAATTTGGCGCTCAATAGATCCTATATATCTATGACATTTTGCGTCATTACATTCTGCGTTCAAGCACATAGAATCAAGGGGAGAGGCGAAGAGGCTCTGTCCCCCACCTTTATCAACAATATCCATTATTTGTTATTTTGTAATGCAAATAAAAGATATATTGGGTGACCGCCACTTGACTCCAGCTTGAAAGTTCTGATATAATAGTAAAAGGCACACACCACCACCAATTAAGAAAATGAAAGTATTATGAGGCTCTCATAGTAGAGGACTCTAACCACCCCATTTCATCTCCAACGATTGACGAAAGTGAAGTGTAAGGGAAATTATTGAGGCAGCCAAAGTAAAATACTCTTTAACCCCCGACTCCACCCCTGAATTAGGACTTTGAACATCGGACAAAACATCTTGGTGTGTTTGGGTTTGTCGTTTTGTTTAATTGCTGTTTTCGTTCATCTTTTATTATTATTATTTTGAATGGTAAGAATTTTGAAAAATCAAATTTTCCATTTTTTTCTTTCTGCTGTACCCCTAATGAAAAATGACGATTAATGCCTGGTTATTACATTTTGCGTTGCAACACATATATACATACTAATTGTATGGTGTAGAATTGCACCCTTTACCACGTTTTCCTTGATTTACACGGTGTAAGGAATAGGAAACCAAAACCACAAATCAAAATGCATGAAGATCAAGCTATTTTAGGCTTAGTAACTTCATTCACGAATACATTTATTCGTGTACATTGTATTTAAAAAATCGCATGCATGCATTGCATTACAATAGCATATGTGTGTTTTATCGTTTCTGTAACATGCAATAATGATTACTTTCAGGCCTGGGTGCAATTTCTTCATACATATTTTCATTTCGTAGATCTGGCCCAATGGATATATACTGAAAATAGACATACCGCTGTACGTTGAAATTTCAAATTCAAATGTATTCAATAAGGTGTTAGTATTCATAAATCAGTAAAATTCGTGTTGAGGTTTTATTTGATTTAAATTGAACATATTCTATTGTATAAATATACAAAGGTATTGGTTACGAGTTCTTGCAAGTTAGAAAACCTCTCCCGTATACAAAATATAATATTTTATACATGTACAAATAAAGATTGTCGTATCATAAAAAATATAATATTCGTTATAATATACAATTATGATAATATACAATATAATTTTAGGTTCATGTAAGTACATAATCGGGCATAAAATGCGACACATGTTTTAAAAAGAAGTTTTATTTGATATGATACAATGTCAATATACTAATGCACAAACACGATTTAGAAAAGCCAAGGCTGTGAACATTTTCTTTTCTCAATAGTAGTATGAATATCTATATAATCACGAAAAAACGTTACATAATTGATATCCGGATTCAGATATCGATTTATATATCAATAAAGACAAAGCTGCATAGTCGGGGAGGGGGGTCTAATGAGTCTGATGCAATTAAAAGAAGGAACCCCACATTTGCATTCAAACTAGATGTACTTCAAAATGAATTAATTTCTTCTCTGATTGAAAGGATGTTTCTAATTTTTCAGGAACGAATCTTGTATACAAAATAATTAATAGGGTAACATATAAATTCGAGCTCCTTTGGAATTTAATAAAATGTATATATGCACCTTTTTCAACCCTAATTGAATGTCTATAAATATCGTATCAGGCACGTATACAGGGGGTTGGGGTGAACAGGGAGGCTGGTTTGATTTCCCTACTTTTTGACAATTTACTTTTTTCTGTTATTCTAACATACAAAGTCAGTATTTTCTACATTGGCAGTTCAAACTAGTATTTTTTTTTTAAAATTTGCAATCTTAAAAAAGCTGGGACTGTTTAATGCTTGTAAGCTTACAATTATATCAGTGACCAATTTTCTTTCCTCCTGTGAAATTATATATTGTACATCGAAGTAGGTCTCTCTCTCTCTCTCTCTCTCTCTCTCTCTTCTTTTTCTCTCTCTCTCTCTCTCTCCTATTCAATCAATGGATATGTACACACAGAGACCGTAAATAATTATGTGGTTCCCAAAGAGACAATAAAACTATATTTCCGTTTATATATTTCCTTTCATATGCGTCTTTGTGTAATTAACTGTTTATTAAGGATTGCAAATATAATACCCGTATTTTCACACAGATGTATATTTCCAATCATGATTCCCTTATTGTGTCGCCTGCGTTACACGCAGTGGCGACATATAGGGATCACTATCCGTCGTCTTGCGTCGTCCTGCGTCGTCGTCTGGCGTCGTCGTCGTCACAAAAAAATTCTGTCACAGTTTTCTCAAGAACCACATGGGGCAACTCCCTGATATTTGGCACAGAGCATCAGTGTGGCCAACTGTATTGTGTAAGACATTTTCGAATCTGTCGCTTATCAACTTCCTGTTTGCCGGGACTTAGAATTTTTTACAGCAAAAAAATTTTTTGCTGAAGATTTTATTTTATGATTAACTGAAGGACAGTATTTTTATGTACAAAAGGACAGTATTTGTAATTCCCATACTGAAGTACAGTATATGTGATTTCAGAACAGCACTAATTATGATTTTTCTTGAGAAACAGTAAATTGGATATATAAAAAGACAACAAGACTAAGCAGTAAACCCAACAGATAATTACTTATGGTTATTACCATTGTCTTGAAGAGCACAGTAACATGTTGATACATATTTTCAAACATATGTTTTCATTCAGTCTACATTTAATAAATGTCTTAATTTCAAACAGATTCTCCCACAAATTCCATTCCATAATAATGTCTCATCTTTCAATTTCAATTAAGTTATCGTTAAAGAATGTTTAGTAATTCTCAAAACCTTTAAAAGGAGTATTAAACTGACAAAAACCATTTGAATAATTTACTTTTTCAACATTATACGTGATATATTACATATAGAATGAACTAGCAGGCGACACATGTCTTCCGGGGAAGATTTATTAATACATTGTATATCCAAGTTTGTACATATTATGATCATCAATCAATTTTTAATTGTGCACGAAATATATCCAACCAGAAGCTCAGTGTATATGTACGTGCATGATTAGATTCAAGATTTCTATAAACTGCAAAACCCCTGATCAGACAAGCATTCAATGCAGGAACATTCTTCGACTCCGATATCTCCCCTGATTTAAGACACCCTGTTTGGCACTGGTGAAGTGTGTCGCAGTCTGTATGATGGAATGGCAACGTGTTGTAAAGTTCTAACGAGTTACAAATGGGGTTTATCATTTTGTTTCGTGGATTTATCAGAATAAAGAGAATATAATATTTTTGGTAAGTGCACATTTCCGATACCTGTTGAATAGATGTCCGCATTTGATACGGATTTTTTGGAGGGGGTTAGCGAGTATGCCATGTGCATTACATGTTATGCATATATCATGCACCTGCATTTTACAAGAATTTATATAATGATATATGTTATACTCTTTGCTTATTTCATTCTATCAGCCCCTCTTCAAATAACCAGCAGTCCCATATTTGAAGCACCCGAGGGTCTCTGTTCATGCCCCTGCTGTGATGAAAGGTACATCTTGGGGAAGGAATCTGTCCCACAGTTCCTTCTCCAGTTCCTCATTTCTCAGACATACGTCCAATAAATCGTTCTTCAATGACGTTGTTCCCACTGGTTGCTGGACCTCCTCCTAGACCACCATCCTCATTTCCTTAATGGGATTAAATTGACTTGGTTTATCGGGAATGTTGGTAATACTTCCCTCCCCATAGCTACCTCCACAGTCTTAGGTCTACCACCCATGGCGTACAAACCTGCAAATCGATCCTCTACTACAAAACAGCCGAACAATGAAATGTGAATGACAGAAGGCATATTATGGGAAATCATGTATTGCTAAGGTGAGGACCCGGTCCACCCTCTGGTTCAGTGATTCTCCCACACTGCGAAACTGACTGGAAATTCATCTTGTGTATGTACTGACGATTCGAAGCTATTCTCAAAACATCTCAAGATCTCAGCAAGTGAGAGGTTATTGTCCATCCCCAACAACAACACGTAATAGTCGCTCGAATTGTCACTTAAGGAGAAGTAGAATCGTTTGCGATGCTCCATATCTTTCAATTGTTGACTGTAAGCTAACCAAACAATCTTCTGCAAGAAGAATTTCCAAATAGATTTTCCATCATACCGCATATCCGTGTGCCTAGGAAAATTTCTACCTGTGCCAATCGCATGTTCCCCTGCATAAGAGTACTGGGAACCTGGAAGGAGGTGTGGGATACTGGGGCCATGGAGCAGATCTCCGTAACTAGAAAGAACACCATCACCATTTCTTCACAGTGGTGCTATTTGACAACTAGTACCTTTGTCCAAAAATTCCAGTCCCCGGGGTAGGGGTTTTCGATGATTCCGAACCCGATGTTTATTCACTAAGTTTAATTTGTTATTCATAAAAATTGGAGGGGCGGATCTCCGTAACTTGAGAGAGTAACATCACCATCTTTTCACAGTGATTAGATATTACCTTTAATACCTTACCCCAAAAATTTCAGTTCCCGGAGTAGGGGTATTCATTGATTACAAACTCGATGTTTATTGACTAAATGTAATGCGTTATGAACAAAAGTTGAAGGAGCGGATCTCCGTATATAGAAAAAGTACTATCACCATTTCTTCACAGTGATGCCCACTAACGAATTACCCCCAAAATGTCAGTCTCCGGAGTAGGGGTCTTTGATGATTCCGAACCCGATTTTTATTCACTAAGTGTAATGCGGATCTCCTTAACTAGATAGAGTACCATCACCATTTCTTCACAGTGGTGGTAGTTATCCATGAATACCCTACCCCCAAAATTTCAGTCCCGGAGTAGGGATCTTCGATGATTCAGAGCCTGATGTTTATTCACTAAGTGTAATGCATTATGCATAAAAATTGGAGGGACGAATCTCCGTAACTAGAGAAAGTATCATTACCATTTCTTCACAGTGGGGGGAGTGGACCATTAATTCCTTACCCCCAAAATTTTAGTATCCGTGGTAGGGGTCTCCGATGATTTTGAACCCGATGATCATTGACTAAGTATAATGCGTTATTTAATCAAAGTACTGAAAGTACTGAAAAGCGCTATGTTGACTTCATGAATTCTGTCTCTAATGTTAATGAGCAGGAACAACAGGAGATTAAGTTCATGCATTATTCATTCTTTTTTCTCGCCCAACTAAATAATGCATTTTCTTAGAGAAAATAAGAATTATGGATGGAAAACAATGTCCTGAAACTTTTCACCGTGTTGAAATATAAACTATATATGACGTTATTAAACACAATGTTCACTACAATAATTTTGGTCCCACCTGGATCCTGTCCTTGGATCATGAAATTTACAATTTTTGTAAATAACACCTGCTCCTTTTAGATATCTATTTAATGAGCATTTAGTATCAATAGCATTAAAGAAGATGTTATAGAAATGTTTTACACATAAACACAATATACCCAATTTGGCCCTACCCAGGAATTAAAACATCTATCCCCCAAAATCATGAAATTTACAATTTTAGTAAAGGCCTCACTGCTCTCAAAGACTATGCAGTATTTGTTTCTTACAAATGTGATGTTGTAGAGGAAAATAGTTTTGGAAATTGGTTAAGTTTTGGTAGTGTTTGAAAATTTGAAAACTATTGTTGTGGCAGTTTTCGGTTGAAAGTGTTCAATTGTTATCACACAACGGACGCTGATCAATTACATTAGAAATTAATGGAAACTTTCAAACCTATCATCATTTACAACTACCAATATCTAATATATAGTGAACTAATATATAATATATAATGACCGATCAACAGGGAATGCTTACTCCTCCTAGGAACCTGATCCCATCCGGGTGTGTCCAGGGGTCCGTGTTTGCCCAACTATCTATTTTGTATTGCTTATAGGAGTTATGAGATTGATCACTGTACGTTATCTTCACCTTGCATATAACCTACTACTGTGTTCTAGTTTAACAGTGTGAAACATTTTTAGAATACAACTAAAATGAAACAAGTCACTAGTTTAATATATACATGTATGTCAAACATGAAAGAAAGGAGCAAACAAACAACTGGACAAAAAAGAAAAATACACATAACCACATATACCAAGTAACAAGTGCCACAGATATTCATGCAAAACACATCAACATAGTAATGAAGGTCTATGAAACACTTTACACCCATTTCATCACCTTACCAGGAATCATTTGGATGTGTACATAAATATGCATCTGTATGACCCAATAATGAAGTTGATTTCAATTCAAAATCGGGTTGGTGAGAATGCAAATGCAAATAAGCCAGTTAGATATGTATACAATTGAAAACAAAATTCAGGAAGTTATTTCAAAAAAGATATGTTCATTATACATGTGCAATATTGATAGCTGTAAAACTGAATGCTGCTTTATCAACAAGAATGGAAAGAACTCATTTTAACATGAAAGTTAGTGCAAGGGGATATAACAAATCTAATGTAGTAAATTACATTAATATACATTTATATGTACATGTATTTACATTTAGGCACTGCAGTGATTATTGATATGTAAATATACCCCCATACTTAAATACTTAGAAATTGTACACAAGTACATTATACACTATACTGATCAACATGTGTGTATTACAGTCCTGGTGTAAAAGATCATATCCATATTGCGAAGGAAACTCACTTGTTAGTCTTGGGTCTGAATGAGACACAATACACATTGCAATTGTTTGAATCTTACAAAAATGTTCTTTATATGAAAATGCAAATCACAATATTCATTGCTTGTGTAGGAGTTCTAATATGAAAAAACTCATAATTGAAGTGAATGGCAATAAACATATTTACAACATGTAAATGTATAAGGTCAACGAGAATCACAAGCTCGGCACTTAAAAGTTACATGTACAAAAGTAATTTTCAAATGGTAATGTTCAATCCTGTTATACTCAACTAAGCTTGACTGGTCCCTTAACAAAGAGATTACAGAATAGGTAGAACCAGTCTAATATTGACAAGTCTAGCTTTTAATAAAAGCTTAGGGAGTCAGCCAGTGAAATTTCCATAATGAAATCACCTACATATTAAATGCTGTAAACTCAAATACGGACTGTATATTTATTTGGTACCATCATCTTCCGAACGGCGAGGGGACGTCGGTCTCCATCAACTTTAATAAAAATCGTCACTACTAATATTGCTCTTGTTAGAAATAATAAAGAGGCATCTCACCGAAAAATATTTTTTTAATGTGAAAAGATCATTCGCAGACAACATGTAGGAACGGGAAACAGAGACAGTAAAAGCATGCCCCAACTTCTTCATCTTTTTTACGTTCTAAGGTAAGGTTTGCAACAACAGGGATATAACTCTTGATATACCTCAATGCACTTCGAGCTTTATGATGTCATAATGAAAAAAGGCGTCTTTGTAACGTGGGAAAATGTCATATTTACTTGTTATCTACTACCGCTGTCAAGTGTCAAGCGGCGTATGTTTAAATCTCGATCTATGACAAAATAATATTAATCTTTCTCAAATGATCATTTATAAATCATTTTCTTTGATATTATAAAAGTCTACAATTTATATATATATATATATATATATATATATATATATATATATATATATGTAGTATGCGCTACGGTTAATTTCCATTAAAATTATGTTGTGATCATGACATGTAATACATTCGAATCTCTGCGAATCCTGCTAGGGAAAGTAGGATTTATTTTGATGCTGTTATAATCAATCATTGTGAATAGTATCCTCAAAGACAAGGTTCGACATTAACGAAGCTAGGAATTTTTATTTCCAAGCATTTTTAAAATAAACCTGACAATGCTATCTCATTACATGCACGTTTTATTTCAATGTCAAGACATCTACTTGCACTGATAGAGCGATTTATCGCATGAACTTTGAAATGTAGAAAACGCGACTGATATGAGCACGTAAGAATAGAAAAAGGTATATTCTCTAGTATATCTTAACATAGTCTTAATTTTGTCTGAGGAACATCTGCATAACCTCGACATAAAACAGATTTATTAGTATTATTTTTACTAACTGTACGTTCCCCCCATCCCCATCCACCCCACCCCGCTCTAGACCCACCACTGACCGGGCTTTATAGTGTCGCGAAGATTACAGTTGTATGTTCAACTATGGAAACAAACATCAAGCAATGGAACAAGAAGAGGGAATTTATTTCAAAGATGCAGTTTATGAGACAGGTTCGGGCTAATGTAACAATGAATTTATGACGAAGCAGGACCGTGGAAAACCCGCCGGAATATTGAAAATATTGTACTGTATTTATAAAAAAAAAACCCCTCAACATCTTAATTTCTAATAAATGTGATACTGCAATACTTGACAATTAAATATGAATATCATTTATCATTTTTGGGCTGGAATTGTATCTTATTTATGGACATGCTCAATGCACTCTTCAAAAGTTGTACAATTATAAAACAAAGTGACAAATCGCATAAATGAAATAATTCTTTTTAATCTGTTACCATGGAAACAAAGCCCGGTGGGTAGTAATTCTATATGCTTTCTTAAATGTTTTTGGTCCAAATATTATGTTTAAAGTGAAAGAGCTAGTTACGTTAGGAAGCAAAATCGACCCTGTCTACAAATTTGATCAAATTAAACACATAAGATGTCCACAATATGCCATTGTCAGAACACATTATTTTGTCCTATGTCTCTTGACGTTTTCTTGTCAGCATTAGTTAAATATAGCGTTGTTTCTAACAAAATCCCGCACATAACGTCATGACGTCAACTTTTTGAACAACGTTTTAGAAGGCAAAAAAAACCTACTTCAAACTATCCGACCTCAAACGGAACAGAAAGAAATCTACAAAATGAAAGATAAATGTGTTTAGTTTTAACCGTGGAATTAAGAACTAGGCTAGACCATGTTTTTGTAACCTATCATTACCAATTATTGCTGAAAATATGCGAATGTTGGCACAAAGAGAATCAATGTGAGCTATTACCTATGCATATAGTCCACAGTTTTGGTGGGTTTTTTTCGTGAATTCTTTTTAAAATATATTTCGCGCTTGGTGTACGTTGCACGGGTCTTCCATATTTGATCGATATTTACAAATTTTGTCATACCCTTTTACCATGTGAAAAATACATTATAAGGAAAGTGACTGGAATCAAAATAATATCTGTTTTCCTTAAATGTCGTTTGAATATTTAACAAGTTGAAATCTTTTAATAGAAAATTGAAAGAATGTGCAATTCCCCTTTGTCATACTGCGGGTATTACGGAATCACACTGGTACATGTAATTGTCCAATCAAAATCAAGATGAACTTAGTGTATTTTTGTTTCACATATTTAAAAGAATTTTTCTTACATGCGCAATTTTCTCATTTGCTTTTCAATCTAATTAGAATTAGATCTTCCGTCCGCTCCCCGGTTTTAAATGGACGCGACATAGCGAAAACCGGGGAGTGGATGGAAGATCTAATTTTAATTAGATTGTTTTTTTTTATTCCTTTTATTTATGCTTGTAAGAGTTATGAGATTGATCACTGTTCGTTATCTTCACCTTGCATTCTTTTCTCTAAATTTTTGGATCCTGATTAGGAAATTCTGGGTTATTGTAGTTTACCAAGAAACTATTTGATGTTGATAACTGATGCTACTTCTTGGAGTGCACTCAGGCTGTTTACACACATGTGAAAAACACGCGGATTTGGTTACGTTTGCTGATAGAAAAAAAGAGAAAATTCCGTGCAAGGCGTTGGGACAGGTAGCATAGAACATTTCTGACTACCGTATTTGGCATCAATTTAGGAAACTGATTGTTGATGATTATTTTTCCTATATATGAGGCCGAATTAATATATATATATAGTGATTTTTATTTTTTTATTTTTTTTATATACGAACAACGGGTCAATTTTTAATCAACATTAGGGTTCAATTTTTAAAATGTGAAATGATAAACGGGATGTTCTCTTCTTTTTCTTCCTCTACCGCTCTCGTTTTTCTGTTTAGATTTGTCTATATTTCTTAGCTTCGTATGCCCGACAAGACCCAGCATTAGATGAATGAATAGAATATGAAAGTGATACTGTTTCGCTGAAGATAATCATCAAATCACAAAGCAAGCTAAAGTTTTTCATGCCATATCTTTGAAGTAAACTGTTCAATCATCTAACTTCATTTTACGATGATAGAGAGATGCTCAAATTTTCATTTGATTATAATGAAAGCCTTTACGCAGACCAACCCTTTTTATAGACCTATTTCTATGATTTACGGTAGTCATATTTTCATATTACTTAGTAACTATCATGGATAATTCACTAGCATTACGACAATAATTTTGATTAGGAAAAAAAATCACACACTCTTTATGAAATGTTGGACGTTTTATGAATATCGGTAATGATGAAATATTTGGGTTCTCAACAATAATGGGAATTGGCACATCAACATCAACACACATCAACAATTGAAAAAAACCCATTAAGGGCAAGATCAAATGTTTAATGTTTGATAAAAAAATCAACCCAAAAACATTTAATTCACAGTTTTCACCAGGACCCCTCCCCCTTAAAACGTAATATGATGACTGTTCACCCAAATCGATTACCATGCAATAAAACAATAGAGCTGAATAACAATATAGATGTATACATTTTTTAATGTTTATTAACAAATGTAGTTTTTAAATATTTGTTTTTGTTATGCTTTATTTTTAGACATTTGAGCATCACCGAAGAGACATTATTTGTCGAAATGCGCATCTGGTGCATCAAAATTGGTACCGTATAAGTTTTACTTTATAACCCTGGGTCGAGGCCTCTGCTGGTGGACTGTTAGTCCCCGAGGGTCTCTACAGCCCAGTAGCTAAGTACTTCGTTACTAGCTTGAAAATACGGATGTATATTTAATTGCTGTTATAAAATTTAGAAATTCATTTCAAAATTAAGGATTATCTCCCTGACGCATAGCTCTTATCCTTAAACGAATTTGACTCCATTTTTTTGGCACACTGTTTTTCCCTATAATAGCTCTAAAACTTCATTGTTATTTCGCATTTCAAACATTTCGGTTGAGCATCCCTGAAGAGACATAATTTGTCGAAATGCGCATCTGGTGCATCAAAATTGTTACCGTATAAGTTTTACATTTTTGTTATAAACAATATCATATATTGACCATTTGCTAAATATTTGGGATTTGCATCCAAACATATTTTCACAGTATTAATCCATTTTTCTGTAGTACTTAAATAAATTCACTGCCTCAGAAAATTTTGGCTTGATTCCTTGTGATCTGGAATGATATATAAACTTTTTTGATACTAATAAAAGAAAATTTCTAAACAG
The DNA here is from genome assembly GCF_947568905.1 of Ostrea edulis. Taxonomy (NCBI): domain Eukaryota; kingdom Metazoa; phylum Mollusca; class Bivalvia; order Ostreida; family Ostreidae; genus Ostrea; species Ostrea edulis. The sequence goes on from NC_079165.1 coordinate 900,495, forward strand.
CCTCCTTCTGTATTACCAAGTAAGACTATTCTTCTTGAAATTTTATAACCATTTTCAATTACATCGAACCATTGCTCAAAATCATTCCAAAATAAGTTGACATATACACAATCATAGAATATGTGAATTATTGTTTCTGCTACACAATTACAAAATGTACACAAATTATTGTCTGAAATATTAATTTTGTGAACAACGGAGTTGGTAGTAGTGTAATTCATTAGTATTCGGTATTCAAAGTAAATTATGTATGTCTCTTTTGTACATAAAGATGCATTTACAAAATGAAATGTGCAGTCTTTTTCTGAAATGGGTTCATCTAGTAAAGTTTCCCACTTATCCTGTTTAGAGATTGGGGCTATAAACACCTTTCCTTTCAATGTTTGATATAAAAATTTAACATTGCATGTTAACAAAACTTTTTGTACAATACATATTTCAATATGTTCATTTTCTTCATGAACTCTACCCTCTTTCAATGCAATGATATCTCTTTTGACTTTTGGTGGTATTTTTGATATTACATGAAAAAAGTTATTAGTACCAAGCACTCCTTTTATTTCATTAAAACATCTAATGTTTCCATGTTCAGATACCAGGTGCTGTAAGTTTGTAATACCATTTTGTATAGAATGCCCACTTTTGTACACAACAAAAGTTTCTAATATCTAAGCACAAGTAGGTTGATACATGTTCAGGACTTTTCTTAACCTTTTCTAATGCTTTGATAACATCTCTCCAAAAATCATTATCAATAAAAAACACAAACTCTTTAATTTTTTTTTTTTTGTTAAATAAGAAATAAAATTTATATTCTTAAGGTTACAAATGCAATGTAACAAATGCTGCCAAGCACCTTCATATTTGGTCAGGTACCTTTTAACTCATTTTGATTTGATATATGAAATGAAAGAGGGTAGGTGAACCATGTTTAACCCTCCATCTTCATAACTATCAATGAGTGTATTTCGTTTTACCTTTTATGTCTTGTATCCCCAAATAAATTTCTTTATTTCATCCAAAATATTCTTTGGAGGGTCTGGCAAGGCAGAAAATAAGTGTATCAGCTTAGGCAGTGCTAATGTTTTAATGATTGTTATTCTCCCAATAGGTGTCAAGTCTCTTTTTGCCCATGATTCTAATAACCTTTTAATTGAAGTAATTTTGGATTGATAATTACATGTTATCATATCTTCAAGTTTTTTGGTAAAATTTATTCCAAGAAGTTAAAAACTGTCTTTACCCCAGAATATTTGCAAATCAGGACACAAAGTATCAGCTGAACCAGTTCTACTGCCAATCCACACTGCTTGTGATTTTGTAATATTAAGTTTCAGGCCTGAGATACTACCAAACTTGTCAATAGCACTCATTGATTCTCTTAGAGAATATCCATGTCCACCTAACAGTAAAAAGGAATCATCTGCATCTTACCCTAATTAATTTTTCCCCACCAATACTTATACCTTTAATATTTACATTTTCTTTGAGTGAAATTGCTAGTAACTCTACTGTTATGATAAAAAGATATGGAGCCAAAGGATCACCCTATCTGCAACCCCTCTCAAGGCTAAAAAATGCTGATAAATGGTCATTATTTATTACACAGCTAGTGCTGGATGAATAAAATGTAAGAAACCATTTGATAAGAGAATCACCAAAATTGAATATTTTGGCACGCTGTTTTTGGCTATATTTAGCTCTAAATCTTCATAGTTATCTCGGATTTCAAACATTTCGGTTGAGCATCACTGAAGAGACATTATTTGTCGAAATGCGCATCTGGTGCATCAAAATTGGTACCGTATAAGTTTTACATTATGACCCATGGGTCGTGGCCTCTGCTGGTGGACTGTTAGTCCCCAAGGGTCTCTACAGCCCAGTTGCTAAGTACTTCGTTACTAGCTTGAAAATACGGATGTATATTTAATTGCTGTTATAAAATTTAGAAATTCATTTCAAAATTAAGGATTATCTCCCTCATGCATAGCTCTTATCCTTGGACGAATTTGGCTCCACTTTTTTGGCACGCTGTTTTTGGCTATATTTAGCTCTAAATCTTCATAGTTATCTCGGATTTCAAACATTTCGGTTGTGCATCACTGAAGAGACATTATTTGTCGAAATGCGCATCTGGTGCATCAAAATTGGCACCGTATAAGTTTTACATTAAGAACCTTGACAATAAAATCCCATTCCAACGAGTCAAAAGCCTTTTCAAAATCTAACAGGAGTAGTCCAAACTGTTTCTCTTTTCTTAGATAGTTAATAAGGTCATATAGAAAACGAGTATTTTTCCCAATGAATCTGCCCTTTATAAATCCCTTTTGAGTGTCACTTATTATGTCATTCAGTACCTTTTTAATGCGGTTGGCTATAACACTGGAACCTATCTTATAGTCCACATTAAGTAAAGTGATAGATCGCCAGTTTTTCATATAACGCCTATCTTTTTCCTCTTTTGGAATGCAAGTTATTATTCCTTGGGATTGAAATGAAGACATTTGTTCTGTAAGATATGCTCCATTCCAAGAACGACAAACAAATACCCCCAAGTCCCTTCATTTTTTTTTTATAGAACGCTACTGTAAAGTCATCCGAGCCAGACGATTTATTGTTTTTCATAATTTTCAATACTTCTGAACACTCTGATAGCTGCAGAACTCCTTCACAGTTTTCCTTCTGCTTATCTGATAATTCAACATTGTGGTTTAGAAACACATTTTCACTAAGTAATGTTTCATTGCTATACTGTTTTTTGCTTTTGTATAAATTTGAAAAGAATGACCTTTGTTCTTCTAATGTATCCTCTTGATATATAATGTGGTTTCCATCGACATCAATGAGTTCTGATATTGTTTTATTTACAAAATTCTTTCTTTCTAATTTACAGAAATAGTCTGTGTTTTTTTCTCCTTTTTCATACCATGTTGCGTTTGACCTTAACATTAAACCCTCAATGTATTTTTCTCTTAAATTTTGAAAGGATTGGGTTTTTTTTCCTCTAGGAGTTCAATGTCCTCTTTTTTTCCTGAAGCATTTACCTTATTTTCGAAATCCAAAATTTCCTTTTTCAGCAACTTACTTTCAGACTTAATTTTTTTTTTACTCTGGCTGATGAATACTCTATAGACACTAATCTTATTTTCATTTTCAAGATTTCCCATAATGATTGATCGCTAGTATTGAATGCAATGCTGTCCTTATGTTCTATTTCACCTGTCACTATGTAGTCATTTATTGTTTCATTAATGCACTGTCTTACTTTGTCTGTAAATTCATTTTCATACAATAGCTGAGAATTAAACGTCCAATATCCTCTACCTCTATTACTTTCATTGGTTTTGAATTGAAGTATAATTACTGAATGGTCAGTTCTATGCCCAGGAATTACTTTAGTGTCAGATACTTTACTAAATATACATCCTGAAACAAGGAAGTAATCTATTCTACATTGAATTATAGGATTTGACCTTCTCCATGTATACTGTCTACCTTCTTCATTCCAAATTATCCAGTGATCACCCTCCAACTGTACCTTAATGTTTGATATTTGTCTATGTGCATGTGGATTGTTAAGATTTTTAACATTAAATGTGTCCTTTTCCTTATCCTGAACGACATTCCAGTCACAACACATGACAATCGACATATTTTCTAACTTAACAATTTCAGTGTATATGTTCTGAAAAAAATCTGGACTATCAGTATTTGGACCATACAGGTTGACTAAAGTAAATCTTACATTATTTGCAGTAATATCTAGTATGATATATTTATCTTTAGTATCCTTTTGTATAGAGTGAATTTGAAATTCAAAGTTATTTTCAAACAGTATTGCAACTCCAGCAGAGCTACTAGTTTAACTACTGAAAAAGGATTTATAACCCCATTCAGACCCCCATAACTTCTCAACATCTTGAATATTATGCGTTTCTTCAGAACAAATAATAGATACATTTTTGTTTCTATGTTTTTTGACTACTTGATGAAAAACCTCTAACATTCATACTTAAGATATTTAAGCGTTCAGCATTTGACATGTAAAATAGTTCTTTTGATCAAGCTGTCAGTGTTATCAATAAAGATTGAGAGTTGAGACATACATTCACTCATACAGACACTCATACGTACACTTTGAAACACAAATACAGATAATAATAATAATGAAAGTTTAAGTTTTAGGCATACCTTGCCTTTAGCCAAATGTCACACTTGTCCATCACAAGGCTCCTCCTGTTATGTTCCTATATAAAGTGATCAGTGTTCATACTCTAAGTTTTCTGTCAATGTCATCTAATACATCCATATTGTGTCTTTTTCCGGTCTTATATAACGCAAAGACATGACCTTTGAAAAACCACGCACTGTCCGCCATGTGTTCTTTCTCTTCCGATCTCTGCTTTTGCAATAGTTTTGCATTCATGTTGGTAATGTGATCTACCATAATGAAGTTGTCCTTTAACTTTTCCCTTTTTGTAATGACCGCTCTTCTCACATCACTTCTTACGAATTTCAAAATTACTGGCCTTGGTTGATTCTTGTTGCTGGAGGGGATGCAGTGAATTGCCAAAATGTCTCGTTCGTCTAAATTGACCCCTGTTTTCTCAGCCACCAATGTAGAATTCCTCTTCCAGATTCTGACCCTGATTTTCAGGCCATCTTTAAAGTTCGCCATACTAATTGCTGCATTTGCAAGTCCATCGGTACTCTTTCGTTGCTTTTCTAGACCATTAATCCTTTTTTTCAGCTGTGTCACATTTTTCTTGTTAGTGTCATTGTCCATCATTAAGTTGTCCATTTTGTCTGATAACTGCTGTCTGATCTTGGACAGTTCCTCACCATGCTGAGCTTTGTGGACCTCCAAGTGCAAGGTGAAGATAACGAACAGTGATCAATCTCATAACTCCAATAAGCAATACAAAACAGACAGCTGGGCAAACACGGTCCCCCGCACACACCAGAGGTGGGGCCAGGTGCCCAGGAGGAGCACGCATCCCCCGTTGAACGGTCACACCCGCCGTGAGCCCTATATCCTGATCAGGTAAACGGAGTTATCTGCAGTCAAAATCAGTGTGCCAAGAACGGCTTAACAATCGGTATGAAACACGTCAGACACCATTTCACCCAATGCGAGGTTGTATTGACGAACTAGATCGTTATAACGACCATAGAATTTGCGAAATGCTGACTTCAATCGAGACTGTTGAAACCCCTGCACCATCAACTTGTTTGTCAGTAGCTTACCTCGATTTAAAAACTGACTATACGCAGAACAAGCTCTTGCATATCGAATCAGTTGAGACACATAAATACCATATGCAGGCGATGATGGAATATTGCTACATAAATATGGGAAGTTGACGACGGAGAAACTGAAATCATCCCATTTGTCATACAGTCATCAAGTCTGTTTTAAGTTCTTCCATAATCTCTTCCTTCATCTCCTTAATCTCCTCTCTCATCTCATTCTTTAGTTCCTCTTTTACCTCCATAATTACATTATTCACAATGTAAAACTTATACGGTACCAATTTTGATGCACCAGATGCGCATTTCGACAAATAATGTCTCTTCAGTGATGCTCAACCGAAATCTTTGAAATCTTAAATAGCTATGAAGTTTTGGATCTAAATATAGCCAAAAACAGCGTGCCAAAAAAGTGGAGCCAAATTCGTCCAAGGATAAGAGCTATGCATGAGGGAGATAATCCTTAATTTTGAAATATCTTTTATATCCTCTTTGGTCACAAGTTTCTTAAGTGTCTCTTGGATGGAGCTAAGAGTAACTTTAATATTGTCAGTCTCTGAGTTTTCTTTGTCTCCTGCAGAAGAAATCCTTGATAGATACTACCTCTGCTTTGACCTCTGTTGGAACAGATGACAACTACGATGATGACCTTCCCTTATCCATTGTATGTTGTTTGGCATTGTGTTTGCCAGTTCTTGTATCCTTTATTTCCTTTGTGGCCATTGTAATATTGAAACACTGTACTGCAGGTGCCTGGTCCACATATAGAGTGGAGTGAACTTCGTTGAACACTTCTCAAGATACACACAAGCTTTAGAAAGAGTTAAATAAATCCAAATTCCACATTTTTGTACATGAAAAACAGCTCCCATAAAAGAAAAACAGGCTATTAACACCTGACACAATCTTCAATTTATAAAGAACACTGTAAATAACATAATTTCACAAGATAACAGGAGAACCCTGTGCACACCTCCTCACTCAACAAACATGACCTTTGAAATGTTTAATATAATAAATGTTCTAAAGATATGGGTGACATCAGTCTTGTTCGCTGTGCTGCAATATTATTCATGCATTGTAATAAAATTGATGTTCGATTACCGAGACTTGCCGGAGTTTTTTTTACCCCCCCCCCTTCCCCCAGAATATTTGAATTAAGATTTTCATCAGACATTGAGGTTTTTTTTTTATCTTGTCCCAAATATCTAAGACCAAAATCTTGCATCCTAAAATGAAATGATCACTTTCGATTTCGATAAAGTTTCTCTGTGTTTATGTGTCTCTGAATCTGTCTGTCTTTCTATCTCATCCTCAGGATGGATACTTGAAAATCTTTCTCTCTGTCATATTTTAAAAATGAAATACTTGGATTATTGATTCTCACCTCACCGCTTATCTATGATATTAGCAATTTTTAATAAACCATATTGGGAGTATGATCAATGAATTTAAAATAATACATTTTAACACCCCCCCCCTTTAGAATTTAATAATTGTTTGAAAAAATATATTACGATGTTACGTGCATGTATAGATCTCTGTAGTCATCAAGTATATATTTATAATATTTCAAGTAGATTTATAATTCTTGATTCTAACGGTAATTTCCAGTAATCATGCATAATTATACAGATGCTAATGTTTTTTTTACATAGTTGTAAGGCCTAAACGTTGCTAAAACAGTAGTTCATGAACCCAAGAGAAGACTTGAACATTCTATCAAATATGACAGTTACTTGTGATTGGTAATCACGACGTCTTTCTTTAGAAGTATGCAAAAATGACGTCACATTTTTCTCTATGACGTTTTAAAACTGTTTTGCTTGGAACAGCTCATTTGAAATATATTTATACAAAGATTTTTGGCCCGTGCTGTACGTTGTCATTGTAAACAAGGTTCAATACTATTTTTAGATGATGTGTATTTGTTTTGTCCAGTTAACAAAATGCTTCAAACCAAAGTTCAAAATGTAATCCATTTATTGATCAACCAAGGGTCTGGGACAGACATCATTGTGAGACATTCTGTGAAAGCTACCAAAAATACAGAGAAATATTAATTCATGTAACTTTTCAATAAACGAATACAGATTTACATATAAACATTGTGTCAAATTAGTCAACACATTCAAAAATATAATTTAGAGTCCTAACATTGTATATTATACATAGTATCAATTACTGAACAGTAGATAATCAGTTTTGTCTCGTTCATAATGCACAAATAATTTACTAAATTCAAAATTATCTCATTCAAGACAGTCTAAAGATTCATAACATTGCAAAATTAAAAATAGTATTCACTCGAAAATGAAATGAACAGCATTTACACAATTCAACCTTTGCATAGTGAAATAAACATTACAATATATCATTCTGACAATTTTCAAGAATAAAACTTACATCTATTACATGAAAATAGAATTTTGTTACAATCTCGTGCAAATGATACCGGAAATGAAAATAGATACATAGAAAACAAAACCGTACATAACCAGGTATGGAAATTCCGGATTGACATGGCGTAATTACACTACAGTATTAAACTGTTGGATTAACCAATTTACCTATATATTGGCATTATTATTGTATATATATGATTTTATAAGCGACGGGAATATGTCATTTGTACACATTTATAGAGTTAAGACAAGCATCATAGCTGGCCTATTACTGCATTTTAATTTTTATTCGATCCGGTTGCTGTTTGCCTTTCAATGACCCAAATTGGATTTGTTCATAAACTGATATTTTTTAGATTGTAATTATTAATACATTATATCATTGTGGTCGCTAAACAATAACAAGTACTTTAAGTTGTGATTAATTTTCTTATATCACTGCATGTACAATCCGTTGCTATGCGCTACATGGCGATCCGCCTGTGCACAAACGTCAAAATCAGACGCCTGATTAGATATAAAAATAAAAAAGAAATTGACCACAGCCAACAGCCAGAACGAAACTTGCACAATTATTTCTTTTGAAAATAATCTATCTCTAGTTTACTCTTTTTGTGGCCGATCCACGTGGCCACATGGAATTTTCTCCTAAAAGGTAGAAAAAGTGAAGAAAATCGTCCATTTTCCGGATTCCGGATGGGTTTTAATAGCACTCAGCATTACAAGAGACCTAGAACCGCTGATATGTTTGTATACATTTTGTATATACTACTCAAAATTTGAAAAGGATCATAGATATTTTTCTGTTTAAAAAATTAATAACTGCATAACTGGCAATATTGTGTCCAAGTGAAATAAAAAACGTCTTTAACAAACTTGCACGTGCATTTCATGCCATGGGAAATGCGTTTTTCATCACAGTTTATACTTTTGCTACCATTGCACGATTTTCACTCAGGCATCGTTGTCTGATTCTTTCTAAAATTTCAAACTCACCTGAGTGTTTACACTACGTCATCAACACAAGGCCCCCTCAACGTGTAAGGCGTCGCCTGACGACAGAACAACTGGGCAGATGTATTGGAATGCTTGACGCTGGCTATTCACAACGTGACGTTGCAAATGCACTAAACGTCAGCCAGAACAAAACGTTGTAAACAGGGCCTGGAACCGACAGCAAACTTTTGGTACAGCAGCACACCGACATGGGGGTGATCGTCAGAGGTCGACAACCCAACGCCAAGACCATTTTGTGGCTCTTCAGGCACGACACCATCCCTTCTGGACAGTAACCAGCCTACGTAACGACCTCCTGAACGCCTCGGGGGTGAATGTGTCTACTCAGACGATACGAAATCGGCTTCACAATGCTGTTCTCAACTCGAGAAGGGCATGTGTTCGAGTCCCTCTGACTGTTCGACACCGGCGGGAGCGATTGGACTGGGCTGAAGATCATGTCACTTGGACACAGAACGTTTGGGTTCAAGTTCTGTTCACCGATGAGTCCAGGTATTGTTTGGACTTTACAGACAGGAGGCACCGAGTGTGGCGACGACAACATAAACGTTTCCATGATGCCAACATCAGTTAACATTACCGTTATGGTGGTGGTTCCATCATGGTCTGGGGTGGAATCAGCAGGGATGGAAGAACAGATCTTCATGTCCTGGAGAGAGGAACAATGACGGTGGTGCGGTACCGGGATGAGATCCTCGATGTTTACGTCAGACCCTACGATGGTGCTGTTGGCCCTGAGTTCATCCTGACGGATGATAACGCCCGTCCTCATCGCGCCAGGGTGGTGGAGCAGTACCTTCAGCAGGAGACAATTGTCCGTATGGACTGGCCAGCGCGCTCGCCGGACTTGAACCCGATTGAGCATGTATGGGACATGCTGCAGGTTGCCCTTTCACGCCGTAGAGCACAACCCACGACTTTGGCAGAGCTCGGAAACGCCCTCGTGGAAGAGTGGAACAACCTTCCCATTGGAAACATCCGGGTGCTTATTGACAGCATGGCTCGACGTTGTCAAGCCGTCATTGATGCAAGGGGAGGCCATACCCGGTATTGACTCTTCATCGATTAAGTGTAATGATGGAATATCCTCAAAAACTGTGTAATTCTTTCTCTGGTTTGCTGTTAACTTTTTGTAATGAAATGCCTTTTGGTGTTGTTATCAGATTTCAAGCATTCCGTATTGATAAAAGTTCATGCCGTTCATAAATTTTCATTCATAACCTGAGTAAACATGTTTCTGAGTCAAATTTATGTTAGTGGTAAATTACACACATATAACCTAGTGATCCTTATCAAATTTTGAGTAGTATATAAATACTAGGGATCATCAACTTCATATATATCAATGATTTGTATTGATAATTGTTCTTCATTTTTGAAGTATTTTACAGGGCCTAGTTATGATAACAAACGTACCTAGCTCTTTTCTGACGTAGACCTTTTAAAGCTGCTCAATATGCATTGCCATGACAACCGATTTAAATTTTATTCAAGATAAAAAACTGCTATTTTTGTGTTTTAAAAAAACATTTTTCTATCAATTAGTATAATCTGATAGATAATGCCCTTTTTAAAAATTCTACCAGTTTTTACCCCATAAGTTTGCCTCATGTAGCATTTTTACCACTAGTATTCCCTCTTGTACAAAGATTCCGAAAATGTAAAACCTCACAAAAATAAGCCCAATCTGGTCAAAAACCGACACAGGCAAGTTTTTATAAAAAGTCAAATTTTAAAAGATAAATTCCTACTGAACATACTGATATGCAACATGACTTTGTTCGTTACATGTCGAAATGTCGCAAACCTTACCTTAAAATAGCATATACATGTAACTGTCATTCTCATTTGTTTCTGTTTGAAGAAAAACAAATTGAAAACACGACTACTTTTCATTGTGTGTTGCATGCTGTGAACCTCGAACCATTTAGCATTCATGCTTGATACAATGACAACCTTTATCTAACACTAATCAGATGTATTTCAGTGAACAGCTCTCGTAAAATTCCAGGCGGTGTTTTAAAACCGAGGCATTGTCTTCCGTAAACGCAGACCTATCATTTTTTTTTATACCTTTTGTCGTTTCCCTCCCCTAAGATCTTAATTATTATCTTTGAAACTAAAAAATCCTCATCTGACACCAGATGGCGATAAAAAGGTTTCCTGTTTCGCTTAAAATAATTTATGTCTTAAAATGCTGAGAAAGGTCACCGAAGCTAGTTTTTGCTGTATCACATTAGATATAAACATAAGGCAAATTGAGTATGAAAAATGTCATTTATTCAAATGACGAACTAGATAACAAACTACTAACAAAGGGATCAGACTCACAAACAATCCACTGAAAATGTCACTGAAATAGAGAAAGAAAATAAACAATGACAAAATAATTCAATATGTCTGATTCCCCAAATTTATCTATAAAAGTCTATATCAACTACAATAAAAAACAACCTTACAAAGATGCAGCAAAAAGAAGTATATATATTACCCTTTTCAATGTTTTTTACCTTCGGTATGTTTACCTATTGAAATAATAGCAAAATGTTCAACTAAATTAATTTCTCCTGCCAGAGACTAGTAAATGAGTATACTTATATAATTTACAATTTGTCACTTTTTTATACATATTTTCTCCATTGTCCAACGAACTATATTTCCGAACAACTGCTGGATATTGCCCATACGAATATGAATGTAAACCCCGTTCTAGGTCGGTTGCAAAATTACGACTAATTCAAACACGACTAGTTTACTACAGCAATGCATAAATTTGCATATAGGTGGCGGTAAACCGGAAGCGTGATGACGAAAGCAAAATACAACTGTTGACATTAACGCGCAGCTACGCTTAGCGCTTTAAAAAAGTTGGAGGAGCGGAACTCCATAGCTATAGAGATATTACCATCACTATTTTTTCAAAGTGGGGAGAGTGAACAGTTGATACCTTACCTCCAAAATTTTAGACCCCGGAGTAGGGATCGTCGATGATTCCGAGTCCTAGCTTTATTGACTAAGTGAAATGCGTTATTAAAAAAAAGTTAGAGGAGCGGATCTCTGTAACTAGAGAGAGTACCACCACCATTTCTTCACAGTGTTGGCATGAACCACTAATACCCTACCCCCCAAATTGCAGTCCCACGACAGGTATCTTCGATGATTCCGAGCCTGATGTTTATTCACTAAGTTTAATGGGTTGTGCATAAAATTGGAGGGACGAATCTGCGTGACTAGAAAGGGTACTATTATAATATCTTCACAGTGGTGGGAATAGACCACTAATATCCAACCCACTAAATTTCAGTTCCCGGGGTAAGGGTCCTCGATGATTGCGAGCCCGATTGATTGATTGATTTTATGTTTTTCGCCACATGCAACAGTTTTTCAGTCATATAGTGGCTCCAAGTTTTTGTTGGTGGAAGAGAGAACCCAGATACAATGTAACTGGGAAGAGACAACCGACCTTCCGAAAGTAAACAGGGAAACTATTCTCACTTACCGGCGCGAACGGGCTTCGAACCCGAGCCCGATGTTTATTTCCTAATTGTAATGTGTTATGCATATTTATTGGATGGGCGGATCTCCGTAACTAGAGAGAGTACCATCACCATTTCTTCACAGTGGTGGGGTTGTACCACTGATACCCTACCGCCAAAATTTCAGTTCCGAGGCAGGGGTCCTCGATGAGTCCGATCCCGTTTTTTATTCACTACGTGTAATGCGTTATGCATAAAAAATGGAGGGACAGATCTCCGTAACTAGAGAGAGTACCATTACCATCTCTTCACAGTGGTAGGAATAGACCACTAATACCCTACCCCCAAAATTTCAGTCGCAGGGGTAGGGATCTTTGATGATTCCAAGTCAGATGTTCATTCACTAGGTGTAATGCGTTATGTAGAATACCATCGCCATTTCTTCACAGTGTTTGGTGTTGGTAACTGGCACCATATCTTTATAATTCCAGTTTTGTGTTCTTGTTATGCAAATAGATGTTTGAATTGCGAAATGCGTTCTAGAATGCAGTTCACTATTGAATTGCGAATAGTGAAGTGCAAACTGCGTTCCAAAAGCTAATTGCCGGCGATTTTTCAATCGGTTTTCGTGATTTATCTTGAGATGAACAATTTTACATTCCAGGTTTATCTCTTGTTGTGAAGATTAATCGAAAAATGTCTCCCAATTTATTTGTTACGGTATTAGTTGATTCCTAAATGTATTAAGTTTTCACTGTACTTTAGGCGTACAAATTTCAGGCAGTCATATACTTGGCATTTTATACCCGCATGGGTTTTTAATTTTAATGTCAACTTTTGCCCTGGCGATTTTTCCATCGATTCTATTTGATTTATCTAGGAAAGTATATTAATACGTTCCAGACTTATCCTTTATGTGAAGAACAATCTTTGGGGAAATGTCTGCCAATTTACATGTTATGGTATTAGTTGATTACTAAAATTTTGTGAGTTCTTATAGTGCTTTAGGCAAGACCTAAGTACATGTTTCAGGTGGTCGGTGTACTTGCCATTTGTATACCCGTTTTGGGGTTTTGATTTTAGTTTCAACTTTTACCCTGGCGGTTTTTCCATCGATGTTGCGTAATTTATCTAGGAATGTACAATGATGCGTTCCAGGTTTATCTTTTTAGAGAAGGTTAATCGATTAGAAAAATGTCTGCCAATTAATATGTTATGGTATTAGTTGATTGTTAAAATTTGTGGAGTTTTACAGTACTTTAGGTGAGACCTAAGTACGTGTTCCTGGCAGTACTTGCCATTTTGTAGACTCTAGGGGTTTTCGTTTTCGTTTTAACTTTTATCTTGGCGATTTTTCCGTCGATTCTATTTCATTGATCTAGGAAATTATATCATTACATGTACTTTCCAGATTTATCCTTTTTGTGAAGCATAATCATTGGGGAAATGTGTGCCACTTTCTTTGTTACGGTATTAGTTGTGGGTATGAATTTTCCCTATTTTGATCAAGTCAGTGGCGTTTTCAGACCCATTTTCATGATTTTTCGGCTAAGTCTAAGTTCTCATGACTGGAGAATTGGATTACAATGTATCTCCATTTACAACATTGGTTTATTTCTCATATCTATATTTTGTGTCTGGTAGAATTATATGGCATTGTTAATACTACTTTTGATAATTTAAAACGAATTATTAAACGTCAAAAAGGTGGCAACACACGACAAGATGTTTTACAGACTTATTGTTCATTGAAGGAGGATAAGACATAGTGTTTTTAGATTATAAAAACAAATAGCAATTTAATGGTTTCTTGGGATATCAAAAGACTTATTGCATTAGTATAAATATCTTTGATAGTGGCGCACAACAAAATACTGCTGACACTTTGAGTTCCGGGAATACTTACGGCCATTCCCATTGGTCATCGATAGATACGTAAGGTGATGCATTTTGATAAGTTATGCAAAAATATCGGCGTTGTGTCCCATGGGAGGTAAACGACCATGGGTTTCCGACGATGACATACATGCAATTAACGTAGGATCTATATGTACATAAAAATCATTGACGACCGTATAGTATTTGCAAACAACAAGCGTTGTCGCTAGCACCAAATTTATGAGACGGAAATATTATGGGAAGTGTAAGAACTAGATATTTTAAGAAAAGGTGTTCCAAAGAATTGCTTTGTATATAAGCGCGTGAAAAATACGACTCAATCGATCAGATTAACTGAGTGAAGGAATCGTTAATCATATGAAGTAACTATTTATTGGTAGCTAATACAATTTATATTGAGATTTTAACTTAATTGGCAATATTAAAGTCAACAGGAGGCTATACACAATTTAGGGTGGATCGATACAAAAATGCGTTTGTCCGATCAATCGATATACTACGCCTCAACTAAATATAATTTGTTTTCTGTGACGTTACACATGGACATTTTTGATCCACGCAGTTTCCGTAAAGTCACGCGGTAATAATAGTCCTCTGAATGGGATACAATTTTCACAATGCAGCGCGAGTTATTTCCCCCTGAATAAAGGGGCGCACAACACGTTGCAGTTTTTCGCATGCAATGTTGGGTCACAATGTAACAAAGTCTCTAAATCTTAGTCTTCAATTCATTTAGATGATGTAAAAAAAAATCTCTAAATCTTAGTCTTCAATTCATTTAGATGATGTAAAAAAAAAAATCTCTAAATCTTAGTCTTCAATTCAATTAGATTAGGATCAAGATATCTTTAACATATCATCGATTCTTCATTATTAATTTTAAAATAATATTAATTAGATAGGAAAAATTACATGTGCAACCAATGTGTGCACATCATATATTGACGGATCTAGGGATAAGTACGTTACAACACACGTACATACCTTTGGTTTTGGTTTTAAAAAGAGAGTGCAAGAGAAAGATAAATATCACCTTATGGTATTTATAATTTTCCGGGAACATCATTACTACATTAATTGTCGGAAAAAAATTAAATTTATATTGTTAAGGAAGGAGAGGGGCCCTGTAAGATTATGCCATCCGACACCGATTTCCATTTACTGACAGTTATCATTTTCAATATTCATTAGTTTTAAGGGGGAGGGGATGTTAATGAAAACTACGTGAATTTAGTATTTTTGTTAGATATTGAACATTATTTCACCCTTTAGCAAAAAATGCTGTAAAATCGTTTGTCATTTTAAATTCTATTCTAAGGTATTTTTATTTGGTACATGTAGTTAACCTACAGTACACGAAGCGGATTTTTATACACCCACCGTGGAAAGACCACGGAAAAAAATCCACGGAGATATACCGTGTCCTCCGTGTTCCACAGTCTGTGTTGTTTACCAATGCACACAATTCCAGGGGCTTCGCCGTGGTTATCACCGCCTTGCAGAATGTATGAAAATGTGCTGCAGGCTAAATAATCATGATAAGGTGGAATTAAAACAAAAAGAAATTCAATATTTTCCCCCGTGGTATGTGTATTGTTTTCAGCTTTTTGGGACAATTCAAACGATACCAAACAATATTTGAGAAAATTCTTAGTATAATCCTCTAAACCCATTCTTCATCAAGACACGTAAAAAATTATGGTACCGGTGATATAAATTCTTAAAACTATTTGATATATATTTAATATGAAACGGTGAAGATAACGAAAAGTAATCAATCTCACAACTCCTTCGTTACTAGCTTGAAAATACGGATGTATATTTAATTGCTGTTATAAAATTTAGAAATTCATTTCAAAATTAAGGATTATCTCCCTCATGCATAGCTCTTATCCTTGGACGAATTTGGTTCCACTTTCTTGGTACGCTGTTTTTGGCTATATTTAGCTCAAAAAACTTCATAGTTATTTCGGATTTCAAACATTTCGGTTGAGCATCACTAAAGAGACATTATTTGTCGAAATGCGCATCTGGTGCATCAAAATTGGTATTGTATAAGTTTTACATAAGGAACACCAAAATTATGAGTTGGGCAAACACGGATCCCTGGATATACAATGTATCAGATGTAAGGTGCCTATAAAGAGTTTGCATGTTCATAGAGATCCTGGTGCTATTGCACATAAACTAGAAAATGTTGTGATAAATTGCTCTTCATGGCTTGTAGATAATAAACTGTATCTTCAACTTGGCAAAACAGAAACCATTTTATCTCGACCAAGCCAAAAACTGAAAATGTCACAAGTTTTAAAGTTTTATGTAATGGTCATGAAATCAAAGGATCTGATAATGTTAAATATTTAGATATATGTATAGATAAGTTTCTCGCATGTGAAAATATTGTTTTAAGCAGCATACAAAAGGTAAATGCAAGACTTTATTTTTTGTACAGAAATGCATCTTGCCTAAATTTACAGTCAAGGAAGACATGTTCTACTTTAATACAATGCTATTTTGATTATGCATGTTCTTGATATTGTGGCAATGACAAACAAACACAAATTGCAAGAAACCCCCAAAAAAGTTGTCAGATTTATTTTAAATATTGGTCCTAGATCCAGCATTTTTTGTGAAATCCTAGATTCTTTGGACAAGTTAAGAGTGGATGACAGAGCTACTCTATTAAGATTAAACCACGTATTTTATATATTTCATGGTAAAGTCCCTCATTATCTCTGTGATCAATTTTTTCTAAACAATAATGATACTAAAAGTGCTACAAACAAACATTTTATCATACCTAAAATAAAAGGCAAATAATCTTCTTGTTTTTTACAATGCTATCAAGGTTTGGAATAATTTACCTTTAGATACAAAAGAGTTGGCAATTAAGCAAAATTAAAGGAAAAGCTGTAACGTGGATGCGGTCATTCAAGTAAGATTGTACCCAACGGAGTGCTGTGTCCGTCAATCCAGCCTCCACACGTAGACTCTCCAGCAAGAGGGTATGATCGATGGTATCAAATGCCGCACTTAGGTCAAGAAGGACCAGGAGACAGCGTCACCTTCATCCAGTACGTCTAAAGCTTGTCATTTTTCAACGCATTATGCAACTATCAATCAAAACCTGCCAAAATTCCAATTGTTAGTCATGTAATTTTTATTCTTTTATTCTTTTTGTCTGTTGATCATATCTATTATGTAAATATGAGGACCCCATTGGAAATAGCTAATTTAAGCTGTTGATGGGTTATCCATAGGTTATTATATATCATATACCGTGTCATTCATACATTTACTTATTCTTTAACTGCTATAATTGCATAATGCTAAAGATTATGCCAGTTTTTAATTTGTTATTTTTAATTTATAATTATGATATTCTGTGATATTTTACACCTGAATACGATGAAAATGAAAGCACCTCCTGTCTACCGGCAACACCCGCCGGGCGCCCTATATTTTCATCAGGTAAACGGAGTTATTTGTAGTCAAAATCAGCATTGTAAAGAAGGGACTAACAATTGATATGAAACACGTCAGACAATATTTGACGCAATGCCATGTTGTAGATAGATTATCTGGAATGATAGCATACAGAGAGGTGTCATCCGCAAGCAGCCTTATATCATTCCGTAGATGTACATTAGGTATAAGAAAGGGTCGATGTGATAGCTTTGGTATACCCCTGCGTGTGTTGTTTCAGTAAGGGAAGAAAACCCATTAAAAACTACCTTTTGTTTTCTGTCTGTAAGATATTGCTCATCCCACTGAACAACAGTAGTAGAGATTCCATAAGCATATAGCCTTTATGCCACAATATATCAAAAGCTTTTGAAATGTTGCAAAAATGAATCTTATCTTTAACTTTATCTAAATTTATATAAATCTTCTGTTGTGTAGAATCATATTTTGTCTGCGGGTTATACGGACGTTTGAATCCCTTAAAACCTCATATCAAATATGACCCTACAAAAAGATGACGGACATTGATCAAACATGACTTATACGAAAAAAATGTGAATCCCGATTAGGACCTCAATAACATCTCTGACAAACCCTATTCCCCCTCATTATTCACCGAACATATTGCTCCAATCACTGCTTCTCAAAGATCTGTGATATCGTGTACAATATTCTGTTCTACTCTCACTCAGAAACGACAAATTCCTTCCAAGAAAAGCATTCTGAAATACATAGTATATATTCAACCTGTGAAAAAGACCTTTATTCATCCAGCAGAAAAGAGGATTGGTCATCTGTTTACTGTAAACGTGATCATTTCCACAGGGTCATATTACCGCAAATTTGCATTTTCTCTGGTCTGTGACTACGACATTCTGCAGAATTTTGTATATCTGAATTTGTAAAATATGTTGCACATATACTGTTTTTTTTACCTCTAGTTAATTGTGACCACTATGTTGCACAATAACCAATCGTAACGTTAAAATAATTCATCTTAAGTGCTACTACAGGTAGTTAAAATATTCTCCACTAAAAACGGTAATTATTGTTATAAAAATATGCTGATACCGATTATTATGCTTCAATTTATTACGTAGATATCGACTTGTATACACAAACGATGGGGTGTGATTGCTAATCGACACACCTCCTGAGACGCTGGTATAGCAGTCTGTTGGAATTCCCATGGTCACGAACTGTGCTCCTTTGTTAGCTGACCTGCTTTTATATTCATATGAAACATAATTTATTCAAAAAGTTCTACTTGAGAAGAAAACACCTCTTGCTGTGGGCTTGAATTAGACATTTAGATATATCAATTATGTTTTATCTATTAACAATGATAATTTTCATCCATATGTCTATTCGATATATCCTTGAGAACTCGAAATAAAAGACACCTCAAATCGTCCACTTCTGCTTCATACTTAGATACTTCATTGAAATTAGATATCAATGGTAAACTAAAAACAAAACTTTATGACCCACGGGATGATTTCAGCTTCTCCGTCGTCAACTTTCCATATTCCTGGAGCAATATTCTATTATCACCTTCATATTATGTTTATACTTCTGATGTAAAAGTTATACGGTACCAATTTTATGCGCATTTCGACAAATAATGTCTCTTCAGTGATGCTCAAGCCGAAATTTTGTAAATTCGAAATGACAAAAAAATTGTAAGAGCTAAAAGGAAAACTAGAGTGCCAAAAAAACTGGAACAAAATTCGTCCAAGGATAAGAGGTATGCATGAGGGAGATATCATCCTTAATTTTGAAATGAATTTCTAAATTTTAACACTGCAATTAAATATACATCCGTATTTTCAAGCTAGTAACGAAGTACTTAGCTACTGGGCTGTAGAGACCCTCGGGGACTAACAGTCCACCAGCAGAGGCCTCGACCCAGGGGTCATAATGTAAAAGTTATACGGTATATCTGATTCGATACGCAAGAACTTGTTCTACTTATGGTCAGTTTTTAAATCGACACAGGCTACTGACAAACAAGTTGATTCTTCAGGGGTTCTAAAATCTCGTTTATAGTCAGTCTTTCGCAAATTTTATGGTCGTTATAACGATCTATTTTACCAATACAACCTATCATTGGGTCAATTGCTGTCTGGCGTGTTTCATACCGATTGTTAGGCTGTTCCTGGCACACTAATTTTGACATCGGATAATTCCGTTTACCTAATCACGATATAGGGCTCCTGGCGGGCGTGACCGGTCGACAGGGGATGCTCACTACTCCTAGATACCTGATCCCACCTCTGGTATATTCAGTGGTCCGTGTTTGCCCAACTCTCTATTTTGTATTACTTATAGGAGTTATGAAAATGATCACTGTTCGTAATCTTCACTATTAATACACCTTCATTGTTTAGAAGTTGATGATTATAGTGATTGATAGATTTCTAATAACCCAAAGAATTGATATTTAACAAAGATTGAAATATGTTTCGGCATTTGAACTACATTACAGAGAACAAAATATGATGTAACATAGGTAAGTGTTTCCTCTACTCTAGTTTAGAAAATAAAAAGAATAGAAAATAAAAAATTAAAGGTTTAAGTCACGTCAATATCGTGTTTCTCGTATATGGATTTTTTGTTTTTATTTCAGGTGGACAAACGATACCATTATGTTCCAATCCTGTTAAACAAAGTTCATGCTTAATAACATGCAGTACACCAGGCACTACGCAAGATGTTACATTTTTCCGGGGGCCTTCGTTACAAGGAGGTTGCATTTATACAAGAGGACCCCCACTTTGTCCTCCGGATATATCTCAGAAAGGAACTGTTACTATATTCACCATTTCATCACTGTCCAAACCTGCAGATGAAGGGGATTGGACGTGCAAATATGGAACCCAGACTTCAACAGCTGAAACTTTGACAGTATATAGTAAGGATTATATATTTAGTCCATCAAATTCATAAATTATGGGTTTAAACGTTTTTGATACCCGGCCCTTCGGTGTCTTTCATTTGTCATTGCCATTTTCAACTTTTTCTCAGAAAATGTTTGACCAATTAACACCAGACTGGTGTAACTTCAGTGGTGGTAGGGATATGGGACCTCTCCCACCTTATTATTACTATTCTGATCTGGGATGAACACACTAATATCCATGAAACTTTTCGTCTCTGATATGTACTAGTGAAAATCACGTATCAGAGATTATAAGAAGGAAGGCAAGCTGTTCATTTCCCGTCGCCTGCCTCACATGGTTGAAACTTCGCATGCTTTTATATTCAAAGCAAGCCAACACATTCGATATGCATATATATCAATAAATTAGTTCGATATTCATCTTTATTTCCGTGCTTCCGTTATATTTAAAAAAAACAACCTTGCAAATATCTAAATAATCAATCAGATCATTCACAATCGGGGTCAATTTCGTTGCTGTGCATCAGCTGGCTCGGAAGTGTAGGAACGATAAACAGATTAATGTACCAAATGACAATTATGCACACGATAACGCTCAAAGCATCCGAAAGGTATTCAAATGGGAAAAACGTTGTTTTTTTTCATTGTAATGATAGGAAAATAAGAATCCCCATAAGGAAAATGATGTATGGGAACTTCCTCATTTATATTTAAACATTTAAAGGTAAACGGTTACTATTTCAAGTAACACAATTATAACAAGGGGATGCCTAATCCTCATAGGCACCCGATCCCACCTTTGCAACATCCAGGGACCTGTGTTTGTCCAATTCTATCTTTTGTACTCTTGTAAGATTTATGAGATTGCTTACTGTCCGTTATGTTCACCTTTTCATCAAAGAATAATCCATTTAGGTTAATATATCAGGGACGTAGAATCAAGGGGAGGGGGTGTCCAATGTATATTTGACAACGACCATTATTTGTTAATGATAGAAATCAAATATATATTGAGTGAGAGCCCCAGAACTATTTCCAACAGTAGTAGTGAACGAGAAGAATATAAAATTGACATTTCTAATATGTTAGTAAAATATTCCAACATCGAACGCCACGAATTAAGAAAGTATGCCCAGGCCACCCACCTACCCATTCGCCCTACCTATGAGGAAGTGACTATGGACTTTTTTGAATTTTGAATTTTCTTGTCAGGAATTCTGAGAAAGCCAACTATCCAATTTTTCTTCCCCCCTCTCCCCAACTTTGGAAATTGATGACTGCCCTCTATCTCAATATGAAAAGGTGAAAATAACGAACAGTAATCAATCTCATAACTCCTATAAGGAATGCAAAATAAAGAGTTGGGCAAATGCGAACCCCTGGATATACCAGCGGTGGAATCAGGTGCCTAGGAGTCAGCATTCCCTGTCGACCGGTCACACCCGCCATGGACACGAGGATTGGATCTGGTAAACGGGATAATCCGTAGGGAAAATCAGTGGACCGAAAACAGCTTAACAATGTGTATCAAACAGCATTTGACCCAATGATAGGATGTATTCATAACTTATATCACAACAATAAAATTTGTGAGATATTGACTTTAAATGAGACTGTCGAAACCCCTATAACATCCACTTATTTGGCAGTAACCTGCCTCGATTTAAAACTCCTTCATATATTCAATAAGATCTTGAGTATCGAATCATTTTAGATACATAAACATAATATGAAGGTGTAATGTAATGGGCAGGGGTGAATTATAAAGCTTCCATGGGGAAAAGAAAAATTAAATGTGATAGTCACTGAGTCATTGAGTTTCCAACCACTGTTATTACTACATAACAATTACACAAGAGTTATTTGTTTTGTCCACCCCTGATTCTTATTTAATCTATCGTTCAATGAATCAAATTTCTTGTTGGGCTTGGATCCAATCATTTAAATAAAATACATTGCTATATTATACGCTCGAATAAATCTGTGCTTTCCGATTGGCTCAGATCCAGCAACCGAGGAAAGAATAGAAAAGGGTGTTCACCATTATGTGCTTTAGATGTAAATATATCGTTTTAATCTCTATTCATGATGCCATGTCTAATTTCTTTTCAGCTGAGCCATCAGTAACAACCTTCATAAATGGATCAAGCACAACCCCAGTACCAGGAATAGCATTCAAGATAGTAAACCTATCAGCAAGAAGTTACTGTTTTTTCCCACCAGTTAACTCAGCAAATCTTCAATACAGCGTCGGGGTTAGTATTAATGTGAATATTTAGGAAAAGGAAGATCATTGTGAAACTAGATTTTCAGACGAAAATTCGCCGTCTGTCGCACTTGTATATGTACAAGTACGGTAGGTGCTTTACGACAACTGGAAGATTTCTTCCCACGAAATGCAATTAATTCCCTCAAAATGAAATTCACTCTCACAAAACAAGATTGTACTGAGAATGAGAATTAAAAAAACATCTTATTTTTTAAGTAGGTAAGTAAAACGTGTGGCTTCTTCATAACGTCCAAATATTCTATTGATAACGTTACTCCTCCTAGGCACCTGATCCCACCTCTGGTGTGTCCAGGGGTCCGTGTTTGCCCAACTATCTATTTTGTAATGCTTGTAGGAGTTATGAGATTGATCACTGTTCGTTATCTTCACCTTCCAATTGCAATGCATCTCAAATATCACACATCTTTACCTTGCTACATTTTCAACAGCACAAAATGCATCTATTCCATTCACGAATGATTAAACTATCCATGTTATCATACATTTTAAGTTATTGTATGTATGTATACCGATATCAGTCATTATTCCATGCTTACAATGTAAATACATTTCAAACTAAATTCTAAAAAATCTCGTTTGGATCCGGGTTAGAATATGTCCTCAGTAATCATTGCTTGTCGTAAGAGGCGACTAAATGGGGCGGTCATTTGGATGAAACCATAAAAAGCGAGGTCCCGTGACACAGCAGGTGTGGCACGATAAATACCCCCTGCTCAAAGGGCGTAAGCTCCGAGCATAAACCTAAATTCTGCAGCCTTTCACTGGCAGTGGTGACCTCTCCATATGAGTGAAACATTTTCGAGTGGGATATTAAACAATATAAAATAAATCAATAAATTCTAAAATATGTTTGGACACTTTGTTGTGAGTTTCCACATAGACGAAGACCATATAGGAAAATCATTTTCAGCCAGATAAGTTATTCTTACTTTTGCATTACTTTTTCATGAAGATATATTAATTACTATTCACTACAAAAGTAACAGACCCTTTCGAATTCATTTCAGGTAAGACATCTCCTCTTCACAAATCGGGGGTTGAACAGTTACATACCAAATTTTAAAGTAGACAGATTTATATCCTGTCGGATTGAATACCTTAATATTTTTTTAAATCATTAAAAAATAAATTTTGGATAGATATTGTTGTGTATTGAGTAAATAGCCGTGTGGGCACGGGCTAGGCTCCAGTCGTTGAGACAGGTAAAACACATGCAGTCGTTTTAACAACGTTTATTGCTGAACTAAATACAGAACCCAAAATGTTACGGATTATCGTACCCGGACAATATAGAACAGCATTACAAACTCTGGAATAATAGCACATCAAAAACACTACACTCTTCCCTGCGTAGTATAGAACATCATGTACTAAATCATACCTTTTGAGTATGGCCTTCTTAATGAGGTCATAATAATTTGATTCAACTTCCCTCAACCGTGAGTAGCTATCAAGTGCCTTACCCGTCAATTCTGGAACTAGTCGTATTGCCCACTCTGCCTTTGGTCACTTATGCAGATTAGTTAATCTTTCAAATGACCTGATAAAAACATCTATATCTTCACCTTCTACATATTTTGGAAGTAGATACTTTACCTCATGCTTCTGTTCTTTGGTCTCACTATCACCCGGTCTAGCCTTGGCTTTCATTGCCTGTTCCTGGAGATCTAATTCTCTCATTTGTAATGAAGGTCTTGTGGATTTTGTGTAGACAATAGAGAAAATTATCAATCGTAGAATAAATAAAACGAAAATTTATTAAGCAATAAGATAAGAAATATAAAGGTGCTTAACAAAACACAAAAAAATCATACTTTCACATACACACAGACTCCCTCTCTCTCAACGAGAAAGAAAATATAAATTGATATAATAAACCTGGCAATATTGACAATCAATATAACGTCTAACTGTCAAGACAATTAAATAGTCAATACAACAAATATTTCATTCCAGGTTGAAAATGTAACCGGTAATAAATGTATTACAAAATGGTTCAAATAGTAGTAAATTCCACTAACTACAGAAAAAGTTAAACAGTAGTAAATTACGTTTTGTAAATATAACATTTCTCACATAATTCCTTTTTGATAAAATGTTAATTTACTGAAACTCAATATGAAAGTTTGGCTACTCAGCACAATTCAATTGAATGCCACGTCACATTTGGCACCATCAGGCCTCCATACACAACACAGCGCTAACAGTCCCTCCGCTTCCAGTCCCGGACTCACAGGTCTCTCACTGGACAACGATACTGGGTAATGCCGACTTCAAACCAATGCCAACACTAGGCCCACAAAATAATTGCTGAATCCACCACGTGGAACACCCATGTACAGCACGGTATAACATGTTCTGATTCCCACGCCAAACACTTTCTGAACGCTGAGAGCACTGCCTGATATAGCCCAAATAGCTTCTTAAAACCCCTCTGCACGGCTGGAAGAAACAAATGCCCACACAGTAAAATGTTTGTCTCTCTGGCTACCCATTACCCAGCCTAACTTCTGGAATTCACCAAGAAAAGATCCCTGCTGGACAGCATGAAAACGTGGCCGCACGCTTGACAAACAGCCGCTACTCTGACTGACCAAATCGGTATACTAAAAATAGCCTTATCGACCAACACTCACACTGCGGAAACACCTTATAAGCATAAACAACTATTTACAGACAACACCACAAAAACTAACTAAAATGAAAATTAACTTGATTATAGTTACGGATTATAATATCCGCGCTATATAGAACAGCATTACAAACTCCGGAACAATAGCACATCAAAAACACTACACTCCTCCCTGCGTAGTATAGAACAGCATGTACTAAATATATGAAATGCAAAAATTGTTCAACAAGTAATTCAATCTGAGTCAAATCAACGTAACATAAGATTATCCAAGTATGGAAAATCGAGAATAACATTCACATTTTAGCTTTACACAAAGGGATAGTCTCGCATGAAAAACATAACAAATCACAAACATCACAAGTTAAGTCGGTCAGCTTTCTTCCGGTTTCTTATCGGATTTCGACGTGGCTCAGAATTGGTAGCACTGGTTCCTGAATTTGTAACGTGATCTTTAGGTTTGTCGGCAATACCAGAGGTATTGACGGATGGTATAAACGGAATATCAGCAGTCACTATAGGTTTGGATTTCTGGGTTGATCCTTAGAGGTTCCAACTATTCGATCACCGTGTCTCCTCCATAAGGTACCATTTATGTCACCCTTGTACGACAAAGGTCCAGTTCGTGAATGAATGCGTCCATTAGCCCACCTGTCTGAGTTGGCTCGATAGTCACGCACATTTACTGCATCACTTTTTGAGAAATCTCGAACAACACTTCCTCAATGTTTGGCAGTAGAACTATATTGTTTGTTCACTACAGTTGTAGTTATGTCTGGCTTCATCATGTCTAAACGTGTGGGTATGTTGGGACCATACATAAGAATGGAGGGTGTTTCATTCGTTGTTCCCTGTGGCGTAATCCGGTATTTGCACAGAAATGAATTCAGTTTCTTGTTAATACAAGCTGAATCCCCTGATGCGGATTTGATGGCCTTCTTAAATGATTGAACAAATCTCTAGGATTGACCATTTGTCCGGGGATGGAATGCAGCAGAAGTTATATGTCGAATGGCATTGGTTTCAATGAATTGATGGAATTCATCGGAACGAAATTGCGGTCCGTTGTCAGACACTATTTCTGCTGGGGTACCTTGCCTGACAAATAAAGTCCGTAGAGAGTTGATTGTTGCAGTACTGGTAGTACTTTTCATTTCAAAAACTTCCGGACATTTTGAATATGCATCGACTACAATGAGAAACATTGCATGGTAAAATGGTACTGCGAAATCGATGTGCAAACGATGCCATGCCTTCGGCGAAAAATTCCATGAGCGAACAGGTGCTGCAGAAGGTGCGTTCGGGACTCGCTTACATCCATAGCAAGCCTTGCAGATTCCCTCGATAGCTTCATCAATCTTGGGCCACCATACATAGGACTTAGCTACTGTCTTCATTTTGACAATGCCTATCTGTCCGGAATGAAGCTCAGTCATCACTTTATCACGCATAATATCTGGAATGATCACAAGATCTCCCTATGTGACACATCCTTGGTAAACATTGAGTTCATCTTTGTGATTGTAGTATGATTTAAGCTTGTCATCACAATCCTGAGGAAAGTGTCGTCGTGTTTCACAGTCCAAGATTTGACTCAGAACTGGGTCACGTTGAGTTTATCTTCGAATTTGTACACAAGTCACAGGTAAGTCATCAAATTCCCTGCTGTAGAACAAGTCTATCGGGTCCTCATCATCATGTGGTTCACGAATACTAGGTAGTGGTACTCGTGATAATGCGTCGGCATTGCCATGTGCCTTGGTTCCTCGAAACTCTATATCGTATTGATATCCTGATAAGAATACAGTATAACGTTGAAGTCGTGCGGCTGTCATCACTGGAAGCGATTTCTTAGGACTGAAGATACTAAGAAGAGGCTTGTGGTCCGTTACAAGTGTGAATTCATGGCCGTACAAGTAGGAATTAAATTTCTTCACACCCCAATAGAGAGCCAGTGCCTTTTTGTAGATTTGAGAGTAAGCTTTCTCTGCGTTGTTCAGTGTTCTCAATGATAATGTAATTGCTCTATCCGTTCCATCTGGAAAGACATGAGATAGTACCGATCCTACCCCATAGGGTGCAGCATCAGCGGCTAACTTCAAAGAAGTTTCGGGTCATAATGAGACAGAACTTTGTCAGAACAAATCAGTTCCTTGCTGTTCTGGAAGGATTTCTCTATCTTGGAATTCCAAATCCACTTGGTTCCTCTGTTCAGAAGTTCATGTAAAGGTCCTGCTACGCTAGATAGATTGTCAATGAATCGGTGTTAATAGTTCACTACACCTAAATATGATCTAAGCTGTGACATGTTCTCTTTAACAGCTTTGATTTTATCAGCTGACTTATGCAGTCCTGTAGCATCAATATCATGTCCAACATAGCTCACTTTATCCTGAAAAAAAAAATCACATTTCTTGAAGATTCACACGTAGGCCATATGATAAAAGATGACCCATCACAAGTTTCAAGTTGTGCAGGTGCTTCTCATCATTGCGGCCAGTAACGATGATGTCATCAATTATCACTTGTGTGGAATGAATGTTCGGTAACACTTGCTCTATTGCTCGTTGCCATAAAGCTGGAGCTGATGCAATATCATGAGGAAGCCGTTTGTACTTGAAAAGGCCTTTGTGTGTATTGATAACAAGTAGGTCTTGTGTATCTTCATCCAGTTCCATATGGTGATAAGCTTATGTCAAATCAAAATTTGAGAACTTCTCCCCACCAGCAAGGGTTGCAAAAATGTCTTCTATCTTCGGAAGGGGATACTGATCAACGTACATAACTGGATTGACAGTCACTTTATAGTCACCTCACAATTTCACATTACCATTCTTCTTAATGGCTGGGGCAATTTAAGTAGCCCAGTTGCTATGAGCAACCGGTTCGATGATTCCATCTGTCTGTAACTTGTCCAGTTCTTGCTCAACCTTGGTTCTTAACGAGTAAGGAACAGTCCTAGCTTTAATAAACACAGGTTTGACATTAGAAGTCACTGTGACTGATCCTTTGATGTGTTTGAGTGTTCCGATTCCGGGTGAAAACAACTCTTTGTGTGTCTCAAGAAGGTCATTTAATAACGTTGATTCACATGTAGTTGAGCGCAAGGTTTTGATTTCTTGCCAGTTGAATCGTAGCTTTCCAAGCCAGTCTCTTCCAAGTAAAGACGGTCCATGATGTGGAACAACAAAAAGGTCAAGGTTGGCCGATATAGAGTTTGGTTGAAGTCCGACAACATTGATTTTTTGGCGGACATTTTGAAACGGCGGCCATTTTGAAAATTTGGTACATTGATTGCTTCCCTCCTCATGACCCCCTATCAGCTCACAAAGTTTGAAGTGGATCAGTCAAAGTACGTTCATAAAATCGCGCGGACAAATTTTTCACTAAAGAAGAGGAAATATAAGAAGAAAATAAGAACGATTTATAACTGTGCTGGGATGCCAACACAAATGTCTCCGAACACCTCCTCATGTCAGAAATGGTTTTTGATGCCATATATGCACTCAGGATCCTCAACAACAAAAAACCCATAGAAACTAAATTTGGTTGAAATCCGACGGACTTGATTTTTGGTCGCTATTTTCTTCAATGGCGGCCATTTTGAAACATTTGAAAATTAATTGGAAGGAAATAATGATGCTATAAATTAACTATGGACCCTCAATTGACCCCAGAACCCAAATGCTGTAGAGATTGTAACTCTTTCACATATTTCGGTATATGACGACCATTTTCAAAACGGCGGCTCAAAAAAATAATTTTGATGGTGGAAATGGACTCAGGGTCACAATATTACCCTAGAAATAAAATTTGGTTGAAATCCGACAAATTTGATTTTGATGTTTTTCGCCGCCATTTTGAAACGGCGGCCATTTTCAAAATTTGAAAAGTTTATTGCACCCCTCCTTATGACATCCTATCAGCTCACAAAGTTTGAAGTTGATCAGTCGAAGCACTTTTATATAATCGTGCGGACAAATTTCTCAATAAAGAACAGGAATAATAACGAGCTATAACTGTGTTGGGATGGCACCACAAATGTCTCCGAACACCTCCCCATGTCAGAAATGGTTTTTGATGCCAGATATGCACTCAGGATCCTCAACAAAACCATAGAAACTAAATTTGGTTGAAATCCGACGGACTTGATTTTTGGCCTCCATTTTCTTCAATGACGGCCATTTTGAAACATTTGAAAATAGATTGGAAGGAAATACTTATGCTAGAAATGAACTGTGGACCCTCTATTTACCCAAGAAACCAAATGTTGTAGAGATTTTAACACTTTCAAATATTTCGGTATATGGCGGCCATTTTGAAGATGACGGCTCAAATTTTTCTTTTGATGGTGGGGGTCACAAAATTATCCTAGAAATAAAATTCGATTGAAATCCGACTACCTTGATTTTTTGTCGGCCATTTTGAAACAGCGGCCATTTTTTTGAAAATTTGAGATGTTGATTGCACCCCTCCTCATGACCCCCTATCAGCTCACAAAGTTTGATGTGCATCTATCAAAGCACTTTCATAAAATCACGCGGACAAATTTCTCACTAAAGAGGAGGAATAATAAAGAGCTATAACTGTGTTGGGATGCCAACACAAATGTCTCCGAACACGTCTTCACTAATTTCTCACTAAAGAAGAGGAATGATAAGAGTAAGAAGAAGAAAATAATAATAACGAGCTATAACTGTGTTGGGATGCCAACGCAAATGTCTCCGAACACCTTCCCATGTCAGAAATGGTTCTTGATGCCAGATATGCACTTAGGATCCTCAAAGAACCCTAGAAACTAAATTTGGTTGAAATCCGACGGACTTGAAGTTTGGCCGCCATTTTGTTCAATGGCGACCATTTTGAACCATTTGAAAATTGATTGGAAGGAAATACTGATGGTAGAAATCAGCTGTGGACCCTTCATTTACCCCAGAACTCAAATGTTGTAGAGATTTTAACACTTTCAAATATCTCAGTATATGGTGGCCATTTTGAAAATGGCTGCTCAAAAAAAAATTTGATGGTGGAAATGGACTTGGGGTCACTAAATTATCCTAGAAATAGAATTTGGTTGAAATCCGACAACCTTGAATTTTTGACGTTTTTTGGCCGCCATCTTGAAACTGCGGCCATTTTGAAAATTTTAAAAGTTGATCGCACCCCTCTTAGTGACTCCCTATCAGCTCAGAAAGTTTGAAGTGGATCAGTCGAAGTGTGTTCATATAATCGTGCGAACAAATTTCTCACTAAAGAAGAGGAAAAATAAGAAGAAGAAAATAATAATAACGAGCTATAACTGTGTTGGGATGCCAACACAAATGTCTCCGAACACTTCCCCATGTCAGAAATGGTTCTTAATGCCAAATATGCACTCAGGATCCTCAAAGAACTCTAGAAACTGAATTTGGTTGAAATCTGACGAACTTGACTTTTGGCCGCCATTTTCTTCAATGTCGGCCATTTTGAAACATTTAAAAATTGATTGGAAGGAAAAACTGATGCTAGAAATGAATTGTGGACCCTCAATTTACCCCAGAACCCAAAAGTTGTAGAGATTTTAACACTTTCAAATATTTTGGTATATGGCGGCCATTTTGAAAATGGCGGCTCAAAAAAAAAAATTTGATGGTGGAAATGGACTCGGGGTCACTAAATTACCCTAGAAATAGAATTTGGTTGAAATTCAACAACCTTGAGTTTTTTGACGTTTTTTGGCCGCCATCTTGAAACGCCGGCCATATTGAAAATTTCAAAAGTTGAATGCACCCCTCCTAGTGACCCTTTATCAGCTCACAAAGTTTGAAGTGGATCTGTAGAAGCACTTTCACAAAATCGGTCGGACAAATTTCTCACTAAAGAAGAGGAATAATAAGAATAAGAAGAAAATAATAATAAATAGACACTCATTACTAGTAATGAGTAGGTCTTCCGTTAGACCACTTCCGGTAAAGAGCTTTCTATTCCTACGAAAACCATTTAAATGTATCAGAAAATGTGCCTTAACAATGAATGAGAAATGTATTATCGAATTTTTTACTCTTTTCTCGTAACTTCCGGTGACGACCGGAAGTACTATTCAGATGTGTTTTCCTATAAATGACAGCGACTCCTTAATGTCTATATTCCCTGAAAATTTCACGTCTCTATCTGAAAGAGTTCTCAACAAAAAGAAGTAGACTAAAGAAAGAAAAAGTAGTAGGTTACTACCGACCGGAAGTCAATTTTGAAAAACAAAATTATCAAAACTTTAGAAGTTGATACTATTCTTAAGACATGTGAAAATCATGTGAAAGACTTCAAATATAAGCGAGATTAATGGGGACAAAGAGACAAAAAGTAAAAAGGTATTTTATCAAGAAACTGGAAGTAGTCGTTTTGACTGCCGACAGAGTCAATATTCTTTTGACACTTTGAAAGAGAGTTAATAAACTAGTATAGGTTTCAATTTAAAGGAAGAAGTTTGAAATTTGCGATTCTTTCCATCGCTTCCGGTGACGCCAGGAAGTGACGGTCGATATGTTCAACCCCCTACTGCACGCTTACAAACGGAGATTGATCATCCCTGAATATTTGATGAACCTATATTTTACCTTTTCCAAGAAAAATGCTGGACAAAAATCCTTTTGAGAAACAGAAAATCGGTCCTATTTTCCGACCGGAAGTGAATTTTGTAAAAACAAAAATAATTATAGCAAGGTCATTTCATAAGACATTATTCCTGAAAATTTCAAGAAAATCTACCCAGCCATCTCTGAGAAATCACTCGAAGAAATCGGAAAATCCACATTTTTTCAAATACTTCCGGTATAGACCGGAAGTGACGGACAAAAAAATTGAATGTATGTGTACAATGGACTAATGTTAGTTGATCAACTGTACAAGTTTCAAGCGTCTATCTATATTCATTATTGAGAAACTGAAAAAACAAGGTTTGAATATGTCCACCCCATATCTCACGACCGGAAGTGAATTTTACAAAAATATGTAAATATACTCTAGACATTTGTAGTGTTTATAACATATGTAAAATTCAAATCATTAACTTGTTTTATGACCGAGATTTATGGCACTGAAAAATGAGAGAATGAATAGTCTTTCTTTGATATAACCGGAAGTTGGAGATTCAACTTCCGGTGGGGTCAACATTTTTTGAGAATTAGAACGAGACCTAGTAAACCGATATAAATTTCAATTTAAAAGAAAAAAGTTTGAAATTGATGATTTATTTAATCACTTCCGGTGACGACCGCAAGTGACGGCGACAAAAAATATTACATGCATGCACCATAGAGAAAATAGATCTATCATCCCTGAAAGTTTCATTCGATTAACTGTAGTGGTTTTCAAGTTTACCCCTGGACAAAGTTTCTTTCAAAAACCGGAAAATCGGACGTATCTCACAAACGGAAGTGAATTTTGAAAAAATGAAAAAAAGCCTAGAGGTACCATCGTTCTAAAAAACCTGTGAAAGTTTCAGGAAAATCCGTCCAACGGTCTTGGAGACGAAAGGGAAAAAAATAATGATAATAACGAGCTATAACTGTGTTGGGATGCCAACACAAATGTCTCCGAACACCTCCCCATGTCAGAAATGCTTTTTGATGCCAGATATGCACTCAGGATTGTCAAAAAAACCTAAAAACTGAATTTGGTTGAAATCCGACGGACTTGATTTTTCGCCGTCATTTTCTTCAATGGCGGCCATTTTGAAACATTAAAAAATTGATTGGAAGGAAATACTGATGCTAGAAATGAATTGTGGACCCTCCATTTACCCCAGAACCCAAATATTGTAGAGATTTTAACACTTTCAAATATTTCGGTATATGGCGGCCATTTTGAAAATGGCGGCTCAAAAAAAAAACATTTGATGGTGGAAATGGACTTGGGGACACTAAATTACCCTAGAAATATAATTTGATTGAAATCCGACAACCTTGCGCTTTTGATGTTATTTTGCCGCCATATTGGAACGGCGGCCATTTTGAAAATTTGAAAAGTTGAATGCACCCCTCCTAGTGACCCCCTATCAGCTCACAAAGTTTGAAGTGGATCTATCGAAGCACTTTCACAAAATCGGTCGGACAAATTTCTCACTAAAGAAGAGGAATAACGAGCTATAACTGTGTTGGGATGCCAACACAAATGTCTCCGAACACCTCCCCATGTCAGAGATAGTTTTTGATGCCAGATATGCACTCAGGATCCTCAAAAAACCCTAGAAACTAAATTTGGTTGAAATCCGACGGACTTGATTTTTGGCCGCCATTTTGATCAATGGCGGCCATTTTGAAACATTTGAAAAATTGATTGGAAGGAAATACTGATGCTAGAAATGAATTGTGGACCCTCAATTTACCCCAGAATCCAAATGTTGTACAGATTTTAACACTTTGAAATAATTCAGTATATGGCGGCCATTTTGAAAATGGCGGCTCAAAAACAAAAATTTGATGGTGGAAATGGACTCGGGGACACTAAAGTACCCTAAAAATAGAATTTGGTTGAAATCAGACAACCTTGATTTTTTGACGTTTTTTGGCCGCCATCTTGAAACGGCGGCCATTTTGAAAATTTGAAAAGTTGATTGCACCCCTCCTAATGACCCTCTATCAGTTCACAAAGTTTGAAGTGGATCAGTCGAAGCATGTTCACAAAATCGATCGGACAAATTTCTCACTAAAGAAAAGGAAAAATAATAAGAAAATAATAATAAGAATAACGAGCTATAACTGTGTTGGGATGCCAACACAAATGTCTCCGAACACCTTCCCATGTCAGAAATGCTTTTTGATGTCAGATATGCACTCAGGATTCTCAAGAAACCCTAAAAAGTGAATTTGGTTGAAATCCGACGGACTTGATTTTTGGCCGCCATTTTGTTCAATGGCTGCCAATTTGAAACATTTGAAAATTGATTGGAAGGAAATACTGATGCTAGAAATGAATTGTTTACCCCAGAACCCAAATATTGTAGAGATTTTAACACGTTCGAATATTTCGGTATATGGCGGCCATTTTGAAAATGGCGGTTCAAAAAAAAAAATTGATGGTGGAAATGGACTCGGGGCTACCATATTACCCTAGAAATCGAATTTGGTTGAAATCCGACAACCTTCATTTTTTGACGTTTTTTTGGCCGCCATCTTGAAACGGCGGCCATTTTGAAAATTTGAAAAGTTGATTGCACCCCTCCTAGTGACCCCCTATCAGCTCACAAGGTTTGAAGTGGATCTGTCGAAGCGCTTTGACAAAATCGGTCGGACAAATTTCTCACTAAAGAAGAGGAGAAATAAGAAGAAAAGAATAATAATAAGAAGAATAATAAGAAACGGAGCAAAAACAATATGTCTCCGACACTTTGTGTTCGGAGACATAATAACTAGATGCGATCTCGTTGCGAGCAACGAGTGGGTCTTCCGTCCAATTTTAGATGAGATGAGATAAGAATTTGACTGTGATTTTCGTTCATAAATAACGATACAAATATATTGTCTAGACATACAATTTAGTTTCGGTAGTGTTTTATAAATATTTATCATTTAAGTGTTATAAATTAAAGACTCTCTGCCCCTATCGGCCACTAATTAAAGTGGTCATCCTTTTTCGAGAAAAAAGGTAATAATGTTATTTACTGGGATACAAATTCGACTGATCAGGCGAGTCATGTTGCCCGGAGGCCTAAGTTTGATATCATTCTAGATATATCTCGCAAAATTGTTCAAATTTTGTTCTACATGTCCTATGGAAATTTTCTTGAGAAAAAAGTTATTGATTGCGACATTTATCAGACTGTTAAGGCGAGTCATAAGGCCCGTGGGCCTCTTTCTTGATATCGTTTGAAAGATCTTGCAAAACTGAACAACGTTTGTTCTACATGTCTTATCAAAAGATTCTCGACAAAAAAGTTAGTAATTGTGACACTAATCAAACTGTTCAGGCGAGCCATGATGTCCGTTCGCCTTTTTCATGATGTTGTTCGAAAGATCTTGCAAAACTGAACAACTTTTGTTCTAGATGTCTTATTAAAAGTTTCTTGACAAAAATGTTATAGATTGCAACAATAACCCAACTGTTCAGGTGAGCCATGAGACCAGCAGGCCTATTTCTTCACATCGTTAGTTAACGCTTGCGAAACTGAACAACTTTTGTTCTACATGTCTTATCAAAAGTTTCTCGACAAAAAAGTTATTGATTGTGACAATAATCAAACTCTTCAGGCGAGCCATGAGGCCCGTTCGCCTTTTTCTTGATGTTGTTCGAAAGATCTTGCAAAACTGAACAACTTTTGTTCTAGATGTCTTATTAAAAGTTTCTTGACAAAACTGTTATAGATTGCAAGAATAACCCAACTGTTCAGGTGAGCCATGAGGCCTGCAGGTCTATTTCTTAACATCGATAGTTAACACTTGCTAAACTGAACAACTTTTTTTCTAAATGTCTTGTCAAAAGTTTCTCGAGAAAAAAGTTATTAATGTTATTAATTGTGATATAAATTCGACTATTCAGGTGAGCTATGACGCCCGAAAGCCTATTTTTGATATCATTAGATAGACCTTGCAAAACTGAACAACTTTTATTCTACATGTCTTATCAAAAGTTTCGTGAGAAAAAAGTTAATCATTGTAACAGAAATTCAATGGTTCAGGCGAGCCATGGGGCCCGTGGGCCCATTTCTTGATATGGCACGAAAGATCTCAATAAACTGTACAACTTCTGATTTAAAACGTGGAGAAAAATTGGGCACTTTTATAAACTCCATTTTCGACCCCTACCGAACTTCCATACTAGGCACTTCCGGAAATTTTGAAAACCTAGGTGCACAACTACAACATGTCGTCTAACATCACTGAAAATTTCAGCACTCTAGCTTTTGTCGTTTTTGAGTTTTTGTCTGGACAAAATGGTCATCTGAAAATCGATAAAAGGGGAATAACTTCCAACCGGAAGTGATTTTTCAAAAATTGAAACGGCGGTACAAACTTCAAATGGCAACGCATCAACCCTAAAAATTTGAAGCAAATCGATCCAGCCATTTCCGAGAAATCTTCTGCACAAAATCGGTAAGGAGAAAAAAAAAAGAATAATAATAACTAGACACGATCTCGTTGCGAGCAACGAGTAGGTCTTCCGTCCGATTTGTTGATGCACTCGGAGTTAAAAAAAAAAAGAAAGACAAATGAGGCCCAATTTAGTTTCCGACTTTAAGACACTTTAGATATAATCAATTTTTCATATCATAAGCTTCTGAAGCAAAGTTGCGGTGAAATTCGTTTGAAATTCTACTCTCCAGGCGAGCCATAAGGCCCGCGGGCCTATTTCTTGATGTCATTTGTTAGCCCTCTATAGACTCAACAACTTTAGTTCTATATGTCTTTACAAACTATTTACCTGTAAAAAGTTATTGAGATCGACCGATATCGACAAAAAATCGACTCTACAGGCGAGCCATTAGGACCATAGGCCTATTTCTTGATATCAATCGATAGATCTCGATAAACTGAACAACTTTTGTTCAATATGTCCTTACAAAATATTTACCAGTTACAAGTTTTTGAAATCGACTGATATCGACAAAAATCGACTCTACAGGCGAGCCATGAGGCACACAGACCCATTTTTTGATATTGATCGATAGGTTATGACACATTGAACAACTTTTGTTCAATAATGCTTTACAAAAAATATGTCGTTTTAAAGATATGAGGCGTCAAATATTTACGATTTTGGCCCTTAAAATCTCTAATTACGTAACATATGACCTACTTTTTGATTTGATAAGATCAAGCTCGTTGAGATGAACATCTCCGCTTCTACAACTTATTATAAAATATTAATAGTTTCTGAGATATTCTCAAAAACATTTGGACCCTTCTGAACCCCTAATTTAAAGGGCCAGCCCGTTTTGCTTGATATCGTAAGAAAGGCCTTGTCATTTTAAACATTTTTTGCTCAACAAGTATTTAGAAATTCTTTACCGTTCTCGAGTTATCTCTACAAGAAATATTTAGGGGCCAAACTGTAGCTCCCTAACGGGGCCACATAGGGAAAAAACGAAATGTACATATTGTTTAGATTATCATTCTGAACAACTTTTGTTCAATAATGCTTTTCAAAATATTTGTCGTTTTCAAGATATGAGGCGTCAATTATTTATGATTTTGGCCCTTAAAATCCCTTATTACGTAACATATGACCTACTTTTTGATTTGATAAGAACAAGCTCGTTTAGATGAACATTTCCGCTTCAATGACTTATTACAAAATATTAATAGTTTCTGAGATATTCTCATAAACATTTGGACTCTTCTGGGCCCCTAATTTAAAGGGTCAGCCCCTTTTGCTTGATATCGTAAGAAAGGTCATGACATTTCAAACATTTTTTGTTCAACAAGTATTTAGAAATTCTTTACCGTTCTCGAGTTATTTCTAGAAGTAATTTTTAGGGGCCAAACTGTAGCTCCCTAACGGGGCCACATAGGGTAAAAACGAAATATGCATATTGTTCAGATCATCATTCTGAACAACTTTTGTTCTTTATTGCTTTTCAAAATATTTGTCGTTTTCGAGATACAAGGGGTAACAAATTTATGGTTTTGGCCCTTAAAATCCCTTATTACGTAACATATGACCTACTTTTTGATTTGATAAGAACAAGCTCGTTTAGATGAACATTTCCGCTTCAATGACTTATTACAAAATATTAATAGTTTCTGAGATATTCTCATAAACATTTGGACTCTTCTGGGCCCCTAATTTAAAGGGTCAGCCCCTTTTGCTTGATATCGTAAGAAAGGTCATGACATTTCAAACATTTTTTGTTCAACAAGTATTTAGAAATTCTTTACCGTTCTCGAGTTATTTCTAGAAGTAATTTTTAGGGGCCAAACTGTAGCTCCCTAACGGGGCCACATAGGGTAAAAACGAAATATGCATATTGTTCAGATCATCATTCTGAACAACTTTTGTTCTTTATTGCTTTTCAAAATATTTGTCGTTTTCGAGATACAAGGGGTAACAAATTTATGGTTTTGGCCCTTAAAATCCCTTATTACGTAACATATGACCTAAATTTTTATATGAATAGATTTGGATTGTTGAGATGAACATTTTTTGTTCTTTGACTTATACCAAAATATTAACGATTTTTGAGATATTTGATCTAGACTTTGAGCCCTTCTAGATCCCTAATTTAAGGGGCTAGCCCCTAAATCTTGATATTTTCGAAAAGATCTCGTAAATGTGCACAACTTTTGTTCTACATGTCTTAACAAAATATTTGCAAGAAAAAAGATATTGGAGATCAAAGGTCAAAAATCGCCGAAATCGGCGAAAAATTTTGGCATCCATTTTTTCAGGTCCAGGCGAGCGTTTAGGCAAATCGCCTCCGGTAAAATCGAATCCCCCACAAATCTTCTAAAATGTTTACTCTATCTTGTGTAGAAATTTCAAGACTCTAGCTTCAAAACTAACGGAGGAGATGTGTGGACAACAAGGCCCTTCAAAAAGTCACTAAAAGAGAGATAACTCCTGACCGGAAGTGACGTCAAGCATGAAATTTTGCAAGCAAAGTCTCGTCACCAAAAGACATCTTTCCTGAAAATTTCGTGAAAATCGATCGAGAAATGGCTGAGAAAAACGCGTGTACTACCAAGGAAAATAATAATAATAATAATGAAGAAGAAGAACGCGAACAATAATAGTAAGGTCTTTCGCAGGAGACGGAAGACCTTAATAACGAGCTATAACACAAATGTTTTTTGGCCGCCATCTTGAAACTGCGGCCATTTTCAAAATTTGAAGAGTTGATTGCACCCCTCCTAATGACCCCCTATCAGCTCACAAAATTTGAAGTTGATTTGTCGAAGCACTTTCTTACAATCGCGCGGACAAATTTCTCACTAAAGAAGAGGAATTATAAGAAGAAAATAATAAGAATAACGAGCTATAACTGTGTTGGGATGCCAACACAAATGTCTCCGAACACCTCCCCATGTCAGAAATGGTTCTTGATGCCAGATATGCACTCAGGATCCTCAAAGAACTCTAGAAACTAAATTTGGTTGAAATCCGACGGACTTGATTTTTGGCCGCCATTTTGTTCAATGCTGGCCATTTTGAAACATTTGAAAATTGATTGGAAGGAAATACTGATGCTAGAAATGAATTGTGGACCCTCAATTTACCCCAGAACCCAAATGTTGTAGAGATTTTAACACTTTCAAATATTTCGGTATATGGCGGCCATTTTGAAAATGGCGGCTCAAAAAAAAATTGATGTTGGAAATGGACTTGGGGTCACTAAATTACCCTACAAATAGAATTTGGTTGAAATCCGACAACCTTGAGGTTGTGACGTTTGTTGGCCGCCATCTTGAAACGGCGGTCATTTTGAAAATTTGAAAAATTGATCGCACCCCTCCTAGTGACCCCCTATCATCTCAGAAAGTTTGAAGTGGATCAGTCAAAGCGTGTTCATATAATCGTGCGGACAAATTTCTCACTAAAGAAGAGAAAAAATAAGAAGAAGAAAACTAGTAATCCTAATTGTTCGCGAACAATTAGAGGTCTTTCCACCTTTTCTGGATTTGTTTCTTGACCTTCAATCTTGATGCATTCTTCAGTAGGTCAAATGAGGCCAAAAAACTTTCAAGTCAATGTAAACTTGGAAAACTTTCAGGGGCCATAACTATTTAAAGGGGTTGGTGAATCTTTTCGCACTGAATAGATTGAAGAGTCTACTAAATCAGTACAAAACATTAATGATTAAGGTTTGGTATCTCCAGGGTTAACGGTTTCGAAGGACTAGTGATAACAAGCTTTATTTGTAAGATGGGCAATAATTTTTAAAGGAGCCCGGTTTAAGGGCCAAGAAAGATGTTTTAATTGGTTTTAAAAGAACATACTAATGATGCAATGAAAAATGATGTATGTTGAAAGACAAAAGAGATATAAAAAGAGCTAAATTCTCAATATTTGAAGTAACTTTGACCTTTGACCTTTACCTAATATTCAGGGTCAAAGGTCAATGATCACATTGCAGTTGGTCCCATGTTTCTATGATTATACGTTTAAAAGTTAACGATTAGCACAAACACATAAAAGGGCAATAACTCATATAAGGGGTCAGCGGATCCTTTCACACTGAATATGTTGAAGTTGTGCTTTGATAAACCGAAGACATTGGTGAAGGTTTGGTGTCTCTATGGTCTATGGTTTCAAAGGGGTAGCGATAACAAGGTTAATAATGTAAGGGGAAATAACTTTTAAAGGGATCAGTCTTAGGGTACAGGTATCAAATCTTTAAAATGGATTTAAAAGGACATACTAAAGATTCAAGTATATGTAGTATATGTTGAAAGAGAAAAGAGATATAAAAAGAGCTAAATTTCTCATATTTTGAATGACCTTGACCTTTGACCTTGACATAAATTAAAAGGTCAAAGAATGGAGATTCTAATGCAGTTGGTCCCATGTCTCTAGGATAAATGGTTTTAATTTTTTTTAATTATTTGTAAAAATCAAAAACTTTCAGGGGCAATAACTCATAAAAGGGGTCGAAGAATCTTTTCGCAATGAATAGATTGAAGAGTCTCCTTGACTAGTCGAAGACATTGGTGAAGGTTTGGTATCTTTACGGTGTACGGTTTCGGAGGAGTAGCGATAACAAGGTTAATACTCTAAGGGGCAATAACTTTTAAAGGGGTCAGTCTTAAGGTACAGGAATTAAATCTTTAAAATAGATTTAAAAGGACATACTAAAGATTCAATTATATGTAGTATATGTTGAAAGACAAAAGAGATATAAAAAGAGCTAAATTTCTCATATTTTGAATGACCTTGACCTTTGACCTTGACATAAATTAAAAGGTCAAAGAATGGAGATTCTAATGCAGTTGGTCCCATGTCTCTAGGACATGAAAATTTTTTTCAATTATTTGTAAAAATTAAAAACTTTCAGGGGCAATAACTCATAAAAGGGGTCGAAGAATCTTTTTGCAATGAATAGATTGAAGAGTCTCCTTGAATAGTTGAAGACATTGGTGAAGGTTTGGTGCCTCTACGGTCTATGGTTTCAGAGGAGTAGCGATAACAAGGTTAATACTGTAAAGGGCAATAACTTTTAAAGGGGTCAATCTTAGGGTACAGGAATTAAATCTTTAAAATAGATTTAAAAGGACATACTAAAGATGCAATGATATGTAGTATATGTCGAAAGACAAAAGAGATATAAAAAGAGCTAAATTTCTCATATTTTGAATGACCTTGACCTTTGACCTTTATATAAATCAAAAGGTCAAAGGATGAAGATTCTAATGCAGTTAGTCCCATGTCTCTAGGATAAATGGTTTTAAAAATTTTCAATTATTTGTAAAAATCAAAAACTTTCAGGGGCAATAATTCATAAAAGGGGTCGAAGAATCATTTCGCAATGAATAGATTGAAGAGTCTCCTTGACTAGTCGAAGACATTGGTGAAGGTTTGGTATCTTTACGGTGTACGGTTTCGGAGGAGTAGCGATAACAAGCTTTTATTGCAAAAGGGGCAATAATTCCTTGAGGGGTCAAAGTTCATATACGCAGGGTGAACTGCCAAAATCTTTTAAGGAGTACATTCTTATGGACTATAAATCTTTTCGATAAATCTTGAAACTCAAAATCACGGGGAGGAAAAATAATAATAATAATAATAAACAGAAGAATATCAATA
This sequence comes from Ostrea edulis, assembly GCF_947568905.1. Lineage (NCBI taxonomy): Eukaryota > Metazoa > Mollusca > Bivalvia > Ostreida > Ostreidae > Ostrea > Ostrea edulis. Next base: position 942,544 of record NC_079165.1, read on the forward strand.
GGTCTTTCCACAGAAAGGTGGAAAGACCTAATAATAATAAGAATAATAATAAGAAACGGAGCAAAAACAATATGTCTCCGACACTTTGTGTTCGGAGACATAATAATAAGAAACGGAGCAAAAACAATATGTCTCCGACACTTTGTGTTCGGAGACATAATAATAAGAATAATAAGAAACGGAGCAAAAACAATATGTCTCCGACACTTTGTGTTCGGAGACATAATAATAATAAGAAACAGTAGAATCACTATAAGGTCTTCCGTGAAGAACGGAAGACCTTAATAATAATAAGAAGAAGAAGAAACAGAGTAAAAACAATATGTTCCCAAACTTTGTTTGGGGAACATAATAATAAGAAAAGTGAAAAATCAACAATAGAATAATAGAAGGGCCTTCCGCTGAAGACGGAAGACCCTAATAATAAGAAACGGAGCGAAAACACTATGTCTCTGTCACTATGTGTTCGGAGACATAATAACTAGTACTTATGTAAGCCATTTCCAGTGACAGTATTCCCCAATTTTACAGATCCTGAACTCTGTGTAAATGTGATAGGAAACTCCCTGAGTGAATGTTAGGTAGGGGACATACTTAACTAGTATTCTATGTTGTACACCCATGCAGTAAATGACAGGACTACTTACAATGTTCAGTCTACATATATACAACTATAGCTGACTAGCCTGGCTGGCAGTATAAAATAAATTGGGGTTCTCATGTGTTTACTATAAGCCAAATTTTCTGATACATTTTATTCAGCCTTTACTTTAGAATTTGGATTCTAAATCAAATAGAATACTTACTTCAATACAATTTCCAACACGGCAACAGGCAGCGCTTTTTCATATTTTCTATGAATATGTCTGTCAGCCTTCTGTTTCCCTGGTCATTTTTTTAGTCGGATGTGATGCATTAAAGCGTCAGATTCTACAACATTTACTTTTTCTACGAATACGTAGACGATCGGATGCTAGAGTCCGGTGACTATGGCAAAGATCAAAGGGATTTGAATTCAACGAAATAAACCGGAATCCTTTAGCACAATTGAAGATAAAGATCATGGTAGTGAATTAAGTGAACAAAGAGCATCTGATATTGATAAACTTCTGAAGAATAAAAACTCCTGCCATACTGAAAACAAATGAAGGCTGTTCATATCTCCAATACAAGAGAGAGTTACAGAGGGCAATAACTCTTTCTGGTGTATTTTGGTTTGTGCACCAGAGGAAAGTACTGGTTTATGTGTTTATCTTTGGTTTCTCCACAAATGTGTTTCTGTACTTTTTTAAAGTCAGATTCAATACATTTTACTAGCATGTGAGTTTACACCAAATGACTGGGCAAATATATTTTATCCCTCTCTAAAAATTACATATATCAAACCCTTATACATCATAAAAATAATTATTTCTATTGTTTTCAAGGATTAAATAAATACAAAAAAATTTCTAAAAGCTAAAACCTAGCTCAAAATAATTTTTACCATTGTTGTTTTTATAAACAATAGCGATTAATTTTTAATTATTCAAAATATAACATACATGTACATATCTTGTCCAGCTATTGCTAGAGGATCGGTTTCCATGACAACCGTTGCTAAGTCAAACCTTTGCATGTCCTTTTTGTTTTATATCTATCATAATATTGTTACACACAAAGTTTCATCATAATCTGTGACATACCGTGGCCACTGAATTTTGATAGTTACATAGAATCAGTCTTAATAACGTTGTATCATGACGTCATAATGATCATTGTTAAAGCGTCAATACAATCTGTCACGTTTGACGTCATAGTTAAATCTATAATGTGTAACTACGCAATAATGTCATAGCTCTTGAAAATTGAAAATGAAACCGGTTGAACTATTTTCGGCGTTCTAATTTTTCTTAATCATACTATTACTTGTGTGGATATTTACTAATATTTTGGATTATATATATATATATATATATATATATATATATATATATATATATATATATAAGATATATAATGCGCCGACTTGGTGACATGTCATATAAGATATGTTGCTCGGCCTTCGTTGTCGGCTGCTCAACACACGGTCTATCTTCACTCTCCGAAGGTAAATACTAAATATATTCATTTCCTTTAGATAAGGCTTGGGGGTTGATCACACTCTGTCGGAATATTGTCCTACACGGCATTAAGTTTTGGATCCGCCATATTCCGCGCACTTAGCGTGGTTGACAACGCAGCGCCCCTAGCGATCATCGAGGTTAAATTCAAGAACGATAACCGAAATTGCATTAAAATCGAAACATTCAGAGAGTTTTTAAAATGTTATATTGAATCTTTCAAAAAATATATTTATTTCAGAGCATACCTTTTTTATTTGTTTAATGTTATATAATGATATATTTCCATACCCGCTTTGCTGTTTTTAGATTTCAAAGGGATTACAAGTAGTGTTTTGTATAGATTTGCACAAAGCCTGAATTCTCCATGTTCATAATTATCTGTCCATAATTTTGGAACAAGGCGAAATAAATCAAAACTACTTTGTATATTTGCTAAACATATTACGGTGAGTTTGGGTTCATTTCGTGAACATGGACTTATCACGAAAATGCAATTTTGCCTGATTTTTACGTGGAACCATACTTAAGATGATGTTAATGACTCCAGTGTCATGAATAATTCAATAAATATTCGATCAATAACACTAGCTTGACAAAGAATTAAGTACCCATCAGGAATCGTTTTACTGGCCGTCGCCAACTTTTTCGATTATTCTCCCGTGCTTCTCTGTAACTATTGACATGCGAATGATGAATATCAAGTATGTTCGAATATAACAGCAACACTTTCATGTGAAAACCGTCGTTTCATTGGTCAAGTGTGAAAGGTGAAATAACATGACCTTAAACGCAGTGCTGTCACATCCTACACCAGTGTAACGGTTAGAGAAAATCTTATTTTAATTAGATTGCGCTAATTTCTAGATTATTTCCATCGCTATTTGTACGCACTGGCCGCTCAAACATATACGGGTGAATGTTAAGACTTAAAATTTCGTTAACATAGAAACAAAATGCTGTCCATGGCTAATAATGGTGAATAATTATAAAAGCTGTTTTTTAAAGATGGCTAACACTACTTTCACAATCCATTGATCGAGGAATGTCGCATGAGATAACATTGTATAGGTGTACCAGGTGACCCCTTACTAAGTATGTTTTTATCATCGATGTTTCGATTGAAATCCACATTTTGGTGTATGATCGCTTTGATATCGGCGCACTAACTAGTAGAATTACTTACTGTATGCATATTAAAGACAATTTACACATAATAGTGTGTACTTTCCAAATATGCGTTAACTCTAAAGCTTAAACCAATTGACACGGTTATCTGTGCCATCTATAGGTATTGTCTACCATCCTGAATGTTATTATCTAATCATAATGAACTTTAATGCTATGTAATTTCCCAAGTTAGTTCAAGATGGTTGGTTGGTTGTATATTGTATAACGTCCCGCTCGAGAATTTTTCACTTCTATTGAGACGTTACCGTTGCCGATGAAGGGCTGCGAAATTTGGGCTTATGCTCGGCGCTTATGGCCATTGAGCAGGGAGGGATCTTTATCGTGCCACACCACCTGTGATACAGAACCTAGTTTTCTGTGATCTTATCCAATTGACAGCCCCATTTAGTCGTCTCTTACGACAAACCTTGAAGGGATACTGAGGAAATACTCAGTTTTCTTATACAGCCCCTCAGTTAAAGGTGGGATTGCATAATTATAACACACACACACACAATTTAAAGTTTGAAATAAAAGAGATAAATGAGATGTTACTGAATAAAAAGGTACCCATCTGCATTGTGGTCTCACGTACAAAAATAATTATATATTTTCTTTGCACAACTAAATTAGATAAAAGGAAATAATTTCATACGAAATATATCGCATTCAAATTTATATCAATGGAATCAGTGGTTTTTTAGCTCACCTGAGCTAAATTTTCTGATCACCTGTATTCCGCCGTATGTCCGTTTGTAAACTTTTAACATTTTTTACTCCTCAAAAAACCACTGAGCCAATTTCAACAAAAGTTGGCACAAAGCATCCTTAGGTAAAGGCAATTCTAAATTGTTAAAATAAAGGGCCAAACCACCTTCCAAGGGGAGATAATCATGAAAAAGTAAAAATAGAGAATGGTCATTAAAAAAGCTTCTGCTCAAGAACCACTGGGCCAGAAAAGATGAAATTTATAGATAAGCTTTATTAGTTAGTGCAGATTGTAAATTGTTAAAATCATGGCCCACGGGGGTTGGATGGGGCCACAATAGGGGATTAAAGTTTTATATAAAAATATATACGAAAAATCTTTAAAAATCTTCTTCTCAAGAACCACTGAGCCAGAAAAACTGAGATTTATATGAAACCTTCCTGATATAGTGCAGATTCTAAATTGTTAAAATCCTGGCCCCCGGGGTCGGATGGGGCCACAATAGGGGATCAAAGTTTTACATACAAATATATAGGAAAAATCTTTTTAAAATCTTCTTCTCAAGAACCACTGAGCCAGAAAAGCTGAGATTTATATGAAAGCTTCCTGATATAGTGCATATTCTAAATTGTTAAAATCCTGGCCGAATGGGGCCACAATAGGAGATTAAAGTTTTACATACAAATATATAGGAACAATCTTTTTGAAATCTTCTTCTCAAGAACCACTGAGTCAGAAAAGCTGAGATTTACATGAAAGCTTCCTGATATAGTGCAGATTCAGGTTTGTTAAAATTATGCCCCCTTCCGCCGGGGGTCGGATGGGGTCACAAGGGGGGATCAAATCTTTACATACAAATATATAGAGAAAATCTTTAAAACTCTTCTTCTCAAGAACCATTGAGCCAGAAAAGCTGATATTTACATGAGAGCTTTCTGATATAATGCAGATTCAAGTTTGTTAATATCCTGGCCCCGGGTTCGGATGGGGCCACAATAGGGCATCAAAGTTTTACATACAAATATAAAAGGACAATCTTTAAAAATCTTCTTCCCAAGAACTACTGAGCCAGAAAAGCGGATATTTACATGAAAGCTTCCTAACATAGTGCAGAGTTAAGTTTGTTAAAATCATAGCCCCTGGGGTAGGATGGGGCCACAATAGGGGATCAAAGTTTTACATACAAATATATAGGGAAAATCTTGAAAAATCTTCTTCTCAAGAACCACTGAGCCAGAAAAGCTGAGATTCATATGAAAGCTTCCTGATATAGTGCATATTATAAATTGTTAAAATCCTGACCGAATGGGGCCACAATAGGGGATCAAAGTTTTACATAAAAATATATAGGAAAAATCTTTTTAAAATCTTCTTCTCAAGAACCACTGAGCCAGAAAAGCTGAGATTTACATGAAAGCTTCCTGATATAGTGCAGATTCAGGTTTGTTAAAATTATACCCCCCTCCTCCGGGGGTCGGATGGGGTCACAAGGGGGGATCAAAGTTTTACATTCAAATATATAGAGAAAATCTTTAAAAATCTTCTTCTCAAGAACCACTGAGCCAGAAAAGCTGATATTTACATGAAAGCTTCCTGATATAGTGCATATTCCAGTTTGTTAAAATGATGGTCCCCGTGGTCGAATGGAGCCACAATAGGGGATCAAAACTTTACATACAAATATATAGGGAAAATCTTTAAAAATCTTCTTCTCAAGAACCACTGAGCCAGAAAAGCTGAGATTTACATGAAAGCTTTCTGACATAGTGCAGATTCAAGTTTGTTCACATCATGGCCCCTGGGGGGGGGGGGGGTAGGATGGGGCCACACGGGGGGGATCAAAGTTTTACATTTAAATATATAGGAAAAATATTTTTAAATCCATTGGGCCCAAGAAGTTCACATTTACATGAAAACTTTCTAACATAGTGTAGATTCAAGTTTGCAAAAATCATGGCCTCCAGGAATAGGTTGGGCCATAATAGGGACTACGGTTGTACATGCAAATATATATGGAAAGTCTTCTGATATGGACCAAGGTGACTCAGGTGAGCGATGTGGCCCATGGGCCTCTTGTTTTTTTCATGTAATATACTGGTGTTACAACCGCAGGATGTCATAAACGACAGAGATGCAATGGGATTTACGTGATATGACGACGTCAAAGGCATTATTGACGCACAATAAATCATAAAATATTATGAAGGTCATAATTTGAACTCCACTTAAAGAAAACACAAGATGGAAAGCGCATCAGATCACCAGCATGTTAGCGGAGCACTGGTGTTTAAATGACACAAGAGATCTGTGGAGGGAATGACTTCCCACGGCTGCCTTCAGACGTCTGAGAAATCTGAAAAGCATGGTGTTGCGAACCAAATAGGAGAATCCTTTGCCCAATAGGGGCTTTAAAACATGTTCTGATGGCGAAGGCCTGATGTGCAAACGCAGACAGTTTTAAAAATCCTGTCACCGACCGGTGCTACCGAATTCTTGGGGACACATCCTGTCACACGGACAGCTGCATTTATCTCAAAAGCTGCAAGGTCTGTGACCACCAATACGTAGGTGAAACTGGAATCATATAACAACTTTTAAAGTGATGACTTAACAACGATGCTCATTGGTTGAAAAATTCGTTTGATTTCTGTGTCAAAATTTTGTTCTGCACTGATCACGCGGGACTACTTTTCTCTGGAATACGTCTTCCCCATTCTAATTTTAGCGCTATTTATAGAACGGGATTTTCCACACAAGCATTATATATAACGGAATGCATTCGTTTGATTTATTTGTTTTTCATTGCTATAAAAAATAAGCACAACTAAAGATATGAATAAAATACAAATTAATTTAAAGAAACAACATACATAGGCGAGAGATGACGTGGCAGAATAGTCAACTTGATGACGTAGACCACTTACTGGTAGAAGTACACAGATTACACGAGTTCCCGGTATAAATCGTCTGCTTTACGAGATCGATATGATGACGGAGCAAGTGGCGACTTTTGACCTGGTAAATATTAATGAAACTGAACTGCGTTATATGGGGCTCAGTCAACGAGTGCGTTTTAGATGAAGAGGTGTTGAACTTTTTACTCGATATTGAAATGGAGCCGAGTTACATTCCACCGTTCCAACGATACAACCAGTATTCAACGTCTCATCCAACACAATGCAGCATAAATTCCAGTCACCACTTGTTATCTTCCGTTATATTTAATTCAGTTTTTAACTATTTCACCTTTAATTTGGCGTATAATCCATTTAAATCTGCACAGTAACTGTAGCTCCCTGGCCTGAACGCTCAACCTTGCCGTTTTGTTGTTGTTTTCATTCTTACATATATGTATTCCTACGCGCCATTTCAAAAACGTTAATTCAAGTCTTTTGATGGGAGAAACTATTTGTTTTTCCATCTTAAAATAATTAAATGTTAAGAAATAAAACTTATAATTCTTTGTTTGATGCATGTATCAAACGAAACATTGAACGGAAAACTTTATGCTTCAAACAAAGAAGGGTGCGACCGGTCAACAGAGGATGCTTACTCCTCCTAGGCACCTGATCCCACCTCTGGTGTGTCCAGGGGTCCTTGTTTGCCCAACTATCTATTTTGTATTGCTTATAGGAGTTATGAGATTGATCACTGTTCGTTATCTTCACCTTGCATAAGTTTCATTTCTTAAGACCTACGTCGAAGGATCAATAACCACCGGCCTACCATTAAAACCAAAAGGGTCAAAGAACCTTTTGCAGAGCATTTCAATCTCGCAGAACACAATGGGAAGATATGACAATAGTGTTTATTGACCATATTACTCACTGGACCGATGTGGAGAGAAAAAGCAAGGAAACATTTTGAATACATAGACTGAAGTCATTCCGCCCCAATGACATGAACAAACCCAATCAGAATGAATGTGGCCTAGCTTCTCCTCGGTATTACTCAGTGTTGTTCTGTTTGTTTTTCACTCTCTGTTTACTCTCTACTTTTTATTCATATCATCATCATTAGCAATCAATTTTATGATTATCTATTTATTTTTTTATCGTTCATTATCATTTATGATATCTTAACTTAATCCCCCTATTTTTATGCTATTCTATACTACAATACAAGATTGTATTGATTTATCATTCTATTACGATTTTGTATGAGTAGATTCGGTTAAAATTCCACCACGTCTACTCTTACAAAATCGCTTTATATCAAGAACAAAAAGGGTTCATTATGTTTTGAAAAATGATAAATATCTCTTGTACTGTAGATTAAATTCAGTTCACAGTATGATTCTTAAGCAAGGGTGAGATATATATGAAATTTAATATTCATCAAAATGATTTTTCTGATCTTTTGGTTTCTCTTGTTGTATACATTTATCTTATTTTATGCCATGACCCATAATCGAGGGTGGGATATAATTTGAATTTGATATGTTGATTAATTATTTTTCAGATATCTGGATCAGTCAAGACATTAACTACAATTTCAGTAGTTGGAATAACAGGCGCTAGCCTAGGATGTGACGCACATGAGTTTGAATTACAGGCAGATGCAACAGTGGACATAGACTTGCCCACCTATGCAGAACTGTCTAGAAAATCAAATGTTTATTTCTTAATCACATTCACAAATAACCTTGGACTCAGCATTCAACATATTTTAGACTTGGGCCATATGATTTCGAAGGTAAGTATCACTGGTATGATTTAAATGTGAATTACATGTATCTATGACAGAAAAATCATACTGCAAAACCACCCCCGTGGCACACTCCAGAATGACAATCAGCTAAGTTTGATCCATTTGTTATATTCACTGTTCGTTATCTTCAACTTTCATTCAATACTAATTTTATTAAATCAGACGTATTCAAATTTCATTTGAACAATTTCAGCTTCTTCTCAAAAGTGAATTTTATTGTTTTGGGAAAAAGGGACCCCCATCCCCTCCCCGAGATTAGTGAAAATTCTAAACAAAACTATTTATTTAATCGTGAATTTTGTAACAGGATTAAGGAGGACCGAAATCTTCCGATGAAGATCAGTGGGGCCAATGATGGGCAATATATATATTATATATATATATATATAACGTACAGAAAATTTCACTTTATTTGGATACCCACTTCCGCCCCTACCCGGGCTTGAACTCACGACGTGCGGAACCAAATCTTCTAGCAGCATTTAACCAGTGCGCTAGACCGCTCTACCATCTAGGCAACTAAATAAAGTGAATTTTCTGTGCTTTATATTAAATATTTCTTCACTTCGGGCAGTTATCTTCATTGAAGAGTTCATTGCTATTTATGTGCTATATACATACATACATACATACATACATACATATATATATATATATATATATATATATATATATATATATATGTATATATATATATATATATATATATATATATATATATATATATACTCTCTCTCTCTCTCTCTCTCTCTCTCTCTCTCTCTCTCTCTATATATATATATATATATATATATACTGTAGATGTATTTTTTTCCGCGTGGTATTAATTTACGCTATGAACGCGGTAACAAATTTTCCGCGGAAATTTGTCACAGCGTACTTTGTAATCATACAAAGCGTACTTTGTAATCATACAAAGAATCCGCGTAATTTTTTACCCGTGGATTAAACTGATATTGTGATTCCGCGTAATTATGAACCCGTGGAAAAAAGACAGTATTTTCAAGATGATGTTAATCAGTTTAATATAAAGATGTGGTAACATTTGTTTTGCTACAACATTGTCCGTTCCAGACACAAAGGCTCTGAACACTAAGAATTATATGAGCACTTTACGGAATCGCATTTAAAAATTTGCATTTTGGGATTGATTGGATTTAACAAGTCATTTGTAATAGTTTATATTTTCATGTATGATTTCAGTTCACCGGTAAACTAGCACCGGGCACCATTTCGTGCACTTTGGTTTAGATCTAATGTAAATTGATGATTCTCTAAGTAATCGGTTTATCTGTAAATAATTGTAAATACATCATTAAATCTTTGAATTGTTTGGGATTTATTTTTCCTGGTCTCCTTTCATTTTGCTCCTTAACATAATTGGTGGCTAGTCTGGAATGAAGAATTATCGCATTTTACAAGATTTCTACATAGTTTACTTCATTTATTGAATTTCAGAACCAGAAGAGTGAACATGCTCTGGTTAAAGATTTTCGTGTCTCGCCTAATGCTCATGTTGATGCTTTGGAAACAAATGGGTTGATTAGATTAGCTGTAAATTTCGGATTAGAAATTAAGATAAATTCTATATAAAATAAAAACAATCAGATAGAGTCTGGCCATTCGCTGTTCGGATTTCTTTGATTTTCACTTTACTTGCAATACCTTAGATTTCTTTGATTTTCACTTTACTTGCAATACCTTAGATAATCTCAACCCACCACCAAATTTCTACAATCCGTTGCCATAAGAATGTACTGGTTTATATGTTTATCTTTGATTTCTCCACAAATGTGTTTATGTCCTTTTTAAAAGTCAGATTGAATACATTTTTCTAGCATGTGAGTTTACATCAAAGCATTGGCAAATATATTTCATTTCTCTCTACAGGTCACATACATCAAACCCTTATACGTCATAAAAAGATATTTCCTCGGTTTTCAAGGATTGAATAAATCCAAAACGCATTTCAAAGAGCTAAAACCCAGCTCAACAACATTTTCCCCATGGTTGTTTTATAAACAATTGAATTTTTTTAACTTATTCAGAATATAGCATATATGTATATATCTTGCCCAACCATGGCAACCATTGCTAAGTCAGACCTTTAAATGCCTTTTTTGTTTTATGTCTATCATAATATTGTTATATGCAAAGTTTCGTCAAAATCTGTAACACACCGTGACCCCTAAATTTTGATAATTACATAGAATCAGTCTTAAATCTTCCATGACAAAGGGATTACAGTTAAGGTTGCCGAAAAACATTTACGGGAAGGAATTTTTAAAACATACGAATTTTCAAAAGAAAGAAACTAGAAGCAATCTATCGTTGCAAAAGTGGTCCTTTCTTTGTTGTTAGCTTTACAACATTTTGATGTGTATTTGAATGTTACAGCATATCCAAGTCGAGTTTTACAGATCATAACCCCCTTTTTTGCGTAAAATGTCAAAGGAAGTCAAAGAATCTCAAGAGTGAGTTTATTATTATTATATATATAATTATTAGAATGCCCTGTACACAAAAAGTGCTACTGTTTTAATGTCATAGAGATATTTGCAACACTAAATTGTGAATATTCTCTGATTTTGTCATTTCATACGGTATACCCTATCTTCAAATCATATATTTATGGCGAATGTGAAATCCAGCAGTACTTTTCAGTAATGTCTAAACCTTTTAAAACAATGTACAAAGTATGAAAACCAATTCCACACAGGTTATGTCCTTGCGCAAACATCCACAGAAACTGAGATGTATAAATTTTCCTTAACTCGACCCCCCCCCCCCCCCTTAACGCAAATTTAAACAGAATTGATACTAATGGCGGAAAACTCTGTAGTTAGGTATGATCGCCATTTTGTATTGCATGTACATTACAAATAGTTAGTACCCCATCGCCCGTTTACTCGTATTTACGTAATGCTAGCTACCACATCAATAACTTGTACACTTTTTGTTTTAGCGTCCAGTGTGAACCAATTTGTGGTGGGATGATAGCATGGACAAGAAAGACACGAGAGTTTGAGAAGATACCGTGAATTCTTCAATCAATGTACCATTACAAGATATGTGGTGTGCATTTAACTCATTACGTTGTATCTTCTTTACTAATAAATTTGATAAATGATGAAAAGAATTTATTTCATTTTCTTTTTTCTTTGTTATATTGGATGTTTAAAGGAAGTATACACAATATAGGCGATAGCCTTGAACCTTCCCCACCGTCTCCACGTTTCATTAGAGCAAACTAATTGTTCAAATTTATAACAAACGGGTTGTCTTCAGATTCTCCGTCGTCAACTTCCCGTCGTTGTTTAGCAATGTTCCATTATCACCTACATATGATGTTGGTGTCTTTCAACTGGTTCGATGGAACATGTTCTGTGGATCATAATTTTTCAATGAAAGCAAGCTATGTAACACAAGTTAATGTTGCATGGGATTGCACAGTCTCGTGTGAAGTCTGTATTTCGCAGGTTCTATGGTCGTTATGATGACCTTACAGTGTACTTGCATATTCAACCTGCCATTAGGCAGGGCCGTAAATTAACCTTCAATTTGGAGGAGGCAGGGAATTAGGTGGGGGTCTGGGGGCCGCCCAGGCCCCCAGACGCTGAGCACATTTTGTGCACACTGAACACGTTTCGTGCAAAATCCTTGGTTTTAGGGCCTTCTAAGATGTTACTTGACTAACTCATTTTAAAAGAAAGATTTGGAATGCTTTTTAAGGGAGGTATCATGTTCTTAGTTATTGGAAACAACATAAATTTTAATGAACTTTAAATTTTAATTTTTTTTGGCTCAAAAGTTGGAGGAGGCAGCTGCCTCCTCCGACTCCATGTAATTTACGGCCCTGTTAGAATGAATAATCTCTAGCATGTTTCCATACCATTTGTTATGCTGTTCATTGCAGACTGATTTTTACTAAGTATAATTCTTGTTTACCTGACCAAAAACTAGAAGGCGTACAGTGTGACCGGTCAGCAGGAAATGCTCAGTCTTCTTTGGCACCTGATATTTCCTTTGGTATGTTCAGTGGTCCGTGTTTGCCATACTCTTCATTTTGTATTCTGTAGGGGATTGATGAAACAGGTTAATATTCGTTACCTTCACTTTCTCATCAAAGATTTATCGACAGATAAATTGCAATGCACATTTTCTAAATGAAAAACACTCAATGCATTTAATGCACATGACAAGACGAAAGACAACGAAGAGTTGGTAATCTTATATCGTTTTTGAAGCATTCTTTTCCATTCGCTCAGCATGTGTTCACTGTGCGTTCACCATGCGCTCTCCGTTCACGGTTTTGCGTTCACTATACATTCATTGTTCGTTTACCACTAGTCTTTTGTCTTTGTATTGTTATTCGGAACATAAAAATGAAAGGACCGATCTTCATAGTGAGGCATAAATGAAAATGAAACGTGTGCGGAAGAGTAGAAATAAACTTTCTTATCATATCAGGAATTCAATTCTGAAGTACTGTTGTGTGAAATATTGTACTTGATTAGCACCTGTGAACTAGATTGTTCCAGATTTCAAACTGTATCTCTTCAGTGAAAGATGAAGTAACACTTAAAGGGACTGATTCACGATTTCCCCAAACATTTTGTTTTTCACTTTTAATGATCAAAATCTACTGTCTAATGTGTTTAAAAGATTTCACATAAAAATTAAGGTTATACATGATCAAAGAAGCTTATTTTAGAGAGTTTATTATTTAGATCGGTAAAGTTGGCTACTTAAAAAGAGAAAAGTTGGCTACTAGTAGCCAGCTACTTGAACCAGGAATAGTTAGCTACTAGTAGCCAGTTACTAGTAGTCAGCTACTAAAAGTAAGAAAAGTTAGCTACTCGTAGCCATCTACTACAAAATATAAAAGTTATGATTACTGATAGTCAGCTACCAGATAAAGGTTAATGAGTTTGAAAATTATTATCTATCAGATTTATTTCTAAAGAGGACGAGGAGTTGTATGAAATTTCATGCTCAATTATCCCCAATTACATAACGTTGCAATGCAAAATACGAATACACTTTTTCAACTGAGTGTTTACTTTAAAAATGATACGGATTGAATTCAGACCTTCATTCATTTGATAGACCATCCATTTTGAGATATCTGCTACTTTTACAATTTGATTCGAGTTACCCTGAAATTTCAACATTTTTGTAAATGCTGTAAGAAACTTTATGTTTGTATTAGATATCTGACGAATTTACGACTATACACATGGCAAGAAGTGATAGATGGTGTTTTGATACGCCACGAATTTTCAGATATCGCTCTTTAGGAAATCAGTTACTTATACATTTTGATTATCGGTACAATGAAATTTCAAGATCTGTGTGAATACTCCGTGTTTATATCATATATTTAACTAACTAACAACGATACGTATGGCAAGTAGTGATATTGGGTATCGTGATATGTCATGAATTTTCAGATATCACCCATAAGGAAATCAACTACTTATACCTTTTGATGGCAGTTAACCTGAAATTTCAAGTTTTTCGCAAATATCTTAAGGCACGTCATGTTTGTATTAGATATCTCATTAATTTACCAATATTCATGTGAAGAGGAGTGGTATTAGATGTCTTCATCAGCCATCAATTTTCAGATATCACCATTAAGGAAGTCAACTACTTATACCTTTTGATTCCTGGTAACCTGGAAATTCAAGATTTTCGTAGATATCTTAAGGAAATTTGTGTTTATATTAGATATCTGACTAATTTACAACTATAAAAGTGAAGAGGAGTGATACTAGGTATTTTGATATGCCATCAATTTTCAGATATCACCCATAAAGAAGTCAGTTACATATACCTTTTGATTCCAGGTAGTCTAAAATTTCAGGTTTTTCGCAAACATCTTAAGGAACTCTGTCTTTGTATTAGATATCTCATAAATTTACCATCTCACATATGACAAGGAGTGATATTAAGTATCTTAATATGCCATCAATTTTCAGATATCAAGTTTAAGGAAGTCAGCTATTGATACCTTTAATTTCCAGGTAACCTGAAATTTCAAGGTTTTCATAAATATCTTAAAGAACTCCTTGTTTGTATTAGATATCTGACTAATTTACAACTATCCATGTGAAGTGGATTGGTATTAGGTATCTTGATATGCCATCAATTATCAGATATCACCCTTAAGGAAGTCAGCTACTTATACTTTTTGATTGCAGGTAACATGAAATTTCAAGTTTTTTATCAATATTTTAAGGAAGTCTGTGTTTGTATTAGATATGTGACTAATTTACAATTATTCACTTGAAGAGGAGTGCTATTAGGTATCTTGACATGCCATCAATTTTCAGATATCACCCATAAGAAAATCAGCTACTTAAACCTTTTCATTTCAGGTAACCATAAATGTCAAGCTTTTAGAAACTATTTTAAGGAGCTCCGTGTTTGTTTTGCATATCTGATTAATTTACCAATGCACATATGACAAGATCTGATATTAGGTATCTTGATATAACATCAATTTTGAGATATCACGCTTAAGGAGTCAGTTACTTACCATTTGATTCCTAGTGACTTGAAATTTCAAGTTTTTCATAAATATCTTAAAGGACTCTGTGTTTATATTAGATATCCGACTAATTCACAACTATCCATGTAAAGTGGAATGGTATTAGATATCTTGATATGCCATCCATTTGCAGATATCACCCTTAAGGAAGTCAGCTACTTATACCATTTGATTCTAGGTAACCTGAAATTTCAGATCTTCCGTACATATCTTAAGGAACTCTGCGTTTGTATTAGATATCTGACTAACATACAACTATCAACACGAAGAGAAGGAATATTAGATATCTTGATATGCCATCAATTTTCAGATATCACCCTTAAGGAAGTCAGCTACTTATACCTTTTGATTCCAGGTAACCTGAAAATTCAAGTTTTCCATATATATCCTAAGGAACTCTGTGTTTATATTAGATATCTGACTAATTTAGAATCATCCATGTGAAGAGGAATGATATTAGGTGTCTTAATATGCCACCAATTTTCATATATCACACTTAAAAAAGTCAGCTACTTATACCTTTTAATTCCAGGGAACCTAAAATTTAAAGTGTTCAGCAAATATCTTAAGGAACTCTGTGTTTGTGTTAGATATCTTATTAATGTACCTATGCACATATGACTAGGAGTTATATTAGGTATCTTGATATGCCATCAATATTCAGATATCACGCTTAAGGAAGTCAGCTACTTATACCTTTTGATTCTATGTAACCTAAAATTTCAGGTTTTTCGAAAATATCCTAAGGAACTCTGTGTTTGTGTTAGATATCTCATTGATTTACCATCTCACATATTGCAAGGAATGATATTAGGTATCTCGATATGCCATCAATTTTCAGATATCACCATTAAGGAAGTCAGCTACTTATACCTTTTGATTCCTGGTTACCTGAAATTTCAACTTTTTCGTAAATATCTTAAGTAACTCTGCTTTTGTATTAGATATCTGACTAACTTACAACTATCCGCATGAAGAATAGTGATATTAGGTTTCTATATATACAATTAATTTTCAGATATCACCCTTAAGGAAGTCAGCTACTTATACCTTTTGATTCTAGGTAACCTGAAATTTCAAGTTTTCCGTAAATATCTTGAGGAACTCTGCGTTTGTATTAGATATTTGACTAACTTACAACCATCCAGATGAAGAGGAGTGATATTAGGTACATTGTATCTTGATACCTTTTATCACACCTTTTCACGTAAATAGTAGTTAAGTAGTCAGATATCTAACACAAATACATAGTTCCTTAAGCTATATACAGAACAATTTAAATTTCAGGATGTCTGGAATCAAAAGGTGTAAGTTGCTGACTTCGTCGAAAGTAATATCTGAAAATTTATCGCATATCAAGACACTTCATATAAAGCCCTGCAATATCGGCAAAAAAAAAGTCAGATATCTAGCATATCTATCTGAAAATCGATGGCATATCAAGATACTTGATATCACTCCTCTTCACGTGGATAGTAGATAATTAGTCTGATATCTAATACAAACACACAGTTCCTTAAAAGATATCTACAAAACATTTGAAATTTCAGGTAACCAAAAATCAAAAGGTATAAGTAGGTAACTTCCGTGAGCGTGATATCTGAAAATTGATGGCATATTAAGATACTTAATATCACTCCTTCTCATATATGAGATGGTAAATTTATGATATATCTAATACAAACGCAGAGTTCCTTAAGATATCTACGGAAAACTTGAAATTTAAGGCTACCTTGAATCAAAGGGTATAAGAAGCTGACTTCCTTAAGCGTGATATCTGAAAATTGATGGCATATCAAGACACCTAGTATCACTCCTCTTGACTTTGATAGTTGTAAATTAGTCAGATATCTAATATAAACACAAATTTCCTTAAGATATCTACAAAAATCTTGAAATTTCAGGTTACCAGGAATCAAAAGGTATAAGTAGCTGACTTCCTTAATTGTGATATCTGAAAATTGATGGCTTATAAAGATATCTAATACTACTATTCTTCATGTGAATATTGGTAAATTAATGAGATATCTAATACAAACATGAAGTGCAATAAGATATCTGTGAAAACCTTGAAATTTCAGGTTAACTGCAATCAAAAGGTATACGTAGTTTACTTCCTTAAAGGTGTTATCTGAAAATTTATGGCATATCAAGATATCTAATACTCCTTCTCTTCACATGGATAGTTGTATGTTAGTCAGATATCTAATACAATCACAGAGTTTTTTAAGATATTTATTAGAAAACTTGAAATTTCAGGTTACCAGGAATCAAAAGGTATAAGTAGCTGTCTTCCTTAAGCGTGATATCTTAAAATTGATGGCATATCAAGATACCTAATATCAGATCTTGTTATATGTACATTGGTAAATTAATCAGATATCTAAAACAAACACGGAGTTCCTTCAAATATTTTCTAAACTTTTGAAATTTCAGGTTACCTGCAATCTAAAGGTATAAGTAGCTGACTTCCTTAAGCGTGATATCTGAAAATTGATGACATATCAAGACACATAATATCACTCCTCTTCACGTGGATAATTGTAAATTAGTCAGATATCTAATACAAACACAGACTTCCTCAAGATATGTACGGAAGACTTGAAATTTCAGGTTACCTAGAATCAAATGGTGTAAGTAGATGACTTCCTTAAGGGTGATATCTGAAAATCGATGACATATATCAAGATATCTAATACCACTCCACTTCACATGGATAGTTGTAAATTAGTCAGATATCTAATACAAACACAGAGTTCTTTAAGATATTTATGAAATTTCAGGTTACCAGGAATCAAAAGGTATAAGTAGCTGACTTCCTTAAGCGTGATATCTCAAAATTGATGTTATATCAAGATACCTAATATTAGATCTTGTCATATGTACATTGTTAAATTAATCAGATATGTAAAACAAACACGGAGCTCCTTAAAATATTTTCAAAAAGCTTGAATTTTCTGATTACCTGAAATGAAAAGGTATAAATAGCTGACTTTCTTATGGGTGATATCTGAAAATCGATGACATGTCAAGATACCTAATATCACTCCTCTTCACGTGGATAATTGTAAATTAGTCAGATATTTAATACAAACACACACTTCCTTAAAATATTGATAAAAAACTTGAAATTTCATGTTACCTGCAATCAAAAAGTATAAGTAGCTGACTTCCTTAAGGGTGATATCTGATAATTGATGGCATATCAGGATACCTAATACCAATCCACTTCACATGGATAGTTGTAAATTAGTCAGTTATCTAATACAAACAAGGAGTTCTTTAAGAGCCATTCTCTGTAAGCATCAAAATTTTGTTGAAATTTGGCATATAATGATTATTTGATACCCTCTCATAGAATTTGGTATCAAAATTCGAAATTGAGGTACCGTTGCTATAGTAACAAGAACACTGTGAAAACAGCTCCCAAGATGCTTAAAAATGCTCGATTTTGTCCTGTTTTTGATTAAACATAAACAAATTAATTTTACTGATGTACAAATTTCTCTATTGCTTGCTTAAAGATTAGGTTCAGCATAATGAATTCTTAATAAAACATCAATAAATCAATATTGGATTACCTATTGTTCCTGAGGTTGAAAAATCAATATTTTAGCATTTTGACTAATTTTGAAAAAAATCATTTTAAACCCATTTTATGATATCATTTACAAGAAAACACAACAACACACATCAATGAAAGTTATATATGATTTAATTCATCCCATTATGTGTAAAATATTAAAAAACGACCAATGTCTTATTTTGCTAAATAAAATTATATAGCTTGAAAAATTGGTTGCCATGGTAATATGAAAAATCTCATAATATGAATATATGAGTCAAATTTTAATAATTTATCAATATAATATCCTTAATCTATTAAATTTGACATAAACTATGATAAATATCATAAATTCTCATGTTATGAAATATTTCAGTTGCCATATTAACCATATTTCAGTATTTTAATACAAGGTTTTAATAAGTAATCTAGTATGCTAATTTGTATCAGAAAGCATTACAGGTCTGCCTATTACCATGTGATAGTGTAAACGCATTGTCATATTATATTTGAACATATAAATTGATGTAAAAAGTCTACTTAAATTAGCCATATAAATGATTAATTCTTTTGTTACCATAGCAACCATTATAAGATACATGTTTATGGTTCCTTACGTTTTGAAGAGAAGTGCTGACTCTAAAACCGATTTGTGTCAGGAAGCAGAAACGTCTGTGCCTATTATTAAGTGAAAGTGTTCTGTCATAATCTTAATAATTGTTATAAAGTACAAATTTCATAATTTCCATGGATTAGTCATAAGTTGGATTAGTTGGTGTAGCAAACATTTAAAAAAATCTTCAAGTCAAAAGGCATTGGTCATTACATTTAAAATAAAATGAATTTTTTTTAATGTGTTTGAATTACTTTGTATTGAATAGAATTTTTACTTTTCACAAGATAAAATTACATATTTGTCTCTAGATATTTCCTGTAAAAGCATTATATGACTCTGTTTAATCATTTGAATTTAATTATTACAAAGGGGAAAATATGAAGAAAAATGTGTTGCTATGGAAACATCAACTATAATCATTGCAAACAATTTAATGTACATGTACTTCAGTAGATTTATTCTACAATATCATAACTTCATCTTTGTATTCATAGACTGGTTAAAATATACTAATTAAGAAGGAATTCAATTTGTAGTTTAGTTGCTATAGAAACCTACTTCCATGGAAACATTATATTGGTGATTTAGATTTCTTTTCATTTACATTTTAAACTACAAGTAGTTTACCTACTTATACTCATTTGAGTCAGTTTTGACCAGATATAGTAGTCCAAAAGTCCTGTTATGAAAATGTTGGTAATCTGAATGTTTTGTCTCCATGGAAACATTAAATAAGAACTGTAGCAGCTACATGTAACTGTAGTATATTAATGATTGGGTATGCATTCTTTTCCCCAACATTTTCTTGACCCTGATTTTTATCAGCTACCCACATACATATGTACTAACGATTTCTAAATTGTTTTGTGTGTCAACTAAAGCTGCAAGGTACCAGAAAGATGATGTTACTTAGGTCATAATCTTCTTACACCAGTACACCACCCTTTCATTTCATTTCTTTATTTCTCGATTAATCCAACTTTAGTGGGGAAAAAACAACTGAACATGGATGGCCTTTTGACTTGTGTCAGTACTTTCTCCAAAAGTACATCAGTGCACTTTTCTAATTACATTGTTGCAAATAATTTCATTCATTTCCATGAACACCAGATTCTGTGATGATAGCATTAAAAAAGATTTGCAATGCAAAATCAATGCCCATTAAAATTCCCAAATCATCCATTGTTTATAACAACACAATTTACAGGGGTGGGGGATTGCTATTGTTAAAAACAAGTTTTGGTTTTGTATCAAAATTATAATATGGGTTTATGTGTCATACATGTAGATGAATGACTTATAAGATGCATGAATTACAAAAAATACTGCCCAACTTCCAATTTGGGGTGGGGGTGGGGTATTATTTTGTTTTTAAAAGCAAATTTTGTGTCCATCTTGGTTATATTAAGAATATGAATTTAAAGAATTGTCCTGTTTCTGTCAGACTTATCCTGATTGTTTTCTATTAGATTAAAATTGTACATTTTAAATTGCAGTCTGTGAAGCTCTCAGTCAGTCTAAAAAATAAATTAAACAATCTTCAATCATATGTTCAAGCTTTATCTAAAAATGAGTTTGTAAACAATGACTAACACACTATATTTGTTTTTGCATATACAATGTATATCAGTATTTTTCTGTAAACTATGGACATGTACAGTTGCATTGTTCAGTTGAGGACAGTTCCTTCCATGAAAGGGGATGAGAAATTCAAAAACAGGTTGTTAGATATCCTCCAACAGTTTCAGCCTCTGTGATTTTCTCAGTGGACACATTCCAGTTGAACAATCTTTAAACAAGTTTCAGCCATGTTGGATCCACTTAAATTTTAATGACCCACAACTGTGTTGTCATAATGATGATACCAAGTCTTATACATTCCTCACAGAAAATAGTTCTGTCTTAATTTCATTTAAAACATCCAATCTTGAATCTGCACCCCCTGACTGTCAGAGCTACAAATGTATATTAACAATAATAAATATTTCTTGCTGATTGATAAGTTTAAATAACATCAGAATGAGCAATTGCAAACTTCAAAATGAAATTAAATTGACATATTTATGAATATTTACAAACGTTAAAGTTAATGTGATAAATCTTATTCACAAACACCTATCGGCACAGGCATTTCCATGTACAAGATTTTGCTTGAAGTTTATATTCAACAGTCAACGGTGAATTGCATATGGAATTGGATAAATCTATATAATATATTTGTTTACTGTCTAGTTATTTTACAAACTGAGGCAAAATGAATGATAGTAAAGTACTTACGGATCTGAATTGTTATGACAACAGCATTGGACACATTCAATGCCACCTGTGCGTTTCTTTTTCGGCCAATCTTCTCAGAAGTTTTTGCATACAAGTTCTCCCTGTTGTAATCACGATCGCAGCGTAAATCCACTGATACATCATCATTGAAAGCTACCCATCGAGAGCATAACGGCCTCCGACAAACACTTAAGTATCAAATGTAAAATTCTAGTTGATTTAAAGACTTAAACCAGCTCAAAATATCCAAATCACCGCTCACGAATTTCTACTTTCACTTCAGAAAAGGGACGTAACTTGTCTTGATCATGAATATACTTGGAATACGCATTGCAGTCAAGAGTCGAGGTGATCTAAATTTCGGAAAAACTCGCATATTTTCGCAATAGTGCAAATTTTAAAATCAATTTATTTTCTTAAATGAAATATGACATCTCTAATTTTTTGATATGTTATTCTAGTAGATACGATACACATTTATCAATGTAAGAACAATCCACCAGTGGTTGTGTTTTTGCACAATATTGAAACAATTTTCTCCCATTTTCAGTGGGATTTTAGGGTATTTGAGTACGTATATTTCATGTTAAGGTGTTGCAGCAAATTAATTTTATTTTTAAAAATTACACACAACATATCTTAATTAAATAGCAATGGAAATTAAATGAAAAATGAATATACACATTTTTATAAAGAAAAAATCAATATTTACTGAGGGGCACGTTTTTTCACAAAATTGGATGTCTTGTTGCCATGGAAACACGAGTCAAAGCCCATTTTTAAAGGTGTCATGATTAAAGGACTGAAGTATGTATACTTTGTGTAAAATTTCGTCAAAATCCGTGTCGGTCGTTTTCCACATGTTTTGATGCTTACAGAGAATGGCTCTTAAGAGATTTATGAAAACCTTGAAATTTCAGGTTACCTGGAATCAAAAGGTATAAGTATCTGACTTCCTTAAACTTGATATCTGAAAATTGATGGCATATTAAGATACTTAATATCACTCCTTATCATATGTGAGATGGTAAATTTATGAGATATCTAATACAAAGACAGAGTTCCTTAAGATGTTTGCGAAAAACCTGAAATTTAGACTACCTGGAATCAAAAGGTATATGTAGCTGACTTCCTTATGGATGATATCTGAAAATTGATGGCATATCAAGATACCTAGTGTCACTCCTCTTCACTTTTATAGTTGTAAATTAGTCAGATATCTAATATAAACACAAATTTTCTTAAGATATCTACGAAAATCTTGAATTTTCAGGTTACCAGGAATCAAAAGGTATAAGTAGTTGACTTCCTTAAGGGTGATATCTGAAAATTGATGGCTGATGAAGATATTTAATACCACTCCTCTTCACATGAATATTGGTAAATTAATGAGATATCTAATACAAACATGACGTGCCTTAAGATATTTGCGAAAAACCTAAAATGTCAGGTTACCTGCCATCAAAAGGTATAAGTAGTTGACTTCCTTATGGGTGATATCTGAAAATTCATGACATATTACGATACCCAATATCACTACTCGCCACACGTATCGTTGTAAGTTAGTTAAATATATGATATAAACACGGAGTATTCACACAGATCTTGAAATTTCATTGTACCGATAATCAAAATGTATAAGTAACTGATTTCCTAAAGAGCGATATCTGAAAATTCGTGGCGTATCAAAACACCATTTATCACTTCTTTCCATATGTATAGTCGTAAATTCGTCAGATATCTAATACAAACATAAAATTTCTTACGGTATTCACACAAATGTTGATATTTCAGGGTAACTCGAATCAAATTGTAAAAGTAGCAGATATCTCAAAATGGATGGTATATCAAATGAATGAAGGTCTGAATTCAATCCGTATCAATTTTAAAGTAAACACTCAGTTGAAAAAGTGTATTCGTATTTTGCATTGCAAAGTTACGTAATTGGGGATAATTGAGCATGAAATTTCACACGACTCCTCGTCCTCTTTAGAAATAAATCTGATAGATAATAATTTCCAAACTCCTTAACCTTTATCTGGTAGCTGGCTATCAGTAATTATAACTTTTATATTTTATAGTAGCTGGCTACGAGTAGCTAACTTTTCTTACTTTTAGTAACTGGCTACTAGTAGCTAACTTTTCCTGGTTCAAGTAGTTGACTAATAGTAGCCAACTTTTCTCTTTTTAAGTAGCCAGTTACTAGTAGCCGGTTACTAATAGCCAACTTTACCGATCTTACAACTGAAGACATGTCAAACAGTGCCAAACAGGGCTGCCGTACAACGTGAAATTTAAATACAAAAACAGGATTAATGTCCACAAAAAATGAAAGAAACGATGTGGTTTTAATCTGTAGGATGTCGTCATTAACTGTAAGTATAAAATACACGTTAATTGTGGCATTAGACAGTGGATGACACAACCACATCGCCATTGACATTACAGAAATAGCTAGATTTTGTTTCATAAAATTTAAGAGCGTCGACGATGTAAAACATCCGAGAAATATCTGTAAAACATTAAAACAACAATTTCTTGAGTGCTCAGGAACAATTAAAACAATAAATGCACATTTATATATCTCAAACTGAGAATACGAAACTAACGCTAAAAAGTACATGATGTCGACAGCATGTTAACAAAGTTCCACGAAATCTCGAGAAATCTTGCTCAATGATGAGAAAAGCAAAGGTGTATTCACGTAAAGTACAGTTAAATAAAATCAAATAGCATATACATATTTTTGTGGTATGCATCCTAAATAATGAATTGGAGCATTTATAAATATAGCAAGCGAAAACAGCGAGTAGCATGTGCTAAAGATTGACTTCAGGCACGGATGTAGAAATTTTTCAAAGGGGGGGGGTTGAAGAAGAAAGGCACGGGCGGATCCAGGAATTGCTGTTACGGGGGGGGGCGCCACTTTATGAGGCAGGGGGTTTGGGGACCGCCTTTAGGCCCCCAGTGGGTCCAGAGTCAAGCCCTGGTAGGGGCCCATGGGGCGAAGCCCCCGGAAGCTCCTGGATTTTACAGATTTTATAGGGTTTAAAATATGTCTCCTATTTAAGTCATTTTTACTATTTTCTATCATTCTTAATAAGGTGAAATTACTAAAATGACGCAAATTTCAAGGTTTTTTGAAAAAAAATTAACTTCTCCCAATGAAGTAATTCAAGAAATCAAAAAGATTTTGTCATTCCTTTCTCCGGGAGTGGAAGAAATTATTGCTTCTTTTATTGTTTAGTACAATTGTCTAAACAAGATACCACGATTTGCCTTAAATTTGAAAATTTTAAGGGGGGCGGGGACCGGCTGCGCCCCCTTAAATACGCCACTGAAAAGAGAGCTGTTATAACGTACGTTAACATAGTTAAACGACAACTTAACAGGAATGCTATCAATTTGTATTTCTAAATTCAAATTTGGATTAATGTTATTGTATAATTATCAGACATAGATCTGTCACTCTTGATTTTAAAACAAATCCTGTTTTAAAATGCATTCCAATTTACTCCCAGTAATTCATTTAAAAAAAAAAAATAAAATGAAAGATTACAAATAAAAACTACATAAAAGATAATTTGAATTATCATCAACTGATAGAAATGATGACGCACAATTGTAGAAACAATTTCCATCGCCTAGGATTTTAATAACTCTATAGTCATTCTCTCTCTCTCTCTCTCTCTCTCTCTCTCTCTCTCTCTCTCTCTTTTTTTTTTAGCGAATCTAAAGGGGGGAGGGGGTTGCAACCCCCGTAACCCCCCCCCCCCTGGATCCGCCACTGGACTTGAATACATACGGTGACATTTCATGGGAATTGGGATCACATTTTCTATCCATTTTAAAGTCCACCCCGTTAATAACCCCCGAATTTTAATATGTACATTTAATAAGCAATAAAATTTATGTGCAGTCACAAAATGTATTAACTCCCTTATGCCTTTTACATTATTTATTTGAAGCGTTTCTTGGGGGGGGGGGTATAACCCACTAAAACAACATTTAATTTTGGAATTATTACTTTTAATATACGCTATGTAACTTATATCTGGAGGAAGATCGCAAGAGGTATGTTCACTAATTCAAAAAATACTGTTTGAAATGACTATGCGGAACTGAAACCAAATGTGATTATTCTGTTTTTGATATTTTAATTCCTAGAGGAAATCATTCCTTTGTAAATAAAATTGATCATGAATATTGTGTTAAAAAAAGAACATCCCATAAGGTGTTAGTTCAGGAGCACTCATCGATTTTGCCACAAAACATGATATACCTAGGAAAATACCTTTGAAATATAAAAAAACAAGATTTGAAAATTTGACAACATCCTCCATAATAATTGTTTGATTTTTCATGGTTCTCTCGTAGTCAGTCTCTTAATGAAAACAATTTTTCTATCTGTCAACAGTCCTAAAGGTAACTTGAATATCATCATATGTGCATGACCAGGTGCTACGAAAAGTAAATTTCTCATTACATATTTATGTTTCTTCTGTTGTGTACTACTTGTACTGAATTGACACATGTGACCTAGATGGTTCTAGAGCTCATGTTTACTTCTTGAACATAAATATGACGTAATGGTTGCATCATTGTCTTTCAAGATTGTGCTAGAAAAGTCATTCTTATTATAGATACACTGTGAGTTTTTATGATTTAAAAAACTCTGTTTCCATACTTTAGACATTTTTGGATTATTTTCATAACTGGGAACTAGGATTTTGGAATTAACTATTTTGTGTGTGTAGATTCAGCTCCACACGGAGTTTGATATTTATTGTTCAACTGCCTTAAGGTAGTATTTTGCTATTGTTTCAATTTTCTTTCAATCATTAATTGTAGATAAATCTTATAAATTGTTTGATTGCGTTTATCGATGAATTATGCTATTGTATTAGCAAAGGTATTTCTAACCTATTACACTTCTAGATATAAATAATTATGATTTCATAAGAGCAGAGAGAAAGATGACAAGTTAAAATGTCAAAGTATTTGAATCTCATCATTTGAGCTTAGATCTCCCAAGGTATATAGTATAGTTTCTGTAGATAGCTGTATACTCTAACTAAGAACTGCCTTTACAGTTGATTTCAGCATTCATTCAATGTTCATACTAGTCAAGATACAAACTGAAGTTCATTTTGTCCTCTTCAATACACCCACTTCATCCCCAGAGGTTTAAAAACATGATAAAAGGCAGCAAAACCTTTTGTAATTTGCATTCAATGTTCATTACATGAAAGAAGATTAGAAGAGCAAATTTTAGCGATCATTCAGCACCGCACCCCTAAAATAAATCACACCCCTATGATTTGGATTTTTAAAAACATCTACGATTCATGTGTTTTGACATTGATCTATTAAATAGAAAAACGGAATTTGACTCATTGAAATGAATAAATTATAAATAATAAATAAATGCTAGTACAAAAAAGTAAATGAAACCTTTATTGAATATGTAAGCGCCAAGGTTCTACAGTTGTGTGCTGTGTTAATCGATACCAAACGTTTGAGGTAGAAGAAAATTAGGTGGACCCGATAAAACGAAAAACAATTCCGCAAATTTCTAGCACACAATCATTTAATTGGGACAAACAAATTTCTTCCCATGGAAGTGTTATTTGCAACAAATGTAGCTCGCTCTTGGAAGGTGAGAATTGCACGTTCCAGTCTCACAAGAAAACCTGTATGTGTAGAGGATGAATATCCCGTGGATGCACCACCTAACACGTTACCTAAAACATACTAACTCATCACCAAGTATTACCTTACCAATCCCATCAGTTGGAGCCAATGTCCATGTGCAGTATGCAAGCTACGTGTTCCATGTGGTTGATCTGCCAGTTTAGTTTGTTTTAGATAAACTTATCATATTTCCTATCGGTGCAGTATATTTGCCAAATAATCGGTTTCACTTAGATGCACTTGACGGAATTCTTAATTACAAACATCATATTTTAATCGTATTGATTTAATGGAACTAACAACAGGAATTCGTGAAAATGCATTATCTTCACCTTTCATTAAAAAGAAAACAGAGACGTATTGTTTTTGACAATGATAAGTCCTTATCAGAGTCGAATGTTTTGAATTTGACAGGAATTACCCTGTCGATGGCCTATACTAAAAATTCAAAAGAGAAATCGGCAAAATTATCAAACTCGTACATCTGCTAGGAAGTGTCCCTAAGAACATTTATTTCTCACTATGGCTTTCATCATATCACAAAAGAAGAAATCTCAGCACATACAACATAGTTCGCTCAATCATTATTTGGACACAGCATATCTCCAGCAATTTGGAAATTATATATACATACAGAAAGGTTTACAATTGAAATTCCAACACAATTGATTCTACAACTGGATGCATCATCAATGTAATTGGTCCCTACTTTAGTGGTGGCAATATAATTATGCACCGATTCTGAAGCATTTCATACAATTTGATATTGAGGGGTTCAAACAATTGATGAATGTATCTGTACTTGTAGTAGACCACAATTCTCGAAATTCTGTCATACTCCTGCACAAATTAAGCATTAGACAACCGTGATGCAATAATTTCGTGGTAAAGCGAAATGAATGTTTTGACCTTGGCGTTTTAGTTATTGCAAACATGCACTTTTATCAATGAAGTTGAACATTCGAAGGATAAACAGTCTTCACCCTATTCAATATACAATTCCAATTTCCCCCCTAAAACCGTATTTTGCTTGTAAAGGGTAAACTGATTGTTTTTACAAAAAATTTTGAAACAGAACTTTTAGTAACTTTGAAATCACAAAACTTTTCTCAAATTAACGGCATCATAATTTTTCAAGACTTTAAACGACTATTCCTCACGGTAGATAATATCAACTAGGCTTTTTAACATGAAAAGCTGTTTCTTCAATAAGATAGAAAAAAAGAAATATTCATATCTTGTGATCAGTCATTCAAAAAATTTATTTCTCTCAAATTCAAGAACACCAATCTGATTCTTCGCACAAGTACCATGAAGTTGATATTAAAATATGCAGGAGTTCCTTGTTGAAAGTATATTCGTAGTCTTTGGTAATCAGGCCTTCAAAAAGTAGGTTAGAATTCCATAGGTACGAATTGTGCTCCTTCTTTAGGTGATCAGTTTTAATATTGCACGGCGCAGAATTTATTAAAAAACTTTTACATGAGAACAATAAATCTCTTGCTGTGATCTTCAGCTTGACTTTTCGATACATAAGCTATGATTTATCTATTTACAATATTCATTTTCACTCACATGTTGATCTTTATGGAAAATAGACTTGCATCTTCAGCTACCGATCTGATAATTACAAAAAGACAGTTCATAAAAACAGAGATTCTTTTAAAATATTTTATTTAAATAGTGATGAGTATTCTGATCTAGACAATACAAAGCAAAAGGAAAATTCAAACTTTGTGACAGAAAATGATGTGCAGTATATGCAATATATATCAAATACCGGTATGAAACAAACAAGGTTCGATATTCTAGAATTAATGATCATACACAAAGTATATTTCT
The DNA here is from genome assembly GCF_947568905.1 of Ostrea edulis. Taxonomy (NCBI): domain Eukaryota; kingdom Metazoa; phylum Mollusca; class Bivalvia; order Ostreida; family Ostreidae; genus Ostrea; species Ostrea edulis. The sequence continues at coordinate 971,785 of NC_079165.1, forward strand.
TTAAATTTGTAAATCCCAGATATACCATTATACATAAAAAGCTTTCATTGAAATCAAAAATATTTACGAGATTCATCAAAACAAAATCATCATTATCGTGAAGACTGGTTGTCCGAATTTCATGGGAACATACTAGTTCTGAAATGAAGTGTTGAAGTACACATTAGTCGGCAACTGCAACTTTGAGTTGTAATAGGTCTCATCTTTTCCATGATATGCTAAAATAATAAAAATGTAATACTATTATTTGTCGACAGAGTACATGGATGTAACAAAGATATAGTAAATTTTAATCTGTTTTCAGTTGTTCAAACACAACGTTGCTTGGGGGAAAAGACGCAGTAGTTAAGAATAGAGGATGACAGCAACGCATTGGAAAGGAAAAATTACATATATGACCCGGGAACTTTTTCATGACATCAGAATCTTGTTTGGCCTTTGACGAGGATGTACAGTAAGGTGAATTAAGGTGAAAAGGGAAACTTATATGAATGTTTGGCAAATTTCATTATCTTGTTCGTTTTTGTTTACTCTCTAACATAGTATTGAACATAATCCATATCATGACAACATTTAACGTTTGATGACAAATCAAAAATGAAATTTACTTAGAGCCAGGTAACAAATTGCCAGAGCGTCTTTCAATGTGAAACTGGAAAAATCTCTCAATGACCGGATACAGATCCTGATTTCAGTTTACACCCGCAACATTGCTTTTCGTGTATGAAGCATCGGCTGTGGGGACTATCTGGCATAAATACATACACCATTCATAGAATCATGTTGGTGTATTAAGTAATAAATTTGTAATTGTAATAAAGAATGAGGTTTGGAAAGTTACTATGAATAAGCTGTCGGTGGTTCGGAGTATAATTCCCAGACCAAACATGTTTTAATAGTGGTGATTGATCCTTTACCAAGAGCTCAGAAATGAAAGTGACGGGACTTTCAGATGATACATAATAAACCAAATTTCTGTGTTGCATTAGCTGTTCACAGAATACATAATTATCACTCTTACGGCCTTGCGTGTCTCACACTTGTCAAAATCTGTGGCATTTTGCTAATAGCTGATATGTCTTAACATGACTGAATCTCGTATAAAACGTAAAACATCAAACAAGCAACTGTATCATAATTATAATCCTCAAATATTGCAATGGGTTGGCTGCTATAGATATAAGAAAACGTGAGGGATATACTCCGCTAATCTAGACAAAAGCATCATATATTCATAGTGATCAGACTTATATATAAACTCACAATTCTTTACTGTGAAAGGTGAAGATAACGAACAGTGATCAATCTCATAAATGCAATACAAAATAGATAGTTGGGCAAATACGGACCCCGGGACACACCAGAGGTGAGGTCAGGTGCCTGGGAGGAGTAAGCATCCCCTGTCGCCGTGAGCCCTATATCCTGATCAGGTAAACGGATTTATCCGCAGTCAAAATCAGTGTGCCAAGAACGGCTTATCAATCGGTATGAAACACATCAGACAGCATTTGACCCAATGATAGGTTGTATACATGTGTGTAAGTTAAATGTTACATACTAATTGACGCAGTGGGTCAGATAATATAACGTCATGGGTTCGAGCGCCCCTCCGTCATTTACAAATCACGGGTCTTTAAAAAAGTGTGGAAAGGACGCGGAACAATTATACAGAAAAACATACTAGGACCCATATTTCGATATAAATGTTTATACTGCGTAGTTTCTAACTATCCAGTATGTCTCTATTGAATATGAGGTGACAGAATGCATACACCGATGGTGAGAAATAAATGTTTGCAAACAAAACATTTTATCCGGTAGACATGCTTTAAAATATAACACATTTTCCACATAACGCTAGAGTATTTAAGATTGCTGTGGTATCACTTACACATACCTTTTTGATCTTGTAAAGCCTCATATTTGTTCTCATCGCTCTGAGTATGTAAACTTTCATATGTTGCCCTATATAAGATAGAAAGAAGGCAAATGAGTCATATAATCAAACAAAATTCTAATATCTTACTTTAAAATTGTTGTTTTCACAATGAAACTATACAGGATAACAAGTATAGAAACTTATTTCATACCTAGCATCTCCATGATCATTCACTGGAATAGAAGATAAACAAGAAATTATAATGTGTAAATAATTTGATCTCAGTGTATGACTCATGTTGATCAAATAGATGTCAATGTAAACATGGAGCTCAGATTTCTCGTCACTTAATGAATTCAGAGTCTTTATATTTCGAGGATTATCCCATTGTTACATTAACCATCAACACAATGATAGGGAATGAGTGGGAAAACATTACAAAAACTTCGAATTTTATTTTGGTGTTGGAACCGGGATGTGTATTCTTAAGCCCCTACCCCCTTTTCCAAAATTTACATGAATCATCGACGGATCCATTGTCGATACTTCCTTTGATCCACGATCTTGCTGTTTTAATTTTTTTAATTTTAATTTTTGATATCAATATATTTGTCAGTTAATGAGTCTGGAAGTTATTATGTCACATAATTTGTAATATATTGATTATACAGGGAATTTGCTAAACGTTCCGTTACAGGAGATAATCGAAAACGTTATTCCTTTTGTAGTTTAGATTGTGTTATTGTTATTTTGAATTAAAATTAAAATTTTATTATTTGTTTTCAATCATCTCTTACATTTTATTCAGTTTGTTATTCAAATTTCTTTTGATAAAAAGGTTTTGCTTGTTACTGTTCAGATTAATAGTTACAATATAAAATTAATATAATGTAGTGATATCGTGCTTCAGTAGGTCTCTTATCCTAATGTCTATCATCTCCTAATGCAATTTAATGACTGAAATTTAGCTACACTGCAAAACCATTTTGAAGAATGAAAGTTTAATGGTATGGGAAATAAAACCAAGTAACATTTTACACAATATAATATAAATTGATTATACGTCAAGTATAATAAATCAACTATAACGCAAAATTATTGCTTATTTGATAGCATTAAATTACGTAATGAATTAGAATATCCCCGCCTTTTTTTCAAAAATAGCTTAACAACTGTTAACTTTCATCCAGATAATTCCTTAGGAAAATGTGTGCCTGTCTGTCGAGCAAAGTGAAATTGATATATATTGTGTGTTAATAGAATATGAAAACATGTTGAATATTACTTTGATCGGCGCATGTGCTGTGTATTTTCTGAAAACCCCTGAATTCATGATTTTTTCATTGATTTTGCATCTTTTTCTCACTTTTATATATTCCTAATTAGAATGCAGGATTTTGGGACTCCTACTGAAATCATCCTTTTTCTGGGCCAGACGACTGCGGAAACCATACTTGCTTCTTTGACAATAACTATTACATTCATGAATGTCTGCCTATGGGATGTTCTGTATCTTGCAAAGTTTTTGAGGAATGTGCCACCCTTTTGAATTAGTTGACAATCAGTCAGTGCGACTCTGATTCATTTGATCACAATAGCGATGAGAAACATAAGATGTCTGGCCTCTGCACCTTCCAGAGTCAAACACTCTTTGATATCCTGTGAACTTTGAACCGTGGATGTTGATATCTTTAAACTCTGAATGTTGAATGTTGCTTTGCAAGAGAATATGTTGGATTTTGATTTTGTTTTTATGATGCTTTTGTTGTTTGTTGAGGCCTTTTCTTGATCATCCTAGCGGTACAACACTGTTGTGTTGTAAATACCGCTGTCCCCATCAACGCCATAATAAAGAAATAAGCATTCATATTTTTTTTCGGTTCATTAATACACTGAGGTAATACAAATTAATTTAGTCAGATTATAAATTAATAAAGCTATTTCCCTATTTACTATGCATTCTCCGAGTCGGATAGTGAACGCCCCATTTGGAAATATTTATGATCATGTGATCTTGCATGTGAAATATCGAAAGCAAACAACTATAGTTCAACGTTCACACCCGCCGTAAGCCCCATCTCAATCAGGTAAACGGAGGAATCCATAGTCAGAATCAGTGTGTAGAGTGTATTATCACACGCCATAAAAATGAATCTATCAAAGGTGTAACACAAAAAATACGTGAACGGCTATGAAAATGTCAGACAGCATTTGACCCCAGTGGCAGGTGGTATTGACAAACTAGATCGTTATAACGACCATAGAATACAAGTTACCAGTGTCAAGTTTGTTGGGTATGTGAGTGGTTACACTGAAAAAGATAATAATATATTGCATAACGACGGGTATTTCATGTTGCTAAGGCAAGAACATAATTCGAGTAATCGCATGACCCTTTATGACCCCTCTTTCAAATTTAGATTAGGATTTTGTTGAATTTTCTAAATAATTTATCTATTTGGGGGAAGGGTAACTGTCAATGCACGCATATACATGTTTTATGTTACATCTTTGATAGATTCATTTTTTATGAAGTGTGATAAATCAAAGTTGTGGTTTTTTGTAATTAATAGAAGAGCAGAATTTTTTCGTTTTTTCGGACTATTCAGATACAGATGCAGTAGATGCAAATCTCTAGCTCTCTTGGAAATAACGGATCATACCAGAGAGCTACAGATCCACCACTTACAAAATTCATTTCCTTACCGCCTTGCGATCCTATGACTTCATAACTGTTTTCTGGATCTCTGCCTCCTCCACTAAGTTCTTCATATTGAGAGCTTTATGAATAAATATTGATAATTAAAGTTCAAATTGAAACGATCAAATATTAATAATGGCCAATCAAAACGAATTTCACACTGTACGTGTCTCTATGCACTGCAGTTTTAGAGCAAACCCATGTTGGGATTATTATAACATACAGAATGGTTCCTGTGAGAGACAAATACAACATTCGTGTTTTTTTCTCTTTGTCTTCAAACCCATTGACCACCTTGGCTAAACGTACAATAATTTACAGGATAATACAGTCAAAATGATGATGTACGATTAACTGCATGAGACGTACTATACACAGGTTTACCAAAGTAACTGATACATGTAGGGTGGGTACGGTACAGGAAATTCAACAGTTTGATGAACTTTATACGAATATTAAAGTACAGTACGTTAAATTTCAAAATGAACATTATGCTGCGTAGTTATTTTAATACAAAAACACAAATAAATCAAAAACCTCCATGGAAGGATCACAAACAAAACGGATGACAGAAAAGCTTTGATAAGACAACACTCATTTATTATCACTCATCGAAGTCAGAGGCATTAAAATTAGAAATTAATATTCAGTAGATTTAATAGCAATAAATGTTCTTTAAAATGAAAAATATTCAGATATATTTGTTTTCGTGTTAACCTTACAATAAGTTTGACGTCTGTAGGGGAACTATTTGGAACCTGAAACAGCTGCCAGACGGAATACGGGTACTATTGCCGCCTAAGTTTGTCTGAAGACAAGAATCTCAACCATTTTGTAAAATTGAACTTGCTTCTAAAGTGTTCTTGAATCATTACCTAGTAACTGCTTGCTGACCTAAAATGAAAATGAAAAAAAAGTGTTTGAAAGGGTGTTGAAAGGTTAACAATAAACACGAGAAGGAAATTATATAATTATGTTTTTTATATTTACCTGATGATTCTATGTTCTCACCCAGTCCTTCTACATTCGTTCCCTTGATACTGTAATAAATGAATCAAGTTTGATATATATTTGTCAGATAAAGTAAGGAAAGCATGTAAAGTTTGAAAATAGAACCCGTAAGTGAACGGTTGGAAAGTGTGCAATACATACAGCTCTTGTATCGAAGGACCAAAGCAAACCCCGTGTGGTCATAGAAATGTCCTGTGTGGTGGTACCGTTCTGTGTATTGGTGGTGCCCTTTATTCTGTGTGAAAACCTGTGTGGTCATAGAACTGTGCTGGGTGGTGCTGCTATTCTGGGTGTTAATAGTGCCGTTTTTTATGTGCAAATTCCTGTGTGGAATGACATTAAGTGTGTTTTTCTGATACTTTACTCTGTGTAGGTATCTGTATATATGCATAATTACATATATCATTTTCGTTAATTCAATGCTTGTACTGCATGCGAGTGTTCCTGTACTACTAGCAATGCCAAAATCGACTACCACGTGTACCAGCGTATAATATTTGGATGAGGTATAATGCGAAAAATCTGCAATGCGTACTGCAACTACGGATATCAAGTGGTGACATAAACAACATGTGCAAGTATCCTTACCATATGTGCGGATCTTATTGTGAACCAATGAACCATTGGATGTTCTACTTACCTTATACTGGTCTGGGTTTCTATGAATTAAACCGTCTGTCTTATAACATACATTGTTTTATTGTCATATGTTATGTATTTCGAGTGTATGGGTTTTGTGTGCTTGTGAGCGTGTAGAGTGTGAATGGATTTGTTTGTGTCCTTTCTGTGTGATTAAAGATATTTTTGTTTTGTGTTTCTCTTTCATGTGTCAATTTTCAGTTTGAAGACGAGGAGTTTTTCCTATCTCGAGTCAAAATTGTGACATTCATATAAAAAATGTAGATGCCCCACAAGCTTTATGTTTAGGTAAACAAGCTACAGATCAGTGGTGATATACAAGAGTAAATGTGATGGAATAAATTCTGGGGGTAAGGTCCAAATGCAAATTTCCTAAGGAAAACTACATGCAAGATCAGCAAAGCAGTCGACATTTCTTTGTCGAAGCAACCTTCGACAAATGATTAAGACTCTGCTAGTATCATAAACACTGAACTTGATAATGGTTCTAAATGTACAACATATTGGGTGTTTTAATTATCAACAAATGTTCTAGAAGAATCAATATTGAAAAGATTGAACTTTGAATTAAGAATATATGTAACGACAAGGAAAAATATGAGTTATCCACTAGGCAGGGGATAACCAAAATACAAGTCTGATCTCTATCCGTCAAAATGCTGTAAAAATAATAGGCAATATTCTTTAAATATCTCTAGAGTGAATTGATTCATAACCTTTCAAGGTTGAAAATGTTCAGGCGTCACGATTCTATCGGACATTTTACTCAATGCAGATCATATGTTCTTTAGACATATAAGTCTACCAAGTTTGATATGTTATGCAAAGGATACACAAGACATTGTGCTGATAATATTTGCTTATGTCCAGAGTAGTTCGACCTTTGACCTTGTAATCTAATAACCAATAGCAGTTATTAAATTCATCAAGATGTATCAGCATTCCAAGTTTGACGTCTATCACGCAAAGGATTCTCAATATATTGAGCAGACAATATCTTACACTTTTCAATTAGACGTTTGACCTTGAGACTTCAAAATAAGTAACCAGTATAGAAGGACTAATGTTTGTCCGGCAAAGGATTCTCGGGATATCAAGCGGACAACATATTTTTGTCCAGAGTGGGTGACCCTTGTTGCCTCAAAATCAATATAGACATGTTTATGGGAAATCGGGGAATCAGGTTTGATGTCTGTCAAGCATAGGTTTATGACTGTTTATTGATTGTTTGTGGTTTAACGCCTTGGGGCAATACTAATATTTCAGTGTTTTTACGGCAATAAGCTGAATGAAATATGACTGTTTTTGAATTAGTTTTGGAGTTTCCCGATGGTTCCAAACGAGCTTACTCTTTTTTATTGAAATTATGAAAAACGTTCTTTTCCGTGGCAACACCCAATTCGATGGACATGAGACATGAAAGCTATCATATGTAAAGAGGTAAACGATATAAGATTCCGTTTATGTAAGCAGTTGTATTATAAAATTATACAGCATTTCAGTAAAAATTTCATTATAATGTGATTGTCTCTTTTGTAAAAAATTCCTGAATTTATTGCACATCATTAAAGAGTATACTTCATATGGACAAAAAAAAAACCCCACCACATTCTAAAAGAAAGTTATGTATAGTTAATACACTGTCACAAGCTATATATTCAGGCCTAAGTTATCAGTTAGTAAGTAAGAACGTGTCAATTTGGAATGACCGATACATATTCTTGAAATAATCACTTCGTATTTCAGTACCATGTTACAGGGTCTACTTACTTCTTTTAATAGAATAAAGTTGACTTATGTCACTTAAATTCCGATAGATTTACCAATGATAGCTTAGATATAGTTTTATGAAATATTTTAGATCGATGAAGGAAATTCTAAGATAAGTGACGTAATCAAAATCGGGAAAAATTTATTGAGCTCAAATGAATATCTACCATCCCTGAACATTTTACGACGCAGTTTCAAGAATTCGCGTGCACAAATATTGCGTGAAAATAAAAATAACTAAAAACGATCTCGTTGCGAGAGCAAATAGCTCTGCGGTACGAATTTGAAATGTGATGAAATTCCTATATTTCCGCTGTAAATAATGATTTACGTAATTAATGATCGTTTTGCAGATATCAGCAGTTGCAGAGCATCAAAACAATCAAGTTTGTGTAAATTATGATACTGCCTAATAACGTTTTTCCAGTTTTAAGATGATGCGAGAACGCTTTTTACCTTCCCGTCCCATTCTTTATGAGACTTACTCCTCGTCAAAACGTTTTTCTTTTTTTTCGACATGTATGAAAGGTGAAGATAACGAACAGTGATCAAAATATATAGTTGGGCAAACACAGACCCTTGGATACACCAGAGGTGGGATCAGGTGCCTGGGAAGAGTAAGCATCCCCTGTCGACCGGTCACACCTGCCGTGAGCCCCATAACATGACATATATCCTGATAGTCTGTTTTATAAGTCGGTCCCTGAATTCCTAAAACGGGTACGTAAAGCGACATTTGATAATTGCATATAATAAGTGTTTAACGCCATATTCCGACCAATTTTTAAATGTGTTTGTCTTACTGTGTGACCTGGCGCGTTATCCTGGTGGAAAATAACATTTTCTTTTGTTTTGGGCTAACTTAGGACAGTTTTTCCTTTCAACATGCATTAAACTCCAACGCACAACTTAGGAATAATAGGCAGTATAAACAGTCTAACCACTGGGAAGACTATGCTTAAGGATCATAAAAATAATAAAGGTGTTTCCACACACTGGATTAGCGCGCACCCTTTGGATCATTGTAATAAAGCTATTATTCACCCGTGGTTATGATTCTGTCAAAAAATTTCTCATGAACGGATCATATCCATATCCGAGATTTGATTATAAAATCAGTCCTCTGTTTTTCTTTTTTAAAAGTCGAGTGATTAATATGTATCTTACCCGATGTATAATGTTAGTTCAGGTTCCGAATTCTGTCGGGTTCGTTTTTCGATTATATATATATTTGTACATTGCTTAAACGTGTGTGACTTAGTGCGTGTTATTATTGCATATGAAATTCGTCTTGATGACATGAACCAACATGTGCAAGTTTATCTATAGTTATCTTGGACGTTCCTGGAAGTGATGATTTGTGAACTGTTGTTACTGTAAACTATAAACTGATTTTTCTGTCAACACGTGCTCTCATATCTACCCACCATATTAAATCCTGATTTTGGACTGCTATTCTTATTTGAAATGAGTGAACAGTAGCAAGCCCTAACGCAAGTATATAATTGCCCATTCTGCTTATCGTGGCCATAATTAGAATTACTATCCGGAATAGAAACGTCTCGGAAAATTTCAAAAACTGGAAGAGACAAGTGAAAGTGTACATTGCGGGTTCTGGCAATCTGATTAAAACCAGATCTTCAATCCGCTCCTCTATTCTCCATGTCGCGTTGAAGATCTGGCAAAATGCTATAAGGGGTCATGTTCTGGTGAACTCTAATGACGCAAGATTTACAAGTCGGTCAGCCAATCGTCGGATTTCCTATCAACCAATCACGTTACACGTTGCTTATAAGTCTTCGGTTTAGTAACCAAGATGGCGTCCAAATTTGAGTATAGTCTCTCTGAAATATGTAAACAGTTCACGATCGACAATTTGAAGCCCGAGCAGAAAGAAATTATAAATGCATTGGTGAAGAAAGAAGATTGTATTGCAATTTTGCCCACCGGCTTCGGAAAGTCATTGCCATATCAAATTTTGGTACCCTTTATCCGCGAACTGAAAAAGATTGCGAGTGAACTTGAAGAGGGCCTTCAGAAACAAGTGAAGAAACACTTTGATAATCAGACAATTGTGGTTTGCTGTCCATTGATATCACTGATGCAGGACCAAGTGGAACGTCTTTCAGCTATTCCAAATCTACGTGTTGTGTTTAAAGGTATGTAGACGCGAGTCAAAGGGAATAAGAGTCGGACAATTATATTATTATAGATGATATATAGATGCTTACCAGTTTGCTTTTCAAAAATGCTAGGTGTTTGGATATTGAAATAGGCAACACTCAAGCAATGTGTATTTATATCTTATCATATGCTATGGGATAAGCAAAACTGTGAGTGCCATTTGTACATGGGAGATACAGCACTCACAATTCTGACTCTGTTATGTAAACAAGGCTCGCGCCATGTTTTTGTTTACATCTAGGTTAAATATACTAGTATAAGTTTTGTTTAAAGCAGACTTTTTCAATTTACAAGTCAAGTCTGAACACATTTAAATAGTTTTTAGTTTTTGGCACATCTCATTTTGTTTAAACATGATATTTTCTATTAAGCGCTTCATATGTAAACAAAAACATGGCACAAGCCTAGTTTACATAGAAAAGAACTGCTGCAAGTGCTGTAACTCAATAACTGCTATTAAAATTTTGGTTGACCATTATAAATACTTTAGTTTAGCATTGTAAACAAAATGGAAAAATAAAATTTGAAAATTTTCAACTCTAATCGATTCCATGCCCTTTTAAGCGCAAAGCATAGGTCAAAGTTTCTGGTATTTCACCTACAACTGGTGACATTTCAATGACTGAAAAATTTTCAACGGGACACAAAACAATCAACAATTTAATAATCACCTGAATCAGTTCAAATTCATAAATTTCTGTTACACTCTTAAATAATATGTTCAACATGCTCATGCAGAAAATTTTCATCCCCTGTCCCTGTCTCTTTCATGTCATTGTTAGTTTAAACACAATTGGGAACATTTTTAACTTGTACAAATAAAAATCAAAATGTAATTTAACAATTTGATAACTTGGAAAAGTAGCTGTGCTGTTTGTTTTTCTGCAAGTGCAAGTGAATGTGCACATCTAAACATGATTGTATGAATTTATCCCATGACCAACTGCTCCAGATGCAGATCATTAAAAGGGGCTTGAATAGTGTCAACATGGAAAAAATGTTGATTAAATTCTTTTTTCAGACAATATGCATGTTAATATTTTCTGTTTAACATAACTAGGTACTGATCCAGCTGTAAATGAACAGATCAAGACCGGAGAAATAAATATTGTGTTTGCCTCACCTGAGACTTTGGTTGGCGAATCTGACTGGAGAGCCCAGTTTCAGACACTGAAAGTTGACTTGATAGTTGTTGATGAGTTCCACACTATAGCAACATGGTAATATCATTAATTTATACTTTATTTGGACATTAAATATTAAGTATATTTTACAAGCATTTGAAAAGGATGAATGTTGGTGCTTTAAAATTTTTCAACAATTATTGAAACCCAAGTGCACAACTAAAACATGTACAAGTCAACCCTTTCATATACCACCACCAGATCACTTATATATGTAATGGTGTCTTAGGAGAAGTGAGTAAAAAGTCATGCAGACAGACACTCGGACAAACACGTGAACAGACATATGTCAGCATAATACCATAATACATCCCGTATAAAAGTAACAGAGAAGATTAATTCGATTTATTATGAAATAAATATTCGACCCCAACCCAAAAGAATCCTGAATCTATTTAACTGACTCTGCTTATATTTAATCAGGGTGAGGGTATACACATATTTTTTTTATCTATTTCCTATAATTTTAGGGGAGGATATGAAAATGAAGATGAGAGGGCTGTTTTCAGGAAATGGTTTCGCCATATTGGAGAATTACGATCAATGTTCCCATCAGCATCCCTACTTGCACTAAGTGCAACATGCACCATAAAAATTCGTAAACGTGTTGCCAATGTACTGGACTTGCGTGAAGAGTCGACCATTATGATAACAAAGTCTCCAAACAGAAGTAACATTAAACTTGTGCTATCAAAAACAAATAATACAATTGAAGATGGAATGTACTGGCTGATCAGTGGAATGGAAACTTTAAGACATGCATTTCCCAAGACTTTAATTTATGCTAACTCTATAAGTGATGTCGCAAAACTGTATACCTATGTTGTTAATGAGTTACCTGACTGTGCCGAGTTTGTGGATATGTTTCATTCTGAAACAACTGAGGAAAACAAAAAAACAATTTTAAATGCTTTGCGTGACAATACCAGCACAAAGAGAGTAGTGTTTGCAACAAGTGCCCTAGGCATGGGTATTGATATAGGAAATTGCCAAAGTGTTGTTTTATATGGTCCACCTCATAGTGTTGTTGATTTAGTTCAGGAAATTGGAAGAGTTGGGCGTGATGGACAGTCATCAGTTGCCATCATGCTCTACAATTCTTATCATCTGAGAAATGTGAACAAAGACATAAAAACCTTGTTTAAATCAGAGACTTGTAGGAGGCAAGTATTAATGGGTAATTTTCTAGAGGAACCACAACTAACTAAACTGAAAGCTGAATGCAATCTGCATACTTGTTGTGACGTTTGTGCCAAATTATGCCTATGTGGAAAGTGTGAAAAACTGCCAGTGGAAAAACTGTTGGAAAATATTGAGTGTGTTGAAACATGCAGCTCAAGTGACAGCAACACAGTGAACTACAGTGATTTAGAAGCAAGTGATGTAAACAGTGACTCCTTCACAAGTGATTGTGAGGAAATGTTGAAAGCTTGTGATGATACAAATTAAATGTGCTGGTCAATAAAATATTTTGGTATTTAAATTTTGTGCAAGTTTACTTCAAATTACCAAATCTTTTTAAAATTTCTTTTAAATGCCCTTATCCAACACAAGTATTGTTATTTTGCTTTTATTTACAAAATATATTAGCATGTTAGCCTTTTCCAAATCATTTTAGAGCATAAAATTTATCATATGTATTGGGAAAAGTATGCAGAATTTTTTTTTGAATTACAGGAGGAAAAATTTGTTCCACACACATTTAGAAATTGGGTAAATGTTACCACAAATATTTGAAACCAAAGCAGGGAAAGCAATACCATATAAAGCATAAAACTAAAAAATAATTGTGGCTTTCATATTTATTTATAATTAGAATCGTTTATTACGTAAACGTCCATATGGTAGCATCGGTTTATGTCTCCGAATCATTGTTGCCAACCCTTGGCAACAATTCAGAAATGGATTTCTGTTTGTGGACAGCTGTGAGCAGTTTAATTTCCGATTAGGTTTATTTCTCAAAGCTTCAATTTCTATGAGCTCTTTGACTACCTTGTGAACATCAGCTTTGTATTCAGGCAATTTATGGAAACCCTTTCTTGCTTTCAGCTCTGAGATAATGTCAAAATGTTTCACATAATTAATTTAATGTGGATATTGCTTTGAGTGGGAAATTATGCTTTCCTTTGTTTGATTTCCTTTTGCAATGTCTTTGCTGTCCCTATTCAGCATCTCCAAGCATTCGTCCAATGCAATATTTCGGTTTGTTCCCCCTTGAATATTGACACATCGATTTGAAATAAGTCTTTCACGTTGCTGCTCCGGAAGAATCTCCTCAGTTAATGTTGTAAGATGGATGCACCCAATAACATACTTAGTTTTGTGTGTTTTATGAAAGATCGGAAGCTCATATTTACAAGATCGAACGGATCTATGACCATCTGCCATGTCAATAGCTGTGTCTAGGTTCTTGAGTAAAGCTGTTAGCTTAAACAGAAGACACATATAATTATACAGCTCATCTTCAGTATTTTTCACTGTGGGTTTCCTCTTCATTGGCTGGACTGTATGTTGATGTTTGATTTGTTCATGTGATTTCAGGCTGCCTACATAGGAGAAAGATTTCTCACAAAAATGACATGGAAATCGACCATCATTTGCATTGACCACATAGTAATTTTCTTCGTGATCCGGGTTTTCAAATACGTCACGTATTTCTTGACAAATATCATCACTGTCCTCAAAAAACCATTTCTTAACAATAGTTTCACATACATCATTCAACCACGATACTTTATCCAAATCACTTTTCTGATGAAAATCTGTTGGAAATTCTACTTCTTCTTCTAAATTATGCACACCAAATTCATTCAGGAATAAGATGCAGCATATTCCATCAAAAATGGAATAGTATAGATGTTTGTACGCTCGAAAGGAATTTTTTACTTCTCCTTTCACATTTCTGGCATTCAGCATGTTCCTGAAGTAGTGAGCTGTACCTCTGTCTCTTTGTGAAGTTGTATTATATGTTAATTTACAGATAGCCTATAAAATAAAATAAGACTTGCATTATCCTTATTCGTTTACATAATTAAAACAAGACTTATGGGCCACATCACTCACCCGAGTCACCTTAACCCATAGTTAAAGATTTTATCTCTATATTTGCATGTAAAACTTTGATGCCCTATTGTGGTTTTCTGTAGTATGTTAGAAAGCTTTAATGGGATGGTTTTGCTGTTTTCCGCCGCACTCAACAATTTTTCAGTTATCTGGTGGCACCTAGTTTTTATTGGTGGAAAAGAGAACCCAGATGCAATGTACCTGAGAAGCGACCAATGACCTTCCACAAGTAAACTGGGAAACTTTCGCACTTACCAGCGCGAGCGGGATTCAAACCCGCACCGACCAGAGGTGAGAGGCAGTGTGATTTGGAGTGCGATGGTCTAACCACTCGGCCACGGAGGATACAGAAAGGTTTAAAGTAAATTTGAACATTTTCTGCAGCAGCGGATCCTGAGAATAAGACATTTCAATGACCCCCACCCTATTTTTGCATTTTGTGATTATCTTTTCTTTTGAGGGACACGACTCTTCATTTGAACAAACTTGAATCCCCTTCATCCAAGGATGCTTTTTGTCATGTTGGTTGAAATTGGCCCACTGGTTCTGGAGAAGTCGAAAATGTGAAGAAAAAAATGCAGACAGATGGACGACGAACAGCGGGTGATCAGAAAAGATCGTAGACTCATAAATGTCAGCGAAATAGCCCAGACACAAAAAAGCTTACAGACCGATGTCTGCAAATGTCATATCATTATAGAACCCATCTATATAGACGGGCACATAATAATCATGTCGCAGTTGTTACAACTATTGAGGATACATTGTATTGATTGTAAAGACATATTATAGTGCAAAAATAGGAGTTATGGTTGTTTAGTTTGCATAAATACACTTCAAAATGCTATTTTACACAATTTCTTTGATAGATTTTTAAGTGGTACTAAAAATTGTGGAATCGGATTTTTAAAAAAAAAAAATGATTTTAGCAATTTGATTGGATATTCATGAGAAGAATTTTGACAACATTCCAATTTTACATTAAATCTTCTATGATCGTATGGATAATCAGCAAGACTCTTTTTGACAATTTCAGATATGTTACAGGATAAACAATTGGATTTGTACCTCCATAAAATTCACCATGCGATGCCAATCCTCAATCTTTGAAATAAACCCTTCAAGTCGTTGGAGTTCTGTTGCAGCATTCCGCATAGCTTGCTGAGCCCCTTGAATTTTTTCATCTGTCAACCGGTCTCCTTAAAAAAAATTAATCATTAAATTTGTGTTAAATAAAATGCACTTGACACTGTCAAAAGTTCACTGAGGCGGATTCAGAAATTTTTGAAAGGGATGGGGGGGGGTCCACACGTGAATTTGGTTTTCAATGGGGAGGAGGTCCACCCTCACAATGCATTATTTATAACTTTTACCAAAATATCTGATAGGGGGGGGGGACCCTCTGACCCCCCCCCCTGGATTCGCCACTGGCTCTGAACCCAACCCTCTGGATCCACCACTAGTTCAGATGCACATACCTCCAAAAAAAACCTCTTCTACCATTTTCCCGTCCTGTACTGGAACATATTTCTCAGTCATGTATTTCAAGAGTCTGATGACTTCTGCAGTTTTGGTCTCGTTACAATCAAATAATCCGATAGGAAACTGAAAGAATGTACACCATAATTTATACAGTGATAATGATAATAAAAGTACAGAATGGTAAACAGGCAACACAGCTTGAGATTCACATGATATGTTAAATTAATGTGAAATGTTCACATGAAGTTTAAAGTAAATTTCAAGTAAATATGTTAGTTTTAATAATTCCATGTGAACAATAGTATAAATCTATAAGTAAAATTTTAGTGTGACACTATTATATATAGAAGCATTTAAGTTCATACAAGTTCAGTATAAAAAAAGTAAACTATTGATTACTTGTTTTGTTTTCTCTCCAACTTGATTGCTGTACTTGTGTTGCAAGTGTTTTGGATATATTGCTTCAAACACTTCCTGCAGTTGATCCAAGTTACTAATTAGAGATGTTGCCACAATAAATGCAAGTTCCTTTAAAAGTAATTCTTGTTCTTGTGTGGATGGTATGAAGTCAGCTGGTTCTAAATTTCTGTAATTGTCATCTACATGTACCAGTGGTGTGATTCTATCCACCACCACTATAGCATTAAAGAGATGCAAAGAAATGGTCTTATTTTGAGTGGTTCTGTACGATGGAAGAATATTTTTGTCCCAATTGTCACCTATAATCTGATATTTCACAGGATTGCCTTCAATCCACCCCTTCTTTATCTCTTGGATTTCCAAATCAAGAAAATCCATCCAGGATGATAGTTTCAGCTGAACGGATCGCTCTGATGTACAAAGACCAATTTTTGAAAGTCTCTCAATATCCTGAAAATTAAATTAAGATATCAAGGTTCAGTTACACATTAATCTCATGACAATATTTTTGGAAGAACAAAAATAGAAATCTTTAAGATAAATATTTATTTGTGTGCCCTTGTATCTACATGTATGTAAATGGAAAGCAACACAATATTTATTTGTGTGCCCTTGTATCTAGGAAAGCAACACACTATTTGTTTAACTTTGTGTTATCATAAATCATGTACCCTTTTTTTTACATCCTCCATGTGCAAGGATTATCCCGATCTGGTAGTGCAGTGAGGACATCTCAACATTTCTGCTTTGTAAAAGGGTTGCCACTGAGTGCATCAAATGCAGGAATTTCTTTTGTCCTGATATTACTGTAAAATCACTGATTGCAGAAGATACAATCTTTAAGGTATTTGGTGCCTTTATGTGTATCTCGTCATAAAACTTGTTCCAGTTGAAAGTAAATATGCCGTCATATGACTTTTCCCGTAACACAGAACCAAAACCACGTTTACACAGATCTTTACATTACTTTGATACAATATCAGTTGCACCCGATGTAACAAGGTCTGGGTGTGATTTGCAAATGATATTAACTATGCACTTCTCCACATTCTTGTTCCTTTGGATTATCTTACAAATCTGCTTATGGCTCTCCTTTGGTATAAAGCTGGTTTTTTTCCCGCTGGGATAATAGACTGAAACCTATGGATATAAAATAGTTCAGGATTTTAAAACACATATTTCTGTACATATGAGGCATCATAAAGTTGAAAATCAAGCTTAAAAATAAATTTCATTCAAAAGTTGCAGTAAAACAAAATTACAGATTGCATATGCATATTTCAAATTAAAAGATATAGGACACGCAATGTTTGATGCAGTATAGGATTATATCCAGCATCTTGCATTCTATTCTTAGCCTATCCTGCTAATTTTAAGATTTTATTTTATGTGAAACAAAATTTTCACCTCTTCAATAACACATGAACAAGATACATACATTTACTAAATGAATGTCAAAAAAGTTTACCATGATAATTTTGTCTGTAAAAATGCATGTAAAAGAATGCAATAGTTAAATTGAACTATTTAAATATTAATACCACATAACTCACTTTTTATGAACTTTCACTTAAAGAAAATGGGGTCTGAACAAAGTTCCAACAGTTTCTTTAAACAATTTATAATAAATGTATCCAATCTTGTAAGGGAAAAATAAACATGTCAGTAAAACAAATAACTTTAAATTCAACATATTCGAATAATATCTAGAGGTCCCTGGGCCACAATACTCAGCTGAATCAACAGGTTGCTGAATAGTTTGATACAACATACATGGTAAACATTCATTCCACCTTACAGGCTTCAAACTTAACTAATTTAATTATACCCCTTGAATTTGACCAAGTATTTCTTGCTGCAACATGTAAAAAGCTTCATTCAAAATATCTAAACATTCTGCTTAGTACTTTCACACAACTTTTTGATAACCATGTTAAAATTTGATCCACTCCTTTATTGTCCCTAGAGTCGACACATCAATTTCCCTTTAACAACTTGATTTCCGTTGCTGTAAGGGATTTTCATGCAAAATATCAAGTCATTCTACTATGTATTTTTAAGCAGAGCAGATGTTCTTCTAAAAGTCTGTCAAACTTTGAACCCCCATAATGGGCCCCTACATTTGCAGATCAATTTCTCTTATAAAACAAACTTGAATCTTGTGGTCTCAGCAATGCCCAATATCAAATCATTCTCTCTACTATCTTCTGAGAGGAAGATGTTTCTTTGAAAGAAAAGGTACATTTTCCCCATTTTGGACCTAAGTACAAAAACCTGGGGGCCAGAGTAAGCAATTGAAAACACCTGAATTCCCATCCTATAATGATAATAATGACCATCATATGACACATGATTGAAATTGACCTGGCAGTTTCAACAGAGTAGTAAAAAAATGTGACAAGTCATGAAGTGAACAGGCAGACAGACAGATGACAAAACTTTGATCAGAATATAATGATCACATGAGCTTTCATGTGTTTAAAACAAACTCTAACTAGTAATAGAAATAGTAATAATAACTGAATAGTAATAATAACTGAAAAAAAGCTGAACAAAACTGTCTGAAATTAAAATAAACTCTATGACATGAAAGTTATTAAATGAAACTTTCATCCCAACAAAAATTAAATTAAAATACCCCCCCCCCCTTTATTTAGGCTACATGAATCCATTTTAAAACTGTACTGTTCTACATGCATTCTGAATTTTTGATAAAAAATTACCTTTAAATTGTAATTTGGTTTTATGTAAACAGTTGCTTTTTCAAAACAAAAACAAAAAATTAGTTACTATGTGTACCTCAGTTTAACAATATTTTATTTCATCATGTCCTTCTTTATGTAGTTATTTATTTTCTTTGTTTTAGTTTGTTTTACATGTAAAACACTTTAGGGTAATTATTTCATTATATAAGGTGCTACATGTATATAAATACAGTATAATAATAATATTGCCCTATTTTTGAGTAACCATGGTAACTACATGTATCAGCTATGTTTACTAACTGCATAAACGCAGAATGACAAAAGGTGAAGTAAGTCTTAGAACATATGTAGATCTATGCATGATTGTTTTGTGTTTTATGTCTGAAGTTGGAACATAATTATGCAATACATGTAAACATAATTCAACCTTTTGCATTTTCAGTAGTGAAATATGAAAAGGTATCTGACATATAACAGTGATATTTTCACTGGTATTATCTTCACAGTGTCAAACTAAGCCATATATGCAATTTGCTGTTTAATTCATTTCAAATTCATAATTTTCCCCCCATAAATTAATTACATTTATTTTGTTCAAGTAAAGTTGATGTAACTTAATTTATTGTTTTTGCTCTGTACCTTGTTGACTTGCTAGAACTACATTCAATGTGTAATACATGTATTGTTTTGTATAGCATTGTAAAGTATTGTTTTGGTGCAGAAAATTTAAAAGAGGCTACAATGTACATCAAGGAAAATGTAATAAACAGAAAATTCAACATTCTGTCATTAGATATGGATTTTATTTCACTTGATTGTGAGACAATATTTTTTTGGTATATTTCCAAGAGTGTAAAGTACTTATGAAAATGTATTTTAAAAATCCTGTCTAACTTATGAAATAAATTAACATCCAACTGCATAACATAACCTCCTCTATATATTTGGGCTTAATCTTTATTTGTGATATTAATAAGTTTTTTTTTAGTGAGTTCAATGATTTGATTTCCTCATACATGTACATGTATGCAGATAGATGATATTTCTATAACTTATATAGATCTATAAAACAGCCTAAGTTTAAAAAAATAAAATTTAAAAAAATAACGCAAAACAGAACACCATGCAATGAAATACAAGTAACCGAACATTTTCAAACAATACCTCTACTTCTCCTAATACGTTTAGAAGTAAGTCTGATGTCGGTTTTGCAAAATTTTCCTTTTCATCACCAGAGAACTTATGTGACTTCCGTGCTTCTTTTTTTGGGGGAAATGATAAAATTCTATTAATTAACATGAAACACTGGAGCCCACATAAATAAGAGTTTATGTGGTGTTGTGACTCACCAGAAATGAACTTTCTGAAAAGTCAAATGGAACCAAATATTTATGACATGCTTGGACCCCTTGGCAGGGTTGGCAAAAAAGTGGTCAACATGAGTATTGACTGGGCTGGTGGTCAATACTGGTTAAAACCAGTCAATATTGGTCAATTTAAAATTATTTGGTCATTATAGTCTGTGTTATTTATTTTAAATGTTTAAGTGACCATTATGGTAAATACTGTAATTCATAACATACACTATCAGCTTATAATATACTTATAAGTCATTATATTTAATAAATAATGTGCAAATGAATCTGTTGAATTGGGGAAGAGGTAAAAGTTTCTATTCAAATTCCTTAGTTAACAAGAACTACCTATTGTTTCAAATCTTCATTTTAACTGTTAAATAAACAGTTGAGGAGGTGCATTGGTGATGTTTTCATAACAATAATATGCACACTGGTCATCTCTGGTCCCAGCCTATGCTTATTAACACCTCTGTCAACTCTGCTTCCTGTGCTCAGGTAATGGCCTGTTACCTTTTATTCTTAATCTGTCCAGGTACACATATAAACAGGTTTGTCTCCAATTGTCAAGCTATGCTATATAGAACTTTGACCCTCTGGTATGTACTGAAGATATTTCTGTTAAGTTTCAGCAAACCAAATATATTAAACTTATGAAATTAAATTTGATTATCTAATGAAAAATATTAATCAACAACTGATCCTTATAATGAAAAGACTTAATTTATCTTTGCAAGAAATGTACAAAAGTAGGAAAATGGACAGTTTAAATCACAATTGACCACTTGGGGAGTATTGATTGGGGCGGTTAAAACCAATGGTTAAAACTGCCTCTTGGTGAACTTTCAACAACTTTACAACATGTTCATGAGCAGTATCTTGATATACTGAATGGGAGAAAACCAGTGGTAGATAAAAGCTAACGAGAAACATCAGACACAGTATTTTATAAAATATATCTCCCCAGAAACTTGACAGCACCTAGACAAGGAAAGAGGGCTATTGTGAAACATTGATAAATTTATCTTGATTTAATTAATATGACAATATCATGGGTGAAGGGAGGGGGTATGTGGGTGGGGGTAAGCCACCCTTTTGAATGTTAACATACTAAAATTATGACAAAGCACACCATATATTTACATGTAAGAGCCCCTACCCCTAACACTTTTTCAAAGGTTTTGTTAACCTAAAGTACCCCACTTTTCAATTGCTTCTTGTGGCATATTACATTATATTATATCTGATCAGTTACTTACGTTGCATTACTGGCTGTACAGGTGGCAATTCTGTAACTGTTGGTACCAAAATCACTTGCCCACATGGTTGACTTAGAGGTAATGGAATCTGTGCATGTTGTAAAGGAGGTATCCGAACTGGGGACTTCATAACTACTGTCGTAGGAAATGGTTTAACTTGCTTAGGTGGCTGAGAAATACTTGGCGATCTAAGTAGCCTTTTTTGAGAAAACGATCTCTTATTTGGAGATGGCAAAGTTAAGAAAATTTGTTCCATTTTTGAACGTGATTGTTTCAGTTCAGTTTTCAGTTTACACCTTTCTTCCTGTAAATGGAGAACCCTTTCAACCTTGTTGAAACACTTAAGACAGACACCATTTCGTTCATCGCGAGCACTATCCAACTCAAAACTGTCTACCACAAGTTTAATTTTATTTACCCTTTCATCAGTTAGCTTCAATTTCTTCTTCAAAAATTTCGTTTCCACGCGTTCCCCAGTAGAAGTTATTTCCGTCTGAATGAATGAAAAACAACACAAGACACACACATTTGACAGACAATATAGTCGTTTAGGCGTTCCAACTTCACATGCTGCCATTTCAATTGCTAATTTCTCCAAAGAATACGTGTCAGGCAGCTGTTAGGAACATTTTTTATGCATCAGTCGTAGTAAACATTGTTCTTCTAGGATGCCGCCATATTGGATTTCTCCGTATTTTTTTAACGCGCGGAAATGGTCGAAAATATCCGAATGCAGTCCATAGATTCTAGAGCCGATTCATTGATTGGCTGAATAGGAAGATAACGATTGGCTGAAACTAACGTCATTAGAGTTCACCAGAACATGACCCCTTATAGCATTTCGCCAGATCTTCAACGCGACATGGAGAATAGAGGAGCGGATTGAAGATCTGGTTTTAATCAGATTGCGGGTTCTGGTTGCTCGGAAAAGTCTAAAAGAGTTGAAGTGGTTATCATTCATAGTTGTGGTGGGCCCCACATCGTACAAATCTATGATCAATTTTAGCGGGATGACGGAAATTACAAAAATGACCCAGAAAAAAAAGTCTTTGAGAAGTTATAAACATACTGTAATCCCTTATCAAATGAATTTCTGGAATCGTACAGATTTTAGAAGCCCCGATATTAAGAACCGTTTGACAGTTTCCATATGGATCTTCAGATGTGTGCAGCATCCTGTAACTTCCCAAAACCTGATAAGATGATGATGAATAAGATCGCATACACGGTTACCAGAACATGTCAGGAATTACCGCTCCACGAGTGTATGCTCACACTGGGGAGAAAAATCCAGTTATGTAGAGCGTACGAGGAATCAAACAGACAGTTACATGAAGTCAGCAGTGTAAAAATGAATAAGTTTAACAAATCCAATGACAAGTACAGTAAACAAAAACCGGAGAAAAGGAGAGCAAGGTATAAGTCGTAACAAGCCCAAGTTAAGGAAAAAGGACTGTGATTTATGTGGATACAAGCATGAACAAGAGAAACAGAAATACCCAGCATGGTGTAAATCATGTGAAAGTTGTCATTGGAGAAATTAATTTAAAGCAAAATGCAAAAAGATCCACTCAGTGAATAAAGACCAAGATTTCGATGAGGATAATTGGTTGAACGCTCAACACTGGTGGCAAGGAAGTGACCACAACCATGCAAGTCACTAATAAGTTCGAGTTCAGCTAAACATTGCTGCAGATGTCAATGCAATTTTCTTAGTGTCACGGGCGCAAGGAGCAGTAAAACCCTACAAATGTCCGCTTAAATATGTGAAGAAAAAAAGAAAAGAAAAATGAAGCAACTGGGGGAAGCCAATCTGACTGTGACCAACTCACACACAAATGATGAACACTAACTCATATTTATTGTTATTCCGAATCAATTCACTGGCTTACTCGGACTCGATACTGTGCAGAGACTGAACTTAATTACAATAAATGGTGATGGTTTCATATGTAGCATATCAGACAGTGATCTTGGTGATTTGGGAAGCCCACATTTACAGGTTGATCAAAATGTCGCAACCTAAGTTCTTCCCTGCAGAAAGATCTTCACCGCACTTCAAGGTTCGGTAAAGGATGAACTGAAAAGGCTAGAGGATAAGTTGTTTCCTAATTACAATTCCAAAACTAACTCCTTGGGTCAGCCAGATGATCATTGGACGGAAAGCCAATGGAAAACTAAGACTCTGTATTGCCTCAAAGCACTCAACACAGCATTGATGAAAGAATATTATCGATGACCTGTTTTGGATGATGTTCTACCGCAGCTCAGCAAAACTGGGACATTCAAGAAACCGAAAGAAGCTTTTAGATTGAATGAGCAATCAAGCAAACTGACAAAAATGATAACCCGTTTTGGGAAATAAAGATGGGCAAGATTACCTTTCGGACTAAAAGTCTCGTGTGCAATATTTCAAAGAAAGTTCGATGAAATATTTGGAAACATGGATGGTGTTTTCAGCGGCGTGGATGACATTATCAAAGCTGGTTGTAGGGAAACTGACCAGGACGCCAAGTGCGATCATGATCAGAAATTACAGAAAGTCCTCGAAAGATATCAAGAGACATACAGTTTCAAAAACGTCTACGTGAGAAGAAAAAATCTCTCGGTGTGACCTTCAATTCGACTTTTAGATATATCGATGACGTTTTGTCTATCAACAATGATAGCTTTCATTCATATGTCGATTTGATATATCCCTGTGGGCTCGAAATAAAGGACACCACATAGTCGTCCACTTCTGCTTCATACTTAGATATTTTATTGAAAGTAGACATTAACGGCAAACTAACAACTCAACTGTATGACAAACGGGATGATTTCAGCTTTTCCATCGTCAACTTCCCACATTTATGTAACAATATTCCATTATCACCTGTATGTGGTGTTTATATATCTCAACTGATTCGATATGCAAGAGCTTGTACTGGGTATAGTCAGTTTTTAAATCGAGGTAAGCTACTGACAAACAAGTTGATGGTACAGGGATTTCAACAGTCTCGATTGAAGTCAGCATTTCGCAAATTCTATGGTCGTTATAACGATCTAGTTCGTCAATACAACCTCGCATTGGGTCAAATGCTGTCTGACGTGTTTCATACCGATTGTTAAGCCGTTCTTGGCACACTGATTTTGACTGCGGATAACTCCGTTTACCTGATCAGGATATGGGGCTCACGGCGGGTGTGACCGGTCAACAGGGGATGCTTACTCCTCCTAGGCACCTGATCCCACCTCTGGTGTGTCCAGGGGTCCGTGTTTGCCTAACTATCTATTTTGTATTGCCTGTAAGAGTTATGAGATTGATCACTGTTCGTTATCTTCACCTTGCATACATTATCTTGGACAAGGGTTGAAAGATTGGACTCAAGAAGATCCCGTTTCATGGACATGTCATTACGAAAGATGGTGTAAAATTGATGACAGGAAGGTAAAAACCGTAAGTGACATGTAACAGCCGACTGACGTATCAGGGGTGAAAAGACTGCGTTGCATGGTTTAATACAAGGCCAATCCCTTTCAGCCCTTTCAATGATACTGGAACCACTCAGGGAACTGAACCACAAAGATAAAGTATGGCAGTGGTCAAAAGATTGCTAATCAGCATTTCTAAAAATTAAGAATATGCTGAGAGAAATATCTGTACTTGCTTACTTTGACTCTGAAAAGGAAATAGTGATACATATGACATTGGTGCGGTTCTACTTCAAGATGGCAGACCCATGGGGTATGTATCAAGATCACAGTATGAGAGAGAAACTTTGCGTAAATTGAAAAAGAAACTTCATCCGTATGGTATGGTTTATAATGTTTTAACCAGTATACTTATGATCATAATGCAACGATACAGAATGACCATAAACCGTTAGAAGCGATACTGAAGAAACATTTAGCAATGGCACCAAAGCGACTACAGGGCATCGTGATGAGGTGGAACCGTTATGATTTTGATTTGTATATGTTAAAGGAACTAACCTTACCATAGCGGATACTTTGAGTCGCGTATACTTAAAAAAATGAAAAAGGCAACTTCAGTGAGAGACTGATAATCATGTCATGGTCAACTGAGGAAACATATGACATTCCTGATGCTCGCATTTTAGAAATCAAAGTAACAACAGAGACGGATAAGGAATTGCAGACCCTCAAGGAAACAGTGACGAATGAGTGAACAGAACTAAAATCAGACACCCCACTAAGAGTTCGCCAATAGTTAGATTTCCGTGACACCATATCATATAGTAATAGCCTATTACTAAAAAGAGAAGCAGTGATAATCCCTAAAGTTTAAAGGAATAAAATGGAGACCAGACTTCATACAGCCAATCGTAGATATGACAACATGAACATGGTGAGAAAAGCTCATGGCATCATATGTTGGCCTGGAATGAAGTCTGATGTTAAACAGATGGTTGATTGTTACAAAATTTGTCAAGAGAAAAGGCCAAGGAACTGTAAAGAACCTTTGATTCAGCATTCAACTTGTGAATTCCCATGGCAGAAAATCTGATTGGACCTATTTAAGATCGAGAGAAACAATACGTGATTTCAGTGGGCCATTTTTCCAATTTTATTGAGGTAGATTACTTATCAACAACGACAAACGCAAAAGCAATTTCTATGCAGAAGAAGCAGTTCTCTAAATTTGGGATACCAAACGTTAGAATTTTGACCACACGTTTTCATCACCAATGCATCAGCAAGGAAACAGAACAGCTTAACTCGCGCTGAAGATCATCAAAACGTTGATGATAAAACACAGGCGGATGGAACAAACCCATATAATGGATTACGCGAACAACGTTGTAGCCCTAGATATGATGTGGGTTGAAGTCCAGGACAGATGATATTCTACAGAGAAATACGTGCTACACTCCCTCAGCGATGTCGAGAGAGTAATACCTTTGAAACAGTGGAAGTCAAACACAAGTCCAAACAGATTTCTATAGAGAAATTACAACGACTAAAATGCAAAGAATTTATCTTAAGTTGACATTGGGCAGTCTGTTTATTTCCATCAGAGAGAAGGACAAAATTGGAAATCCGGAAAAGTGACCAAACTACTTGACCAGGGAACGTACACAATAGCTGAACAGCATGGGATCGAATGTCGCAGGAATAGAGTTCACACACGTTCTACCAAAGTAAACTTACACAGTCGTGGTCACTCATCAACACGCTTAAGCTTGGATAATCCTATTGACAGCTGATAAAAAAAACTTTGCCTGTTCCGAAAATTGTGAAGAATCCGAATACCATGACAAGTGAACCAGAAACATCAGTGCAAGTGACTGAACCGACGTCAAGGGAAGTAATCCGTGATGGAAGATCCATTCGCGAAAGGGGTAAACCAATGTACCTTAAATAATACGTGACTTAGTGAAGTTTTGTATCGTGCACAATCTAAAAAATACAATGTACTGGACATCTAGTCATTGATTTTTTCTAGTCGTAGCTAACGTTACAATGTAGATTTAATCAAGTTATTTGTTGTTTTAGTGGTATTTTGTGTTAGATATCTGCATTTATCAACTCATGCATGTCTATAAATAAGTGAACTTGTTTGTGAAAAAAAATTAACTTTAAGTCAAATTTTAGCAAATTTTCTAAAGAAAAGGAGTTGTTGATAATGTGTATCTTACCCTAATTGTATGTGTGGATCGGGTTCGGAATTCAGTCAGGTTCGTAATTCTGTTGTATATACATTTGTGTATTGATTAAACATGTGTTATTTAGTGCGTGTTATTATTGCATATGAAATTCGTCCTGATAGCATGAATTAACAGTACCGAACGTCAACATACCCTATGCATTTATAAATTATCCGATATAATTTAATGAACAGACTATTTGCTGATTCCCAAAATCTCCTCCATCTCTCGTACAGTCCGACGCATGTCTTCCAGAATGTCATCCAGCAATTTTACCGTTTCGTCGATTTCCTTTGACGGGTTTCTCTTCCCTGGCTTACTGTCCTCATATCCTTCAGAAAATAATATCTGCCATTTGAAAACCAGGGAACTCGAAGTTGTGGGATTCTGTAAATTTTAACTTCTTGTGAGTTTTCTTTGGAGTCAATTAGAGTTCTACGCAAAATTTTATGTCTTCAAGTGCGCCGGCTTTGACGCTGACGTCGCCATTTTGCTGGACATTTGTAACTCCTAACTGTCGCATGATATATGATTCACTGAAATATTACGTCGTAACGATGCAATTTTCTGGGAATATGAATTACTATCTAAACAGAACCCCTCTATAGAAATAAAAAAACGTCAGCTTTGTATTCCAACTAAGTTCAAGTTCAAGTCCACACCTTGTATTTCCTACAAATATACTACTAATACTGCAACCAAACTTTTTGATTATAAACAAACTCTGCAGTGCCTAGACATAGATCATCTTATCCTTAATCCTCCTATGTGTTCTTGTTCTCCGTCTTCTTTCAACTATAGTCCATCTGGACATGCCATTACTGGTGATGTTGATATTATTGAAAATGAGGATCTCAAATAACTTATTCCAACAAGGGCTATTAATTGATATTCAAAATCATGCTTCAGTTTTAAAGGGCTACTTGCTCCTCCTGGGCATCTGATCCCACCTCTGGCGTGTCCAGGGGTCCGTGTTTGCCCAACTATCTATTTTGTATTGCTTATAGGTGTTATGAGATTGATCACTGTTCGTTATCTTCATCTTGCTTTTAAACATATCTGATATCCCAGTTAATGGCTCGGATAAATATGAGCTACCGTAGTTACATGAGTACTGGATTCCTAAACTTAAAAAAACCTCACAAAGAAAGACACATTTCTGGATCCAGTAAACGTTCTAGCAAGCCTCTATTTTTGCTTCTCACTAACACCTTAACAGATGTGAAGGGGAAATTTCAAATATATTGTACAACTACATATACCAAAAGTGGTGTAAGTCAGATGTGGATTCTAAAAAAATTATAAAACAAACTTTTAGTAAACTTGACATCGCAAAGCTGTTCTCAAATCAACCACATCAAAACGTATGACATTACAACACTTTACATGCCCATTCTCGCGTTAAATTAAAGACTACATTTTTTAGGGCTGGGACGATTCAGGGTTAGCTCGATTCGTTTATTGAAAATAGTTTGCATTTCCTGTTGTAAAGGTTTAATTTCTCAGTGACGCTAGATAAATGAGAAACGCCGCTTGACAACGGAATTTTCGAAGAACACTCGTATTACTTTCCATTCCATTTCATTTGCGTGATTAAACAAATATTGTATTTTCGTGATATGATTTACATAGAGTAGTCATCCCTTACACGATATATCTGAGAAATCTTGAAATGAGACGTAAACATCAATGTGTTTTATTACTATGCGGTCAGAGTGGTTGGTTGATGTTCATTAGTTAAGTTTTCCAACTATAAGAGGACTGGATCAAAATTCGTTTATTCTTGGCAATCTTACCTTGCTGGATTTGGATATCTTTCTGAAATTGTGAAGAACATGATAATTCGATATTAGATTCTGGGAAAAAACCATTTGTAATTCGAAACTTAACTATAAAGAAACTGATAGTATTTACCTGTACATTTAATTTCGTATTTCCTGTTTATCCATACCAGAACGAAAACGACGATGATTAGGACAATGGCACCAACTGTTCCACCAATAATTCCACCAATATTTGCTTCCACATCAGATGGTTTAGCGCCTGAAAATGTTAAAGAAATCGAGGGAAGTCAGAGTAGGAAGTTACCTTTTATGAACTGGATATACTCGTCTTCGAAGAGAAACTTAAGTATGGACATGTGTTACGCTATTGGATAGCAGGATTTCTTTAGATTATGCCAAGTAGATGTATTACAGTGGTAGTCTAGGAAAGTAGATCAGATTTGTTTTTTAGTAATGTGAATGACATATTCATCAAACAAGAAATAATTTCAACAAAACTTTTAATTTGTATACCGTTTGTTTTCATTAAGTCTTGGTTTACTTCGCACTCAAGAATAAAGATGCCATTTGCTTTTGGCGAGGTGCTACATATTTTTACTTATGCAAGGCTTAAGGTGTAGCAGTATCAGTGTAAGGCGTATGTGGGCTGTTTGGAATCGTACCAACATTAACCATGACTCAAAACCTCCCCCAGGTTACGTAATGCAATTGTTCTTCGTCTGGTGTCACGCATCGTCCATGAACGATTGGACACTTTTTCAACTCCTTCATAAGAACTATACAATTCCAATGGGTTTTTGTGGTCAGATTTAGTAGGAATTATTGTTGGGACAAGGTGACATAAATTGTAAATGTCCGGTATTATTCACCCATTGGGCCTTATGGACGAGGAAAACTATAAACAAAAGTGTATAATGTTCAAAAACATTCTTTACAACTGACCTCAGGGCGGGCCAAACTAAGCGTATAGTTTTATGTGTAAAACACTTAATCGACATTTTCTAAAAGTAATTGCATATTTAGAAGAGAGAGTGGTACCTGTTTATCAAAGTTGAAATTTTGATGATCCCAGGGTAGATGTTTTCGTACCAGGATTTTGTTATATTGATTGAATGTGTGTTAGCAATTAAACTTTCATAATTTCTGGATAACTACCAATCCAAGTCTTTTTCAAATATGGTATGAAGTACCCTTGGGATAAAGGGGAGATATAGTGTAAATCTCAGGACTCCTGCAACCCCGAGGCCTTACAAATGGCGTATACATCTGGCAAAAAGATCAACGTTAAAAATTCTATATTACAGACGGACATCTACAACAAAAACTGAATACATTGCCATGTAAAACAGGAATGCTTCTAACATGATTGCTAATATCATGACCCGCGAAGTATATGTTCTGATTTTGGGGCTGAGCCAAACTTGGTATGAATTGATTGTGTCTTGATTGACGCCCCTCTCGAGAATGATTCACTCATATGCAGACGTCACATCAAGACCGGTGACGGGCTTCAAATTTAGGCGGATACGGCCATCGAGCAGTGGAGTTCTTTAGCATGCCACATCTACTGTAACACGGGGCACCCATTTTAAGGTCTTCTCCGAGGAGCCGTGGCATCCACACCTGATGCCGAGCATTTCGCGATGGAACTGTCAATACATATGTTAACGACTTAGGTCTCTCGCAGCCGGGATTCAAACCCCGACCTTCCGCAAGTGGGATGAATGCTCTACCTCTAGACCACCGCGGCAGACCAAACTTAGTAAAGTGATTTTTTTTGTAAAACATTTTAAATCATCTTTAATGCTATTGATACTGTATTGATCACAGGGTAAGGGTTTTGTTTCCAGTTATAGTGATTGTTGTCTCAACTGAGTATCTTCTTTATTACTGTTGATTTTGTATAAAAACTAAATGCAACTAAAATTGTGAATTTTGTAACTAAAGGGTTCTGATTCTAGGACAGGTCAAAACTAATCATATAATGTTAACATATTATTTAAAGTCTTTCTTCTGGTATCGGCAATTTCAATGGTATTTGTGTTTTAAGAACATATCTTGTTTTCTGCTACTGCTGAGTATCATAATTCAGCTTGCATTTGCAGAACACAGGAATAATGCTCCTATCCAATTCTAACGAGAATAATTTTGTAAAGAATGAAAGGGGTATTGGACAAGAAATAAAGATCAGAGCAAGCAGGGTTCCACCAAGACAGATCATGCACAGACCGCACTGCCACACTCCGTATCATCATTGAACAGTCCATAGAATGGCAGGCTCCTCTTTACCCAACCTTTGTGGATTTCCAGAAGGCTTTTGACAACGAGGATAGGTCAACCATCTGGATGTTAATGCAGCATTATGAAATTCCGTCAAAGTTAATCAACATCATAAGGAATCTGTATGAGGATGCCACATGCCACATTATTCACAATGGTAAGCTCATGGATCCTTTTACTGTTGAAACAGGTGTAAGGCAATGCTGAATTCTGGCACCAACCACATTCCTGATAGTTATAGATAGGATAATGCAGGAAACAGCAAAGGGCAACAAGACCGGAATCCAGTGCACCTTCACCAAACAGCTCGAGGACCTGGATTTCGCAGATGACATTGACCTGCTTTCCCACAAAGAACAACACGCACAGGAGAAATTAACACGATTGGCATCGGAAGCGCAAAAGACTGGCCTTAAAATAAACATTAAGAAGACAGAAGTGATGAAAATTAACAACAAGCAGGAATTATCAATCCATTTAAATGGAGAGAACATCAAATAAACTGACAGATTCACTTTGTCACATTTACGGTGTTACATGTTTGTTCAGTATGTTTTCAGTTATCCTGTAGAGGACCCCTCTAGTCACACACCCTTCAGAGAACCCCTCGATACCTGCATTTATTCACCCGATTTTAGGATTTCACTCTCTTCGGACCGTGTTCCACGCAATACAGTAGCACGGGTTCCTGCAAAATCTCTTTTTGTCAAACTCCTAAGTTTAAGTTCGAAATTCGTAGAGACACGATTGAGGTGAGTAAAGCATTTTAATTTTACATTTTCTCTTGTTAGGTTTACGGTCCTGGGATAACTGTTGTTTCAAAGTGTTTATAATTTTGTTTGATAAATTATTTCGTTTGTATAGTGTGTATCTATTTAGGAAATAGTAGTGAGTAGAACGTATTCGTATGGCTCTTGTATTTCTAGTATCATAATGTGAATGTAATTGATACTGATTCTAAAGTGTGTAAGTTACAGTTAATGCAGTTTAGTTCTAGTGAACTAAGCGTGTAAGTTATGAAGTAAGCATTTTATGCAAGTTTAAGTAATGCAGCGCTGCCATGTGTGATTACATAAATTCCCCCTAAGAATGGTGGACTATGTGTGTAATGACTTGTATTAATGTGTGTGTAACTTAATGTGTATTTATTGTGTATGTAGATCCCGGTGTAATGAATCATGGTACTTGGTTTTCAACGTAAACCGGACCAAATGTGAACATTGCTAGTAGCCAATACCTGAGCCAGCAGTGGATAACGACTATGTACAATGTCTACAATATAAAGTGAAAACGTTTGAAATCGTTGTTTTTGATTGTTAATCCTGGAAGCCAACCCGGTCAACCTGTATCAATGGTGTCAGAAGTGGGACACAAATCCAACGGACGCAGATAATCCTCCACAGCCATAGGCATCTATCAGGAAAGGGGATCTATCTAAGAAACCAAAGTCCAGATTTTCAAGATGAAAACGAGACTAACAACGTCCTAGTATAATTTGAACTTTTGAAGGAGTCATCTCTACGTTCATTAGTGCTGAAGTATAAAAAAAAATTGGACGAAAAATTTTCCTACAATAGTGTTACTCTTTAGTCAGCACGAACTTTTTCAATGTTCAATTTTGAACTTTTCACTATATGATTGTATTAAATTCCAATTTTCAATCATCTATAGAAATGTATTTGGTTTGAAGTTCAAAAATGTATTATATTACCTTGATATACTCGTTGATTGTTTAGTTATATTCATTGAATTGCTGAATTTTGTAGAATATTGGACAACAGTTAAACGGGACCTCGGAGTCAGCTGTTAGCGCTGATATCACGACATTTCCAAATCAATGCAACACCTCAGTATGTTGTGTATCTGTAAGTAGTTAGCGATTAACGTAATTTAACGCGTGTGTAAAATAAAGTTGTATGTACTGTTTTGCTACAATGTACTAAACTCAGGTGTGTATCGACTGGAATGTGGGGGAATTTCTTATGTCTTATTTTGTTGTCTGTATACATTTCTGTTAGACGAACTTTCATTATGGCAGAGGCTTTGAAAGAGATTCTTGACTATGGAGTATTGTTAGGTTACAAGGAGGATACTCTTAGAGAATTTGCTAAAGCTCAGCTGGATATTCAACGCTAAGAGCGACAGGCAGAAAGGTAGCGAGTGAGAGAAAAGTTAGAATATACGCAAACGAGAGAGAAACAGGAGAAAGATATGCTACTACAGCAACTGGTCCATCATCAACAAATGGAAATACTGCACCAGAAAGAGAAACTTAAAGCCGCAGGTATCGATGAGGTGAGTGTTAAATTTAAGGGACCGAAAATTCCAGCTTTTGAGGATGGGAAAGATGAAATGGATAGCTATTTGCGCAGATTTGAACGATATGCAGAGTTACAAAAATGGCCGAAATCATCTTAGGCTATGAGTCTTAGTGCACTTTTAAAAAGCAGGGCTTTAGATGTTTATGCATTGTTACCAGCAGATGATGCTTTAGATTACGATCAGTTGAAATTGGCTCTTTTCAAGCACTATGAACTTACAGAAGATGGGTTTAAGCGGAAATTTAGATCAGCTAAACCAGATGCTGGTGAGATATTCGAACAGTTTTCTGTTAGAATGAGTAGTTATTTGCAAAGGTGGTAAAAAATGGCAAGCATAGCGGAAACGTTTGAAGCATCGTTTGATTTGGTATTGCGTGATCAGTTTCGTCATGTTTGTAGTAGAGATTTAACCCTGTTTTTGAAAGAGAAAACACCAAAGAATATTCAGAATATGGCACAGCTGGCAGACCAATATCGAGATGCAAGAATTGTCAGTGCTGCCACCCCGATCAATGCCAAAGGTGAGGGAGTTCAATATCCAGCAAAGCCTCATTCTGGAAACCAGCCTTCTCATTCCGGAAATCACAAAGACATTTTAGGTAAGAAGGACCATAACACTAAGTCATTTGTTCCTAAATCTGAGAGACGATGTTATAAGTGCAATAGGTTGGGACACGTTGCTTCGAAGTGCAGAACAAAACCAAAGGTTGGCGCCATTACAACTGAAAACGCAGCATAGTTCCAGGAAACGATATCCACTTCGGACTTTATTAGCACGATGTCTACGGAGACAATGATAACTTCATTGAATCTCGACTCGTCTACCACGGTTTCCTCGTCATGCTATAGACAGCAACATCACAACATGCCGTTATCAGGAGGGTACGTTGAAGGTATGCCAGTGACTGTGTTAAGAGACACAGGATGCAATGGAATAGTGGTACGGAAAAGTATGATTGATGAGGCAAATATAATCAAAGATAAACTACAAACGTGCATCTTGGCCGATGGTTCATGTATTAAAGTACCAGTTGCTTACATTTTTATTGATACGCCCTATATCACAGGAACGTTTGAGGCATGGTGTATGGACAAGCCAATTTACGATCTCATTATTGAGACGCATGCTGTAGAACCCCCCCCCCCCCCAACAACAACAAACCTAGTCGAAACTAAAGCCATATCCTCAACTCGGAGTTCCGGAGATCCTCAAGGAGGAAATCACCCCAGAGGATATCAAAGCAGAACAGCAGACGGATGAATCATTGGAGAGAATACGACGATGGTCAAGTTCAGGTCAGGCAGTTGACAAACAAACAACAACCATACGTTGGTTTGTACACAATGGCTTTGAATATCGTGAGTATCGATCTAAAATCAAAACATGCAAGACTTACAAACAGCTTGTAGTTCAAAAACAATTTAGAGAAATGGTCATGAAGTTAGCGCATGAATCTATTATGGCAGGACATTTGGCTATATCTCGCACAACACACAGACTCCTTTCCGAATTTTATTGGCCTGGACTACAGTATGATGTTAAAGATTCTGTCGCTCATGGACCATACAGAGAGGTAGGGTTTCAAAATTTCCTCTTCAGAAAATGCCACTCATTGATGTTCCTTTCAAAAGGGTTGCCGTGGACATTGTTGGACTTATTCATCCTATTACCGATAAAGGAAATAGGTATATTCTAACCTTGGTCAAGTTTGCTACTAGATACCCCGAAGCGATACCAATGCCATCGATTGAAACAGAAAGAGTCGCCGAAGCATTGATAGATATTTTTTCCAGAGTTGGGGTACCAGATGAAATGTTGATCGACATGGGCTCCCTGTTTACTTCGTCCATTATGAGAGAAGTAAGTCGTTTGCTTTCGTTTAAACAGCTTACTACCACCCCGTATCACCCCATGACAGACGGACTGGTCGAGAGGTTCAACGGAACGCTAAAGCAAATGTTGAAACGCATGTGTGCTGATAGGCCACGTGATTGGGATAAGTATATCAATCCAGTATTGTTTGCTTACAGAGAATTCCCACAGGAAAGCTTAGGTTGTTCCTCGTTCGACTTGGTGTACGGTAGGTATGTAAGAGGGCCAATGGACATTTTGAAGGAGTGGTGGACCAAAGAGATAGAAGACTCACAGGTAAAGTCTACTTATCAGTATGTTTTGGATTTAAGGGAAAGGCTTGAGACGACGGCAGAGATAGCCAGGGACAACCTTGAGAAGGCTTCTCAAAGACAGACGAAATACTATAACAGATCTACCAGAGCAAGGAGTATGAAGGTAGGGGATCAAGTGTTAGTGTTGCTACCCACAGATTCCAACAAGCTGCTGGTGCAATGGAAAGGGTCACTTAACGTCAAGAAGAAATTGAATAAAGTAGACTACCTGATTGACATGAAAGGTAGATTGAAGACATTTCATGAATGCAAATTCAGAGATCGTAGATGATGACGATGCTTTAGTTGGATCTGCTGTAACTGACTGTGATGCAGAGGATGATGACAAAGATCATGGAATACAAAGCGTGGAAGATGCAGGTTCATCAATTGTAGATATCAATTCGGATCTTAGTATCGAAGACAAGGAGAAGGTAACTACACTTTTAGAACAATTTTCTGATGTATTATCTTACAATCCTGGTTACACGCATCTGATCGAACATGATATCAAAACAAATTCGAACCAGCCTATCAGGGTTAAATCATATGCAGTTCCCTTTGCAATGAGAGTTGTAGTTGAAAGGAAGTCGAGAAAATGTTCCAATTGCATGTCATAGAACCGTCAGAAAGTCCTTATTGTTCACCAGTGGTACTTGTAAAGAAAAGATGGGACTAATATCACACTTTTGAGTTCCTAATAACAAGAAATGCAAAATAAGCATCATTTTCAGATGCTTTGCATTTCTTGGAGATGTTTAACTACAGACTCAGATTTCATATTGGCCTGAAAATATCCTGAACTGCTAGGTTGATGTATAAATTCATTTTTCTGTGAATTTCAGGAACTTAAGGTATGGGAACTGGACACGATTACTTGAGATACCACCGGGCAGTTCAATACGAGTTAAGGGTTACGTCATCTTCCGGATGATGACTATTACGCAGGACATTAACCACGAAGCAGCCAGTGAAGTAATCCACAAGAATGGAGTTGGTGAAGCTAAGTGACATCATGACGTGTCTCACCTCCACAATACAGCTTAGTGAACCCATTTCAGTCGCGCGTCATATTTGACAAGTACAGACATCCAGCCGCCTGTCGATGAATTCCAGTGATAACTAGATCAGAGCAAAAATGTTTCTCATGCATGCTCTTTCTCCTTGCGACAAGCATGATGAGCTACGATTCTGTTTCCACGAAGACTCAACCACCAGTGAAGACGATTTCACTTTTTGAAGATGCATAAAGACCTTTCATGTAATTAAAAATGGTGAGTAACCTGAGGGTCGTGAGTTTAGTCTCATAAGACGCAAATGTAGCAATGATTCATCCCTTTTCAGAGGCTCAGCATTTAGAACTGAGAATAACGTGTCTTTAGGATAAGACCTTAAGGACATGCGGGGCAATGTGGCCAAAAATAACTAGTCAATGAATATTTTTTTTCTTTTTCTCATGAAGCACCATCAGGATGTCCTGTGCAATGTGTATAAATGTCATGGCCACTTTCTAGGTATTCAAGGGAGAATATAAGGTTTGAATTACCCCCTTTTTGAAAAAGTGAATTTTACAAGATTATTTCGATTTTCAATTTAAAAAAATAATTTGATGGAATTTTTATCTATATCTTTTACAATAAACTTTAGAATATATGCAAAATATAAAATATATAATAATAATAATATGCTTAAACATAACCATATAATAAGACATTGGGAAAATTTAAGGATTTGGGATGGAAATTAGTACTCAAAAATAGGGTAGTCCAGATACTAAATGAAGCACTGCTCAAAAGCCTGTCAATGATTTTTTTTTTTTTACAAACACTACAATTAAGATCAATTCTATGTAAAAATCAAAGAAATCAGATAGGGTCTGGCCACTCAATGTCACAGATTTCTTTGATTTTCACAGTATTAACTTTACTTGCACCATCTTACATAATTTCAACCCCACCACCGAATTTCTACCATCCGTTGCCATGGAAACCGACAGCAGTCTATGAGGGCTAATTGAACTGCAAAATTCAGTCCGTTTTGCCCATGTTTTGTCCTTGTGGTATATAAAAAATTGAAAAAGACAACTAATTTTCTCCACAAATCTCGATTCCCCATAAAATTCCCTCCTTATTTATGATATCTATATCCACCTATGGTAAAGAGTGTGTTACTGACCGCTGTACCAATGTATTATAATTTGGCACTTTGCCAAAAAGTGATTTTTTGTTGGATTTCATTGATGAATATAGATAATTTGGAAAATACATACAGCATAATCAACTGCCATCAAAGGATGTCCATATCAAAGACTCTTAATATATATAAAAAGATTAATGGTGAAACGTAGTGCAATTGATCTGTAGTAGCATGAAAACTGTAGATTTGGGCATTTTGCCAAAACGGGATTTTTTGTTGGATTTCGTTGATGAATTTAGATAATTTGGAAAATACATACAGCATAATCAACTGTCATCAAAGGATGTCCATATCAAAGACTCTTAATATATATAAAAAGATTAATGGTGAAACGTAGTGCAATTGATCTGTAGTAGCATGAAAACTGTAGATTTGGGCATTTTGCCAAAACGGGATTTTTTGTTGGATTTCGTTGATGAATTTAGATAATTTGGAAAATACATACAGCATAATCAACTGTCATCAAAGGATGTCCATATCAAAGACTTTTAATATATATAAAAAGATTAATGGTGAAACGTAGTGCAATAGATCTATTGTAGTACGAAAACTGTAGATTTGGGTATTTTGCCAAAACTGGATTTTTTGTTGGATTTCGTTGATGAATTTAGATAATTTGGAAAATACATACAGTATAATCAACCGTCATCAAAGGATGTCCATATCAAAGACTCTTAATGTATATAAAAAGATTAATGGTGAAACGTAGTGCAATAGATCTATTGTAGTACGAAAACTGTAGATTTGGGCATTTTGCCAAAACGGGATTTTTTGTTGGATTTCGTTGATGAATTTAGATAATTTGGAAAATACATACAACATAATCAACTGTCATCAAAGGGTGTCCATATCAAAGACTCCTAATTTATATAAAAAGATTAATGGTGAAATGTAGTATAATTGATCTATTGTACAAAAACTGTAGATTTGGGCATTTTGCCAAAAATTCATACTAATGACAAATAATACAACCTACACCATTTTCAGTTAAAATGAACAATATGAGCAATTGATATTTCAAAAATAAACATGGAGAAGTTTAACATATTAATAAAAATTAATTAGAGTGCTTGAAAAAAACCCATGTAAACATAAACTGTAATCCAGTAGGACCCCCCCCCCCCTCCCCAAACACCAAGTAGATTTTGCAATCATTTCCATAAACGAGCTATATTACATGTACTGTATTGTCATGTAAACTATTATCAATAACTATAAAAAGTCGTCTCAAGATATTGGGTAGATACCAATAAATTGTTCATTGTACTGCCTTGTATTTGTTGACCTTTGACCTGGAAATCATTAGGGTCATCTACTATTCATAACCAACCAACATATGAAATATCATAATTGAACAACAGGCCCAATATATTGGGGGGACACCATTGTATAGAGTACTAGTTACATTGCACCTAGTCATTTTTAATTGATTTTAATTGATTGATTTATTGATATTTTCCGCCACACTCAACAATTTTTCAGTTTTCTGGTGGTGCCCAGTGTTTATTGGTGAAAGTGAGAACCCAGATACAATGTACCTGGGAAGAGACTACAAAGTAAATTGGGAAACTTTCTCACTTAATACCAGCGCGAGCGGGATTCAAACCCGTGCCGACTGAGGCCGTGTCATTTTGAACGCTATGCTGCAACCACTCGGCCACGGAGGCCCCTGCCATTTTTAATCTTTTGACCTAAAAATCAATGGGGGTCATATACTACCAGTGACCAACCCCTGTATGAAATATCACTATCAATCAAAGGGTTCTGAAGAAACTGGTCAGACATCAATTGTACAGAGTATTGTATTGCACCTGGTGACCTTTGGACCAGAAAATCAATAGGTGTCATTTTCTACTGCAGAAACTGCATGAAACTTTAAAATTTATTGAAGTTTGTTCAGTGTTACTGTAATCTATGTTGACATACCAGTAATTAGTAATTTATAATCTTAACACAGAACAACTCATTTTTGCAAAGTTGTTTATTCAACAAACATGGATCACAATGTTATCCAAACAACACAATCATTTTTTTTTAAAAAATCATTATAATAGTGATTTTCCTTCAACTGTTCAGTAATGAATCCTTACTCAGTAGCTCACATAAGACACTTGCAGGTTAATTTTACAATGTTTTAGTTACATTAGTTTTCTGACACCAAAACTTGATCTTAACTAAGTCATGGTGTTTCCTTAGAAGAATAGTTTACTGAATCAGGATGGACTTGTGTCGTGAGGTGTGTTCATTGACTGTAAAACTCGCAGTTTTTTTTTTCCATTCTCAAGAGCTCTTCTTTGTTTTCTATATCACATAAGAGTCATGGAATGCATCTTCTGCTCTTCAAGTTCTAAAAAATGTGTTGAACAAATAATGAAAATTTCATCTTATTTTTCACATTTTCATACAGTACACACCTAATTCAATTTGATTAAACTAAATTTACATGTACAAGATCATTCATGATGCTAGAATAGTAATTTTACCACTTAATTAATTACTTAGTTGATAGATTATCATGCCCGCCCACCCGCCCACTTCTGTTGACAAAAACTCGTTTGTCATCAATATATTTCTCAGAAAATAAAAATTAAAAAATAAAATCTTCCCACAGTCTGCCCCATACTTTTTGGTGACCCAGGATGATAATCTTACTAATTAAGTTGAATTGGCCTAAAGGATGTTATGTTTTGATACAGTTTGTATACATGTGTTTATGCTGTATTGAAGAGCTATTAATAGTGTTAATACTCATAAATTAACAAGATGTCCACAAACCTTATTGGTTACCTGAGTATTAATCAAATTTTAAAAAATTCAAAGTATCACTATAGCTCTAAGGGCTACAAAATCCATGTTATACACTATATGACTCTTTTGGACCCACATTCACAACCCTGTGTTTTCGAAATTCGCAATTTTGGTACCCCTTTCTGTTTTTCCTTCATAAGCATTCAGCTTTATTTAAGGTAGTTCCACCCTCCTGTGATGTCATAATATTTTGTGGAGTGAACGATTTAATAAGATTTATGCATAACATGAACATAAATTGTGTTCGAGTCTTTTTCAATAGTTATTGTAAAAAATCTTGTATAACCATAAAATATTTCAAATGTATATGAATAATCAATGAGCTACATTTTTCACAATGCTATACGAGTTATTTCCCCCTGATTACAGGGAGCGCGCATCACATTACTTTCATTCGATGGTGTCAAGTAAGGAATAAATAGAAAATTTGCAATTTCTGATTGCAATCAATTGCCAGTTAAGGAATTTTTCTAAGAATTAAGTGTAATGACTTGAAAACAGTATAACTGAACAAAATGTCTTAGTCACTGATTACATGTATGTGGCCCATGTGTGTTTTTCTTGCAAGCAATGTATGGTCATGATGTAACAAAGTATGTAAATATTAACTAGTCCTCAATTTCTTTAGATCAGAATCATGATGTCCTTAGTATATCAGCAATTCTTCATTATTAATTTCTATCAATATTTTCGACAACCAAACACAACAAAACATGCAATAAGATATGCCTAAAACACATGTACAACCAACGCATACATGTACATTATCAATTTATCGTTTCACAATGAACAACACTACTTGTTGCTAAATGTACACCAGATGCCAATAAACAAAGCATGTTAATTATCTTGAATTGGCATCTCTAGTGTAAAATTTACTTGTTAAGAATTTTCAGGCATTATCATGAAGTCACCCCCCCCCCCCCCCTCCTTATCACACGTATGCTTTCATTGTGCTCTTAATTCTAGGTGTCTGTTGTTTTAAAAACAGACTACCACTGAAATCCTCAGTATTAATTGCATAATTTGGACACAAATAAATGTCAAATACACGTATAACCCCCCCCCCCCCCCCCCCTTCCCAACTCTACAATTTAACGAAGTGTATATCTGAAAAAGTTTTCTCCATAAAATTGAAGAAATCAAACCCTGGTTCTAAAACAAAATTCTCAATTTTGGTATAGAGCATTTTTAAAAGTACCGTCAATCCAGAGTCCTTAGATTTACAATCTATGTTACTTCCCCTTGTCCCAAAGATGCTTAAAAGAAATTTGAAAAGAATTGGAAGGGTGGTTATCAAGAAAAAATATTAATGTTCAATTAACGTCTTATGATGACTGACGCACACAAATAGCAACATGTAGGTCACTTGAGTGATTCTCAACATTGACCTAATTAGAATTAATCATTTTTACAAATGATACTGAGCTCATACACATGTGTACATATATATGTGCGTCATTGACAACAAAACAACTAGTCTTTTTGAGTATGCTAATTAAGTGAAGTAATAAAATTTTTTAGGAAGTTGTGATGAAAACGTTTCAAGTCATCATGTTGCATAAAAAATGGATGGTCTCCTGTGATTATTCTAGAGAATTCAGTTTCCATGCAGGCTCTATAACCAAGAAATTAAACCCAATGTACCACATTCCCCACATCTATTAATTTGTTTTAGGATTTATAATACTGGACCCGGTTGTATCAATATTTAATGCGACATTAAAGCCTCATTAAATTCAATATATTTAATGTGACATTAAGTTCCGTTGTATCATTGTTTTAATGTACGATTCCGCGCATTAAAGCCTCATTAAATTCATCAATTTTAATGTAGGTTTGGGGGGTACATTAAGTGGTCATTAATTATGGCGGCTAGCATAGCGGTTGGACGGTTGGACAGACAATGAAAGGATGGAGTCTTCCACGAACGATTTTCACTTCAAAATGTGACTGACGAGGAAATTCGAATGATAAAAAGATGACAATTTACCTTTTCCGTAAGGAGTCAATCGGCAAAATTATGGATGACTAGGCCTAATAAATAGGTCACACGCACTGTCCATAGAATCGCAGGTAAATATAATGTATAATAGTCCAAACAAAAGACATGAAAACATGTAGACCTACATATACAGGCTCAAGGAGTGACGTCATTTCGTGTGTCGTAATACGTTTACAAGAAGAGGCGGATCTAACAATACAATGAACAAGAGGGCGACTTCCGTTAAGTGTGGCAAATGTACACATCAATTCAAATTAAAGATATATATGTATACACACACAAAAGCAAATGGATCGCACATGTACTTTAAAAAACAACATCCCAACTCCAAGATATTCATATAATCTGACCTGAAACCGGAAACTTTTAAACAATCTTTACACTAAAATTGCTGAGATATTAGCCTATTTGTTATTATGTTTTTAGAAGTAAAAACTTTCAGAAATTTATATTACACTATAATTTCAGAAGTGAATATATTTCTAATCTATATAAATTCAGGTGTGAAAATTCCTAATTACACGTATTAAAATAGTTCGTACATAATTGGTAGACACTGTGTGGAAAATGTACTTCCAAGTTCAAAACGAGGTGACCATCGAATGGTTTGGGATAGGGTTAAGACAAAAAATAGTATTTTAAACTTTCTTTTGAATTCAAATTTTAATTGCCTTGTGGGTTTTTAGGCTACCTAGGCGTGTAAAATGATTATTATTTGTTATTTTCATACCCCCCCCCCCCCCACACACACACACACTGTTTCTGATTTTCACTAGTAGTGGTTATGAATCAATATGGAGAACAATTTATTAGCAGTATATGAGTTTTCCAAATCACCCACCCACCCACATGCGATTTAGTATTTAAAAATTGAAGACCGTGTATAAAGGGGGGTGTTACAAATTATAAAGAAATTGAATTGTGCTAGTGAAGAAATCTAGACAAATTAAATTCTCCCCCACCCCCTTTAAAACGATGCTGCGTGTTATTGGAAGTTT
The DNA here is from genome assembly GCF_947568905.1 of Ostrea edulis. Taxonomy (NCBI): domain Eukaryota; kingdom Metazoa; phylum Mollusca; class Bivalvia; order Ostreida; family Ostreidae; genus Ostrea; species Ostrea edulis. Next base: position 1,015,646 of record NC_079165.1, read on the forward strand.
TATCAAAGTTCTTTGTGGTACGATTGGGGTAGATTCAAGTAGTACAAGGCATTTCACAGGCGTAGGTGACTCATGCAACTCAAGATATCAATTAAATGACTGTCTGGCGATAATCTTAACACGAGGAAGGATTTTCCCCCCTTCAAAGTAGCTGATTTTCCGCGAGGAACAGACTGTGTCTATCTACAGACGGAACGCTGTTAGGATCCAAGAACCATCCGAAAATATGGAGAATGAGCCTACATTCGTTAACAGAAAAGGCTATCATTGTATCAATGTTCACACAATTTGTGATCACACTGGCAGTTGTAAAAATTGAAGTAAAGTAACGCGAGAACATTGTCTGTGAAGAGAGAGGAAAAAAACCCATTTACGATACCCTATAGATAAGCTTGAAGGAATATATTATACACTGTATTCTTTGCAATGAATGAAAACATGGAAGCGCTTTTCAAAATTTATGCTTTTAAAAACGAAAATAATTAAATGCCAGCCTCAATTATTTCTTGGTACAAAGCTAGTTTTGGTATAAGTTTACAGAACTTTAAAGATATTCTTAATCAATTTGAAATAATTGAATTATTTAGGCTAGCATGCTTATCTGAAGCGTGTAGGCTTTTTAGAGAGATGACACAAGCCAATCAGATAATGCGACAATAAAAATTTGCAAGATTGAAGACCGTCAATGGAAGTAAAACCCTGTGAAACGAACGCCAGAATCTGATGGGAATGGTATCATAAAATCACAAGTAAACAACGAGATGTCGCCGAAATTCTTTCGGTAAAATTCTTTATACCCCGTGAATCGGTCTACTGTCAAATTTTCTCCTCGATTTCTGGGTTATATTTTGTTTGGTCATCAGACCTTTCATCATAGCCTTATGAATGCACGTAAACAAAATACAGCGTAATAGATAGGAAGTAAACATTACGTTGCATTATGGGATTGGTATTAATCGTTAATGTTGGTTTAATGAGAATTTTGATATTTAATGTCATATTAACTAATGTGAATTTAATAAAGGTTTAATACAACGGAATTTAATGAATCCATTAACTAATGCCACATTAAGGATTTAATAACTTATCAAGGTTAATGTCACATTAAATTTAATGACTCGTTGATACAACCGGGTCCTGGGATTTAAATTTGAATTTAAAAGTATGTATTCAATGTGTATGTAGTCACTATTAATGCTGAATATTTACCTCCTCAAAGTCAGCAACTTGGTCAACTCCATCTTTAGGTGATTTGCACAGTATGATGCTCATACAGCTGAAACACAGAAAAGCACACATTAATTACATAAAATAGTGGTCATGTACTTTGGCCAAAATATGTGATTATTGAATGAAAAAGTAAGAATTCAAAAGTATTTGAATATTTACAATTTACATTTAATATTTTTTGATTTACTTCAGTTGACAGGACCTACATGTATTGAAATTTGAGGGCCCAGTTACAGGACCCAATTCAAAATCATCAATTTTTCATCATTTAATTTTTCCAATCAAGTGTCCTAAAGTTCATAATTACAGAGATGAGAAAACTTTCAATCATAATAGTATTTGTGTGATTTCTTCTGTAGATTAGAACCATCACATATTAGTGGGGGTTAAATTACCACAGGTAAACAAACTTGAAAGTAGCCTGGCTCACCAATATATATGATTTTAACAATCTTTATCTATAATGCACACAGGCATTCACATGTTTGTTTTTATTGTAAACTTGACAGTCAGAGAGAGAGAGAGAGAGAGAGAGAGAGAGAGAGAGAGGGTCATCACTTAGGATTACATAAATTAAGCCTAGTCCTTTTGAAAATTTCCACATGAAACATGATTTTATAAGTATTCCCCAATTTTTACAGATCCTGAACTCTGTGTAAATGTGATAGGAAACTCCCTGAGAGAATGTTAGGTTGGGGACAAACTTAACTAGTATTCTACATTGTACACCCATGCAGTAAATGACAGGACTACTTACAATGTTCAGTCTACATGTATACTACTATAGCTGACTAGCCTGGCTGGCAGTATAAAATAAATTGGGGTTCTCATATGTTTACTAAAAGCCAAATTTTCTGATACATTTTATTCAACCTTTACTTTAGAATTTGGATTCTAAATCAAATAGAATACTTACGTCAATACAAGTTCCAACACGGCAACAGGCAGGGCTTTTTCATATTTTCTATGAATATGTCTGTCAGCCTTCTGTTTCCCTGGTCATTTTTTTAGTCGGATGTGATGCAATAAAGCGTTAAATTCCACAACATTTACTTTTTCTACGAATTACGTAGACGATTGGATGCTAGAGTCCGGTGACTATGGCAAATATCAAACGGATTTGTATTCCATGAAATAAACCGGAATCCTTCAGCACAATTGAAGATAAAGATCGTGGTAGTGAATTAAGTGAACAAAGAGCATCTGATATTGATAAACTTCTGAAGAACAAATTGAATAAAAACTCAATTTCCACCTCCTGCCATACTGAAAACAAATGAAGGCTATTCATATCTCCAATACAAGAGAGTGTTACAAAGGGCAATAACTCTTTCTGGTGTATTTTGGTTTGTGCACCAGAGGAAACTACTGGTTTATGTGTTTACCTTTGGTTTCTCCACAAATGTGTTTCTGTACTTTTTTAAAGTAAGATTCAATACATTTTACTAGCATGTGAGTTTACACCAAATGACTGGGCAAATATATTTTATCCCTCTCTAAAAATTACATATATCAAACCCTTATACATCATAAAAATAATTATTTCTATTGTTTTCAAGGATTAAATAAATACAAAAAAAATTCTAAAAGCTAGAACCTAGCTCAAAATAATTTTTACAATTGTTTTTATAAACAATAGCGTTTAATTTTTGATTATTCAAAATATAACATACATGTGCATATCTTGTCCAGCTGTTGTTAGAGGATCGGTTTCCATGGCAACCGTTGCTAAGTCAAACCTTTGCATGTTCTTTTTGTTTTATATCTATCATAATATTGTTACACACAAAGTTTCATAAAAATCTGTGACATACCGTGGCCACTGAATTTTGATAGTTACATAGAATCAGTCTTAAAAGCTATTCATATACCTAACTTCCTGTAGAAATATGAAGGGGTGAAACTAATCTTGATTTTGAGGTAGGCGTCCTTGAAGTTATATCTAGTTCGTCAATACAACCTTGCATTGGGTCAAATGCTGTCTGACGTGTTTCATACCGATTGTTAAGCCGTTCTTGGCACACTGATTTTGACTGCGGATAACTCCGTTTACCTGATCAGGATATCGGGCTCACGGCGGGTGTGACCGGTCAACAGGGGATGCTTACTCCTCCTAGGCACCTGATCCCACCTCTGGTGTGTCCAGGGGTCCGTGTTTGCCCAACTATCTATTTTGTATTGCTTATAGGAGTTATGAGATTGATCACTGTTCGTTATCTTCACCTTGCATACATATATATAATATATGCAATGTATATGAAAATGGGACTTGTAATCACTATGAAATAAAATAAAAACTATCATTTGACAAGAATTCAATCATTTACACATGACACTTGACAGCGGTAGCAAATTACGACAAAATATGATGACATTTTCCCCGCGATACAACGTCGTGACGTACTTTTTTATCATGACGTCATATAGTGTGTTTGTACAGCATTATGATTTTTCTCGGGAAGCTTTAACTACGCTGCGTCCGGTTCTAAATTTATAATAAATTGGCAACCATCACGTGATTATCGTCCCGCATATCCTTAAAATAATGACCCAGTGTTACAGCAGGCGCTGGTATGTTAACGAACTCAGCTGTTACATTCCTGAGTATACCTCTAGAGATATTGTATTTCACCTACAGTTGGTAACATCTCAAAATGAGTGCACAATTCTCGAAGGCACATACGACTAAGAAAACCAAAGGTTGAACAACCTTTGAAATATCATTCAAAATATTTTGGTATCAGTTCTTGATATCACAGTCCTGAGTGCTGAACATGTGTCAATATGTATAGTACTTTACCTAAAGTGATGACTCAATGTCCTGTCATATGTTTGAATCAACTTGCGAAACATTCTCTTTCTATACTAATTACATGTGTACGAGGTAATTATATAAGAGAGGATGGAACTCTTTTGTATTTTGAGTTAACGCACGTTTTTTCTTCGCGCCAGCAATGTTTAGAGCATTCTGTGTATTCATCTTTTCTTTTTGGTTCGCCACGATGTAAGTATTTACATTTATTTGTAAATCATTTGTACTTATCGTGCTGATATATTGATATATTTGTATTTTCAATTATGATCTATTGTTTACATTTGCACATTATTGCACATCGAATTGAGTTGTGTCAATCATACGCATGCAACATGTGTCTAGTCAAGAGTCAGCTTAATTATCTTTAAGTCATAAGTAATTGATGGTATTGTTGCAATACATACTTGGTTCTAGTAAATATTACTGATTTATTCAATTCCTACATTCTACGGTTCACCATTAGTGTCATAGTTGTATCGACATAAGTTACCTTCTGCTATGTGTGTCATTCATCTCAATATTTGATACTGAATTAATTAGATATCAGATGACTTTATATTTCATTTGGAGGATACCATGCATGTATTTGCATGTTATATACATTGTATACTGATGTGTGTCATGATTGTGAACTTATGATTGTTTTGTTTTGTTTGTAGCCTTTTACCACTTTCACTTTCACTTGCACCTGTGCAACATTAAAAGGAGGTTAACTATCTGCGGACTTCGTCTTGTCTATGGCAGAATACTCAATATACAATGTAAGTGAACAATACTCGAAGGGATGTAAAGGAAACAAAACCAAATGCTCGAACAACCTTTGACATATCATTCACAAACTATTTATCTCGATGTAAGGACATGGTGACTTCGGCCCTTGCGTCATTAGAAACAATAGGAGCCGTCTTTAAGTAATTGGGACTCTTCAGATGAAACTATTTATTGGCTGGTGGTTTGTTTGTGTATTCTCGTGATTCATCGAGTTAACGAATTTAAATCATATGACTTAGATAATCAGCGGACATAGAATTGCTTGAAATTTTCAAAGTCCGAAAGGTTCAATTTATCGTAAGGTATTCAACCAGACTGAAATACGAGTTTGATCTGCCAAATTCTAAGGAGGAACCCATGTCCCGAATTTCTTTTAAAAATGTCCATGCGTGACTTCGATAATGTAACAAATTTATGAATTCTTTGAAATATATTCGTCCTATAAGCATAACTTTAAACATGATTCAAACAAAACTAACTAAAAACCTGGCTTGGATATTCTCATGATCTATCTTTATACCGTTCATTTGATTGTATGCATATATAGTGGAGTTAATAAATTGATATTGAATTATAACGGCATGACGGGAAAGGTTAACGCTATATGTCGCAGTCATTTAATAGAAAATAAACAATAAAAAGTGAAGATAACGGAAAGTGATCAATCTCATAACTTGCATGTATTGCAATATGTAACCCACACCCTTTCATCTAAACCAACGAAGGGTTTAACCTTAAGTCATGGAATACCTTGTCAAAGCTTTAAACAGTATCTGTAATGTCATCCAGGCACACTTTCTCACCATCTTGCGTTATGTACACTTACATTGTAAGTATGCAAGAGCTTGTTCTGGGTATAGTCAGTTTTTAAATCGACGTAAGCTACTGACAAACAAGTTGATGGTACAGGGATTTCAACAGTCTCGATTGAAGTCAGCATTTCGCAAATTATATGGTCGTTATAACGATCTAGTTCGTCAATACAACCTCGTATTGGGTCCAATACTGTCTGACGTGTTTCATACCGATTGTTAAGCTGTTCTTGGCACACTGATTTTGACTGCGGATAACTCCGTTTATCTGATCAGGATATAGGGCTCACGGCGGGTGTGACAGGTCAACAGGGGATGCTTACTCCTCCTAGGTACCTGATCCCACCTCTATTGTGTTCAGGGGTCCGTGTTTACCCAACTATCTATTTTGTATTGCTTATAGGAGTTATGAGATTGATCACTGTTCGTTATCTTCACCTTGCATTGTTATATCTAGATATTTGATATATCATTCGAAAACAAAGTATTCAATACAGAGCGATCTTTGACATTAGAGTCTCAATGAAGTTTGGAACACGATAACATGAAATGTCTTATCAGAATCCATTGAGGTTTATAAATATTAGATTTTTTCAATACCTTTTGTTATGCAAAAGTCCTCTTCCTCAGAAAATGTATGTCCATTCTTATTACTTGCTATGACTTTGAAAAAATACATAGATCCATCCTTTAAGCCTGTGATAGTTGCATTAGGTAATGATGTTTTAGTTGCATTCTTCTGAAACCCATCACTTCCTCTGTAAAACACACTGAATGTCTGTGTCGCTCCTCCATCAAAATTTGGTGTCCAGTTAACTAACGCAGTTCCTCTCGATATCTTACAGTCTACACTGATGTTGTATGGAGAATCTGGTTTTCCTGAAATTTTAAATGTCCTTAATGTGAATCTAAAAACTTGTTACCGTCATTCTATCAGATTGAGATCTTGATATTATGTTGTTAAAGAGTTAATATGCTTTTTATGTTACGTCTCTTTGAGCATTTTTCACTCATATTCACACGTCAGCAGCTATACGTGACGTACAAATTTAAACTAATGGTTAGCACCCAGAGCCGTGTCCATGGGGTTTCATTAATGTGCCAGCGCATACCATGACACGGGACATTCTTGTTATGGTCATATCCAAAAGATCCATGATGTTCAGATTTAAATGCCGACTGCCTTTGTTAACATCTTAGATTTGACATAGACGTGGTATTATCGGGTCCCAACCTCACGAGCTCCCGGTCAGAAAGCGAATGCTCTACCAAAATATTCTCAACAATAATCTGATATGATATCTAAGTGCATCGTTATAATGCAACCGTAGAACTTAGAAACGCAGAATATAATTTGCTACCTTTTAGGGATCAAATCACAATTTTTTTTCGACCGCCAAAGATACTCGTCACACGGTATTTATATGCGCGTTTAAAAATACCCACTTTGCATATATTATGTTTTCATGTGCATTATATACTGTTCTTTAAATGTAAAGAGGGGACTCTTTTAAATTACATGTACATTGTTATGAAAATGTCAATCAATGTTATGGCTTCAAAACGTAATGAAATTGTTTAAAAAGCACATCAAATTTGGACGATCGTTATCCATACGATTTATTTTTTGTCGGTGTAGGAATAAACGGATGTCTTTGAGACACTGAACATCCGCGTAGAGAAGGCGCAGACAGCAAGGATAATTCCTCCGTTTACTTGATCTAGATATAGGGATCACGGCGGGTGTGGCCGGTCGACAGGGGATGATTTCTCGTCCTATTCACCTTATCCCACTTCTGGTCTATCCATGTTTCTGTGTTTTCGCAATTATCTTTCTTACATTTCTTATAGAAGTTATGAGATTGATAACTGTTCGTTATCTTCACCTTTAATGTATCTTGGGAAAATCACGGGCAATAATATCACTTCCTATTCGAACCCAATTGATATCATTGCTTGTTAGGTATATATCCGTTGAGTAAGACAGTACCTTCAGATATGTCTATTTATGATGTCAGACGAGTTTTAAGTATATTTTCAATTTGTGATTAACTTTATGATATGTCATAGTAAACACAACACAAAAAGAACAAATTCATTGGACATTAGTATTTTCTTTACAAGGGAGTTGTAAATGCATTTTCTTAATCAGCTTTTTTTTCTTTCCATTATATGAATACAGTCATTTTATGGGTATCTCTAATCACTTTTTTAAAACTGTTGTCATATAAAATACAACAAGTAACACCAATAATGGTTCATAAAAGGTCAATTTAGTGATTACGAAAGAAGCATCTTAATGTAATGATTACCGCAGTATCATAATTCAATCAGTTGTTGGTTACGTTAAACGTTTCAGCAGTGACGTAAAATACTTCCAATAAAATTGTCACAACTAGAGGGTTAACTGCAATATTTGACATACATTGATATTGGACGATGAACATGTTTAAACTATGATATTTATTCAGATAATAACAATTACATATTTTTATTATTAATAATAATAAGAAAATCTATCTAATTAAGGCAATGTTTGATCTACATCAAAAACTGAAAACATCAAGTAATCCCCTTCGCAATTAGGTTAAGGGCTTCATAGTGAAATGTACAATAATCATGGGGTGAAATGGCACCTCAAATTCACAGGTATCATTACACTTGTTACGGTTAAACACCGAAACAATACTACCCATATAGTGACTGTGACTGAGTGACCTTAAATTGCCTTAAGTTGAAATTCATTTCAAAATTAAGGATAATCTCCCTCATGCATAGGTCTTATCCTTGGACAAATTTGGCTCCACTTTTTGGCACTCTGTTTACCCCTAAAATATCTCCTACAAGTTTGTTGTTATTTCGGATTTCAAAACTTTCGGATGAGCATCACTAAAGAGACATTATTTGTTGAAATGTGCATCTGGTACATCAAAATTGGTACCGTATAAGTTTTACGTAACATTTTATTTTTGGAAAACAGGAAGAGGCCCTGCTTGTGAACAAAGGTTCAGGTACATGCATGTAACCAGCTGAAGTTTTATTGATATACTCAAGAAAAAATAAAAATCCTTAATATGAAATGTGTTGGGACCAAATGCATACTCAAACTAGACATGCTATAATTTAACAACATATCAACAATCCTTAGCGAATTACCGGGGTTGTCCACATTCTTTTATATATCATACCGTTACTATACGAGACATAAATTGTCTCCGCATTTTTCAAACGCATAAATATATCTAGATTATGTATCCGAAAAAATCATATTGCTTTTTATAGCAGATGGATCTGAACTTTGCCACTATTTCTGTAATATGAGATTATAGGAGTTATGAGATTGATCACTTGTTCGTTATCTTCACCTTGCATTATGTATATGAGGGAACTTTAAACGCATCAGTCATTCAGATTAGGGCCGATTTCAAGGTCACAGTATAATATGAATAGCACCTTCGTGCATGCTATATATTGAAAAGGGAGAATGATTTGATATCATAAAGGAATAATATATATATATATATATATAATCATTTGACAAGATATGTTTTCATATATAGCTTATCACTTGATATCAGTATTAAATAACAAGAAAATATTATGACACTTTCCCCGCGATACAACTATCAGAACGCACCTTTTCATTGTGACGACATATGGTGTGAAGTGCACAGAGGTACTGTTATAACAGCACTGTGATTTTTCCCGGATAGCCTTAACTGAGCTGTGTTATGTTTTGACAAAATTGCATTCTGACATACTGGCATTTGACCGCCTGTAATGCCGATGTTTTAGAGTGAGCCTTCCCCCATAATGAGACATTCCCCCGGGAGCCTGGCTCCTGGGGGAAGGCGCACGCTAGAGCAGGAGAACCCCCGGGGCAGTCTCACTCTAGAGCCAGACTTCCCCGTGTAAAGACCTACTCTATCACTAGTTTTAGAGTCAGACTTCCCCCCATTGCATGACTTCCCCCTTCATTTATTCCTGGTGAACTACTATCACGGAAATTGTTTAGATACCAAGACCTTTTTCAGCAGGGCATTAAATGATTTTGCCTATGGAGGTACTCTACATCGTCATAATGCCTTACTTCCTTTTTAAACATGGATGAAAATATAAATATCAGCAATATTTGTCGAATCATTTAAATAATTCTCACCTAGCTGAGTAACTCAGTAGGTTAGCACATCGACTGCAATAAAAGATAAAAAGAAAGCATTTCGACTGCTGAACGGTAGATCGTGTGTTCGAGTCCAGCATGGGTTTTAAATTTTCCTCAGATTGCTTTCTACTAAAATGCATTTTTTGACTTAATAAAGTATATTTGAAAGTTTACAATTTCAAAATATTGTTGTACATATCCTCCACTTTTCATCCATATCAAATTTCTCTGGTGTAGCATACCTCCTTAACTCGTTCTCTAAACTCAAGAGAAGAAAACGGTGAATAAAACACATTGGAATTGATAAGTCATTTTGTTTGACCCATAGACGTTGAACTTTGACCCACACAATACTTATGCCTTGGTTAGTTTTAGAAGTTTGAAAAATGAAATGAGGAAATTTTTAATTTATGTTTCTTCTCATTTGCGTACAAATATTGGTTTTAAACTTGTACAACTTCAGGTAGGTAGGTAGGTAGGTAGGTAGGTAGATATGTAGGTAGGTAGAGAGGTAGGTAGGTAGGTAATTCCCTATCCGATCAACTAACATTTATTTCATAGTTTGCGCAGGAGGGGATGAAAGCGGGATGTCCCTGTAGAGCGAGACTTCAAGAGGTTGTTATGGCTCTAGAGTGAGTCTTGCCCCTGGGGTTAAGGTTTATACTAGAGCAATTCTGTAGGGGGGAGGCTCACTCTAGAGCCAGACTTCTGCAAGGGGAAGGCTCACTCTAGAGCTGTACCACCTTTTTGGAACATGCAACATTATACCAATATCTTAGACCCTATGCCCTTAAGCATTATATTCCACTTATTTCATCAAATTCTGTGACAGGCCTACGTCTTATATATAAATGTGCAGTTTATGTACCTAAACGATTTCCCGATTTTACAACTCTAAAAAACTCTGACCAGAAAAACTCATATTGTATATGGATTCAAGTACGATAAATATTTTACTCTGATACTTCCCTGCAGTCTTTACAACGAAGTGGCAACATGCTTATTTTTGAAACACAGATGGAGTCTATCGTTTTCTTTAGATTAAGAACTTAATGGAACTTAAAATTTACTACTTCTAGTATTTTTGACAGGTATATACTTACATATGGAATCGGGAAAATAGTCGGCCGCATTTCATGCATTTTCATTGCAAACATACATTTCATAATTAGAGCAGTATTTATGCATAAACAATTGACTTGAAGTGATTGTGAATGGACCATATTTAATCTCCTTTATTTATTCAATTCTATCAATGGGTAATAGATGATATATTTCGCTGCATTTATTGCATAGTTTTGGCATGTTTACTGTGGGTGTAACGAACAGCTTTTTTTAATTCTAAATGTATCAATCCAAAACTTTTAGAATGTTCTACTGATGTGCAATAATTTTTATTGCAATTTTGAGCATTTCGTGGTGTTTTGGAATTAATTTCTTTTTGATTCCCTGACACTACTGTCGGATATAGCGGTTAAGTAGAGACATATAACGGACACTGAGAATTCTAAGAAATTATGTCAGCTTTAATGGTTTATGCTTGCGAGGATCGAGGATCTTTTCCAGACTCCCTAGTAGCCCTTCTGGAAGGTGAAGATAACGAGCAGTGATCAATCTCATAACTCCTGAAAGTTGGAGAACCACGAACGCCAGGACATACCAGAGAACAGGTTCCTAGGAGGAATAAGCGCCCCCTGTCGACCGATCACACCCACCGTTAGCCCTTTACACAATTTCATCACACTTTGAAACAGAAGGAAAATATTAGTCTTTTTTGAAATGGGTTGTAACAATTTTTAAATCGTTTAAGATGGTGAAATACATTTTATGAGACGTCCATTCACTAAGCTATAGATCAGATGTTTCTTTCTTATTAACAGATTTGTCATTTGATTATGGATCATAAGAGGCACAAGAATCTTAGAGCTCCTGTTCTTCCCGGTGGTCTTGAGTTTGGTTTGGGTGATTCTGGCGAGCATCTCAGGTTTGGACACTTCGTTGACAATGGCTCCAAGATATTGATAGTGACCAGCCTCTCACTACTCTCTCTGATGTCAGTGCTGATGCCTTTGGTACTGTTTGTCATCAGTTTGGTCTTTTCTACACCGCTCTGCATCTCGTGGACTGTAAATGTTTCATCCAAGCGTCCTACAAGGTTCAGAAGTTCTTCTCTCTTCCTGCAAGGCCGTCTCTGTCATCAACAAAACGCAAGCTGGTGATTGTTCCTACGCCAATGCTGACTGTTCCACTATGTTCTATTGTGGTCGTATAGTGCGGTAGCCATGATCCTCTCCAAAAATATGTTAAATAAGGTAGGGAAAGCAGGCATCCTTGGCTCACTCCTCCTGTGGTCCTGAACCAGGTCCCAATGCTGTTGTTGAAGAAGACTGCGCTGCTCGCCTTGTTATAGAAGTCCTCTGATCAGGTAAGCATAGCCTCGACACTAAAACTCCTACCATTCAAACATATTAAAAGCATATCAAACTCAAAGGTCAAGGCTATGAGGTAAAAAACCTTAATACTAGCAAGAGGTCCATGAGCCACATCGCTGACCAAAGTCACTTTGACACGTATCTAAAGATTTTCCACATACATTTGCATATAAAACTTTGGTACATATTGTGGCCTCAACCTACCCCCAGGAACCATGATTTTTACAAACGTGAATCTACATTATATCAGGAAGCTTTCATGTAAATGTAAAGTTCTTTGACTCAATGGTTTATGAGAAGACAATTTTTAAAGATTCTCTCTACATATTAGTATGTAAAATTTTGATCCCTTACTGTGGCCCCATCCTCGACCCAGGGGCAATGATTTGAACAAATTTGAATCAGCACGATGGAGGTTTTCATGTAAATGTAAACTTTACTGGCTCAGTGATTCTTCAGAAGATTTTTAATCATTTTCCTTATATATTTGTATGTAAAACTTAAATCCCTATTGTGGCCCTATCTTAGCCCTGGGGGCCATGCTTTTAACAAACTGAATCTGTACGATATCAGGAAGCTTTCATATAAATCTCAGCTTTCCTAGTCTAGTGGGTCTTGAGAAGGTTTTTTATAAATTGTATCCCTATATATTTATATGTAAAACGTTGATCCCCTATTGCGGCCGTGTCCTAGACCCGGGGCCATGATTTTAACAAACCCGAATCTGTACTATGTAGGGATGCGTTCATATAACTTTCTACTTTCCTGGTCTATTGGTTCTTGAGAAGAATTTTTTTTATAATTTTCCCTATATGCTGAATTTACATGTGAAACTTTGATCCCCTATTATGGCTCCATCATACCCCCGGGACTATGAGTTTAACAAACTTGAATCTGCACTATGAGAAGAAATTTTTTAAAGAGTTTACCTATATATTTGCATGTCAAACTTTGAACACTTATTGTGGTCCCATCATACCCCCGGGAGTATGCTTTTAACAAACTTGAATCTGCACTACATGTCTATGTCAGGAAGCTTTCATGTAAATCTCAGCTCTTCTGGTCTAGTGGTTCTTGAAAAGAAGATTTTAAAAGATTTTCTTTATATTCAAATGTAAAAAAATAGATCCCCTATGATGATCCCGACTTACCCCAGGGGTTCATGCTTTGAACAAATTTGAATTTGCAATATGTCAGGAAGCTTTCGTGTAATTTTCAACTCCTCTGTCCCAGTGGTTATAGAGGATATTTTTAAATGACCCAATCCTATTTTTGCATTTTTGTTATTATCTCTGCTTTGAGGAGAAGTGGTCCTTTATTTGTACAGAGTTGAAAGCCCTTTCACCAAGGATGCTTTGTGCAAAGTGGGTCTGGAGAAGTGAGTGAAATTGTAAAAAGTTTACAACGAAGACGACGACGACGACGTCGACGACAGACCAACGACAATTGCTGATCAGAAAATCTCAATTCAAGAAGTCAAATTCCAAGGTCAGGGTTATATGGTCAATACTGTAATACTAAAAAGAATTTTCCTCAAAAGGAATGTAAAAGGTTAAAGTTTCGAACAGGCAGATAGACAGACAGGACAAAAACAATATAGCCACTTTTTAGTCACAGGGACATAATTAAGCAATCACAATGAATTCTATTTTTAATTTGCTTACTTTCTGGGAGCACATGAAAGGTGACAGTGTAGGTTTGGGATTGCTTTCCAGGAGTCGTTGCTGTGACAGTGTAAAATCCAAACTCCTCTTGACTCAGAGTCTCTTTGGTTATGCCTGTCTGGATTGTTGACACATTCACTGGTGTGGAATGTAGCTGGTGTTGTCCTGGTACTGAAGTTGGATTGTCTGTCACATTCCTTTTAAAGTTCCATGAGAATATAGGGAGAGGATAACCAATAAATTGTGTCGATATATTCAGTCCTTCTCCTGTCTTTATCCCTCTGTCAATACTGGACCTTCCATCAGAAGGTCTTGGACTACCTAAATGAAAAAATAAAGATATGGAACTGCTATCAATCTCATATACACTATCAAGAGAATCCTTGGTAAAATTCAGTGTGTGAAGAAAGAAGTAATCCATATGAAAAACTTCAGACGATATTCGACTTAATGACGAAGGACAAAGGAATTTGCAAAATGTTGACTTTAGTTAAATAGCATTGTTTCAATCTCTGTAACACCAACTTATATTTCTATAGTTCGCATCGATTCAAAACGTCATCATCAGCAGAACATGCTCTCGCAAAATAATGAGTTGAAAGACATAAACATATTATATATGTGGCAATGAAACATGGAAGTTGACAATGGAGAAGTTGAAGTGATCCATAGATAGTTTGATGTTAACGTCTATTTTCAATAAAAGATACAAACAGTGAGCAGATGATTAAATAGTATTGTTAAGTGATGCTATGTTACGAAATCACTTTTCCATATCTATGAGGTACCCGTCTTAAATTGTGTTGCCGGATCAATCTGTATGAAAGGTGAAGTTAGCATTGATCAATCTCATAACTCCTATAAGAAATACAAAACAACGAGTTTGGCAAACACAGACCTCGGGTAGCGTAGTGGATAACGCACTCGCTTCTCATCGCTGCAACTCGGGTTCTAACCCCGTGGTCGGCAATGGCTGTGTGTGTGAGGGTATGATGATCACTCGGACACGTGGGTTTTCTCTGGGTACTCCGGTTTCCTCCCAAAAAGATCCCCTAGCGCAAACATTCATGTAAGAGGGCAAATAGCCAGTATATAGCTATGTTACCTTCATAGGCATGAGCAGGGACCGAACTCGTGATTTCCAGGTTAGATTTAGTTCGTCAATATAACCTATCATTGGGTCAAATGCTCTCTGACGTGTTACATACCAATTGTTAGGCCTTTTTGGCACACTGATTCTGACTACGCATAACTCCGTTTACCAGATCAGGATATAGGGCTCATGGCGGATGTGACCAATCGACAGGGTATGCTTACTCCTCATAGACACCTGATTCCACCTCTGGTGTGTCCAGGGGTCCGTGTTTGCCCAACTATATATTTTGTATTGCTTATGGGAACCATCTTCATCTTTAATGTAAGAAATCAGTCTTCAAGTTGGATTTCTCGTAAAAATCTCAAACTTAAGTTCGAGTTTTCTTTTCTTTGAACAGTAGAAATTTGAGCAAAATCTCAGTCTTAAATCCAAGTTTTGACTTAAGTTTCTTTCGAGAAATCAAGGCCATGTTTGTTTGAATGACATCGACTGTTTTCTCATAAAGTGAATTAAAATATTCGAGCTGCTGGGAGGATGCAAGCTAGGCACAATACATCATTATAAATCAGTTTGAAAGTAAACCAAACAAAGCAACTAACCAACAAGTTATTAAATGTAGAGACTCAGGCGTGTTGTGGAATATACATTAACCTTCAACCCCTTTAATGAGCAATGAACGCATTCCCATTCACTCATGTAAGTACATGTATATCCTTTCTTATAATTTTGTTGATTAAATTTATGGATGCGTATAGTAGTCATAAATGGAAATAAGCTCTCTATGTTTAAAAGTTTAGTTTTCGAATATAGGATTAAATTGTTTGGAGAACTTTTCTGAGACATATGTCATTTAATAACAAAACGAGGATTTGAAGAGGCAAAAACCAAAGGCATATGCATTGTATTCAAGCCTGTAGTGCGTGGTGTTTAAGGATGTTCAACAAATTTCAACTCCCAATAATCGAAATAAGTAGATGCTGGGCAAAAGCAAACAATATTTGAAGCACAGCGAGGGGCTCCATAAAGGTTACTAGTCTGATCATGTACATGTGTTTATAAGTTGTGAAAATCACGTTTCGTCAGGACAAACGGGTACATGTAACTAATCAAAATATATGCTGCGATCAACTTGTGTGAATTATTATAGAGAAATAAAATAACAAACAAAATCTGCAAAAAGTTGAAAATAAAAATGTGCAATTAAAATTCCTTGATCTAAAAAGCGATACATCACTATAAGTTTCAATTGAGATTGGTACAGGTTTTGGTGAGATTATTAATATGGCTAAGCATTTTAGAACATGAACGAAGGAACAGAGACATTTTTTTCAGTAGCTGATACAGAAACCAACATATTTGTCTCATTTTTTTTTAACAATTATGATATTGTGTATAATTGCGTGTTTAGTAGTAATGTATCTGCCTCTCATTTATAAATGTTATGCATATTTGCGTGTTGTATAGTAAAACTTGAAATTACAAATACAAAGCAAAAATGCAGCTTCAAGCATCAGTTTAGAAATATAAACGTTTAGCCAACTTTAGGGACAAAATTTGATACGATATACCCGACAAATATAAATCAATGCAATATCTGAACAATACAAGTGCTTCAACAGCACTCAATTCAGAAATTAATTATTACAGGGCATATTTTTCTTCCTTTAATAACTTACACTAAAATACTTTCTTGTGATCTGGGGTAAGCACACATAATAAGATATTTCATCGATATGTTCTCTTTTACCCGATATTCTATATGTTTTGGTATAAACAGCATGGCATTTGTAGTCCACTGATATGACTAATTTCAATTATTATACTTTCATTATCCCAAACAGATACTTACAATAAACCTGAATTCTTTGTGTCTTTGATGATGTAGATCCATAGGAATTTATGCTGTGACATACATAATTTGCAGTCTGATAACACTTGGCAGATGATTCTTGGAACGTTAGAGATTCTCTTGGTCCATCAGATGATATTGATTCTCCAGTCTCTAAGTTTTGAATGATAATGGCAGAATAAGGATAGCTGTCAACATTACATGTTATACTGAATGATGAAGACTCTTCATAAGTCTGGTCACCACTGGCTTGGAAGTCCTCTATCTTAGGGGGATCTACAAAAGTAATTCAATTCTCAATAACATAGTACCATCAATATCATAAACAACATACAATCGTAATATGTAGCATTTTCTCAAACATCCACGTGTTCTCTTTAGAGACACATGTGCCATCTATCCATTATGTCAAAACAGGAATAAGACTTTGAATTAATTCATGATTAAGTAAAGATAACGAGTAGTACTAAATTAAGGGAAATTCAAACTCGGACCCCTAGAAATATCTGATGCTGGATTAGGTACATGCCTAGGAAGAGTAATCATCACAATCAATGATAATTTGGATGATTCAAGTGTGTATTCATGTGGCTTCCCCCTCCTGTGACGTCAACAAATAGCTCCAAGTGACTGGAAATTATAAAACCGTCTGCAATTTCACTTATCACAGCCATATTTGTTGATGGAACTAACTACCCAAAAAGGATATAAGGGACCATTACGGTTTTGAGACTCAAATACTAATTTTTACCAATATTAATTAATTTCATAGTACGTAAATTATGCTAATAACAAGTTTTCATAAAGATAGAAATGTCTTTATTATTTGTAGTATTTGTGTTTGTACCCAAACCACATTAACACAGGCGTTTGACGATTTAAAATAATGATGTTAACTTGGATAGTTAGTGGCAAGGTCAAATTGGTTGTGTAAAGTAAAGGTGTAGACGTTTTACAGTTTTCAGTCACGTGGAGCCATATATGACTTCGGTGTATCAATTGGCGTAAGAATTTCAACTTCGAGATGATATTTAATGAAGAACATTCTATGTAATGGCTTGTTGTATTGCTCAAACATTCTGTTTAGTCGTAAAGGACCAGGACCCAGGTAAAAATCGAAAATAAAATAATAGGCATTTTTCCAAATTCATTTCTTCAGATATTGGAAAGTCTAAAGAATTTCGGGATGAACTTTGGTAAAAATAAATATTGATTATGTTTGAATATATATATATCTGAATACAGAGTAGAATTTTATACCATTTGTTTTTTTTGTTGTTTTTTTTACACCGGCGAACTTGGGTACTATTTATCAAGAATTCTATACATTTCCTCTTTAATAGTAAATTCGAGCCCAAGCGATATGATTGCCAGTGAGTTAAATGAAGTAGTCTGTAGTAAACACTAATTTGTAAACAACGACGTAACAATATAAACACGTCAGTCAAAATAGAATGTTTGGCAAACTCGAACTCCTGGATATATCAGAGGTGAAATCAGGTACCTAGGAGGAGTAAGCATACACTATCGACCGGTCACACCAGCCGGGAGCCCTATATCTTGATCAGGTTAGCGGAGTTATCTGCAGTCAATATCAGTGTGCCAAGAACGGCCTAACAATCGGTATGAAACACTTCAATCAGCATTTGACCCAATGATAGGTTATATTAACAAACTATATCGCTATAACGACCATAGAATTTGCGAAATGTTGACTTTAAACGAGATTGTTGAAACCTCTGTAATATCAACTTGTTTGTCAGTAGCCTGCCTCAATTTAAAAACCAATGAAACACAGAAGAAGCTCTTACGTATCGAATCATTTGAGAAATATAAACATCATATGCAGGTGTAGAATACACAGGAAAATGAAGAAAATGTACATATCTCTATTATCACCGAGATTCCAAGGACATGTTTTCGAATAGCTGAAACAATTTTGATCGAATGTTAAGCATTACGTTTAGACTGAATGGTGTTTGAAAATTGTTGGTTTAGCCAATTTTTCAAAGTCGGGAAACATACCAGATTTGTTATCTCTATATTCTCTTAGACGGTTGTAAAATAGTGAAGAGTCTCATCTAAGGAGAAACTAATATTTCTAACTATTGCTTCTCAAGCTGAGTGAGACTTTTTCCCATTATTTTAGAATAACAAATATATTTTAGCTGTAAGATCAGTCATTTTCAATACACAATATAATTTCCAAAGATACAACTACTATTCTTATCAGCACTGGAATGACTCTGAAAACATTATTATCAAAATATCTGCATAATAGTAATGCATATTTATCATAGAAGGGAATGCCACCATGATTCTATGCATCTTTCATGTATTCTTGATTCAAACTTTGATTTTGCGATATCACATTGTTAATACAATGTTACCTTACATTATATTTACTATTGCTACATGACATACCTACTTCCATGCCACATTATCATATTTCAGTTTTCATTAGCCATTTAGTTTCGCCTTGTTTCATTCTTGCATCTCTATAGAAAATTATATGCATCCTTCATGTATTCTTAATTCTAACTTAGAATAAGACAGATCACATTTTTTAATTTCATGTTACCTAATAACATTTTAGTTTACATCCTTCTACATGGCATACTTGATTCCATGTCATATTATCATATTTCATTTCCCATGGTCATTTGCTTTCTTTTTTATTCATTCTCGTCTCTTTGATTATTTAAAACTTATACGGTACCAATTTTGATGAACCAGATGCACATTTCGACAAACAATAATGTTTGAAATCCGAAATAACAGTAAACTTTTACAGCTATTTTAGGGCAAAACAGAATGCCACAAAATGGAGTCAAATTCGTCTAAGCTCTGCGTGAGGAAGATAATCCTTAATTTTGAAATGAATTTCTAAATTCTATAACAGCAATTGAATATACATCTGTGTTTTCAAGCTAGTAACGAAGTTCTTAGCTACTGGGCTGTAGAGACCCTTAATTCAATCTCACCTTTTGGTTTTTGCATTCGTTACATTTCAATTTTTAACTTAGGTTTTACAACCTGACATTCTTAATTTTACCTAGATTCAATTTATCGTTTCATTTTCGTCGTTTTTATTTATATTCATGTTCTTCATTACATTCGTCATTTTATGTTTCATTATTTACGCCAAACGGCATTATGTTCGCTATAACAACTGCTCCCCGGATGCCAAACTAAATTTGTGTTAGTAAAATTTGAAATTTTGAATGAAGGTATTTCGTGTCGGTTGTGAATAGCACATCATTTTATACAAAGCATATACATACCCATATTTCTTTTCGTTAGATCTGAATACAATCTCTAAAGCAAAATAAAAATGTAAATCAAAACTTACATTCATTATTTTTCGACTTTAAAAGTATTTTCTCAAACTGCCATTTTCCAGAAGCACTTGAAGTTGATTGAATTTTCATTATTTCAAAATGATATTCATATTTACTAGTGTCAATATATAGGTTGTTCGAGTAATGACCATTGAATCTATTCAAATATCAACATGTTTCTTGTCCATATCTTCAGAAAAATTATAAAGTTGACAGTTATCTTGGTTTTTTTTCAACATTGGACAGTTGAGAGGTCATTTTCACGAATATCAAGTGTTGTATTGATATAAACAAGAAATAGATTAATAGATTTAGTTTTTTATTTTTTCGTCACGGCATTATGTTAACGTTAACTTCGTTCCAACTCCATTTATGATTTTACGTTAAATTAATCTTGGACAGAATTGGCTGTATGAAATAAGTCAAAATATGTGGTAATTCACATACAAATGATTGTGGTTGTGTTCTATGAAAGAATCAAGGACATTAATTCAGAAGATTTGGTTTGATGGTCAGGTGCTTTATGATCTCTGATTAAATAAAACGATATTAAAACAATGTTATTGAATTGTTTGCTTGTGATACTTCAATCTAATTATTTATCAGTTGATAGAGAGTATAAGATTTATATACAATGCTGAATCATTAATAGACAGTTTAGTTTAGTACATGTAGCGTTAGATAGTTACATATTGTATGTGTACATTGAACATCCGTATACACACAGTTAACAATAACACTGATGGTTGTGGTGGAGGAGTTGATTGTATTATTGGCTGTACAGGTATAATTCCCTCTTTCTGTGCGCTTCAGTTCCCCGAGCTCTAGTCTTCCAGAATTCCCAGAATTCCCTGTCCACCGGTATGTGCAAGCTGGATTACAAACTGCTGAGCAATCAACAGGTCCCACTGTTTGGTTTTCTGTTTTGTTGATGATGGATACCTCTGGGGACAAGGTAATCAATCCTGGCCAATCTGTAATTATATTGTTAAAAATTATAAAACAGCTCTGCTCTTTTCAAAAACTATATTAGGAGACAAAATACCATACACGTGAATCCAAGATTCATTATATTGTCAATACCGTAAAATTTGATACTGCCATTCAATATGGGTTTATATTTTCCAACATATACGTGTGATGTTTGATTAATTTTAGACTCAAGACATAATGGTGAATTGCTTCTAAACCTCTTGTACATGTTCGTCAGTTCCTGTTGATCTCTCACAGTATAGAGTATTCACTTTGTGAAAGGAATTTCGTGTATTACAAACTCCGTATCGCCGCATCAGGGACTGTCTTTGGACCCCTTTTTAGGGCTCACTCTTGTATACTCATTTTCCATTGAAATGTTTTGAAATATACATGTATCTTGACATTATATATCATGAAAGTTGAAGATTACGAACAGTGATCATTCCATGCAAGGAATATAGAATAAAGAAAGATTCATGTACATACCTAGCAGGAGTAAACATCCCCTATCGACTGATCAAACCCGACTAGAGCATTATAGCGTATTCAGTTACGGAGTAAATGACGATATCAAACGTTCAATGTCTGACAACAAACTAAATTCACATAGTTTTCGCCAAGATCCCCCACCCCTCCCCTTGAAAACTAAATATGATGAATGTTGAAACTAGTCGGTTAACAAGTAAAACATACGATTATGAATAACACTCTGTACACTTTTTCTACTGTTTATTCCCAGTGTACATCAAAACTATTAAATGTTTATTAAAATGTAATATTATTATACGGTTTATAAAAGTTGCTTGTCTTTTTTATTGTTCCACTTAAGTGTAATCGATGTTGGAAGACAGAAACTTAAGGGATAGTTTATTCCCCTCCCCCTAACTATTTGAATTTAGATTTTTATGCTCACTCCTCTTAGGCACCTGATCCCACCTCTGGGATTTTGTAATCTTTATAGCAGTTATGAGAGTAATCACTTTTCCTTTTCTTCACATTTCATCTATCTGAACTGTAACTGGTACATATATCCCTGTATGGTTGTTAACTGTACACATATATCAGTAATTAAACTGTATATCTACTTGTACTCTATCTGCTGTAGATATCCCTATAGTGTTGTTAACTCTACACAAATATCAGTACTTACACTGTACATCTAATTGTACTGTAACTGGTGTAGATATCTCTATAGTGTTGTTAACTGTACACAAATATCAGTACTTACACTGTACATCTACTTGTACACTAACTGGTGTAGATATCCCTATAGTGTTGTTAACTGTACACAAATATCAGTACTTACACTGTACATCTAATTGTACTGTAACTGGTGTAGATATCTCTATAGTGTTGTTAACTCTACACAAATATCAGTACTTACACTGTACATCTAATTGTACTGTAACTGCTGTAGATATCCCTATAGTGTTGTTAACTGTACACAAATATCAGTACTTACACTGTACATCTAATTGTACTGTAACTGGTGTAGATACCCATATAGTGTTGTTAACTGTACACAAATATCAGTACTTACACTGTACATCTAATTGTACTGTAACTGGTGTAGATACCCATAGAGTGTTGTTAAGATATCAGTACTTTCGCTGTTTATCTACTCGTGTAAATATCCCTATAGTGTTGTTAACTGTACATATATATCAGTAGAAACATTTTACATCTACTTGTATTGTAACTGGTGTAGATGTCCCTATAGAGTTCCTAGCTGTACAGCTGTATGTCCCGGATGCTCCCCTCTGTATGTTGGAGATGGTGTAGGTAGGCCCTGTGTGGAGGACATTACTAGGACTGTCTGTCTTGATCCAGCTCCATGTGATGCCTATGTTGGGGTTGGCAGCACTCACACTACATGTCATGGTAGCTGACTGATCCTCTACAACCCGGTATGGACTCGATGTGCTGGTTGTCACTTCAGGCTTATCTGAAAAAATTCATTAAACATCATTTTGATTTGAAACATTACCATACCCTGGATGAATAATATAAGTGGACATGTATAATACTAGTGTAAATTTTATTTGTATTATTGAAAAATGTCAAGGACATGAATAATATTGTCGGCTAAAGGTGAAGATAACGAACTCTTCTTTCGGTTAATCATAAAGTATCATTCATTAGTGGTGGTTAAATCAAGAGTGACTGAAACAATACAACAGATAGGAATATTACATTACGCAGTACCATGCATGAATAAAATTAATCAATACACTGCTACTGACGCAGATCTATAAACCTATGTGAAATGCTATGAAATACACGAAATACTCTCCTGGTATTTTAACATGAGTTCCTTATATTTTTTATGCTGTGTTAAAAATCAAGATTTCTATATCCATTGTAAACGTTAAAGCTTCTCATTTCGGTTTTGTATCCACACATCAATAGTACACAGATACAAATACTTATACTGTACATCTACTAGTACTGTATCCGGTGTAGATATCCCTATAGAATTGTTAACTGTACACAGATATCAGTACTTATACTATACATCACCTTGTACAAAAACTGGTGTAGATATACCTTTACATTTGTTATTTGTACACATATATCAGTACTTACACTGTACATCTACTTGTATTGTAACTGGTGTAGATATCTCTATAGTGTTCTTAACTGCACACATATCAGTATTTACACTGTATATCTACTAGTACTGTAACTGATATAGATATCCCTATAGTGTTGTTAACTGTACACAGATATCAATACTTACATTGTACATCTACTTGTACTGTAACTGCTGTAGATATACCTATAGGTTTGTTAACTGTACACAGATATCAGAACTCACATTGTACATCTACTTGTGCTGTAACTGGTGTAGATATTCCTATAGCGTTAACTGTACACAGATATCACTACTTGCATTGTACAACTACTTGTGCTGTAACTTCTGTAGATATCCATATAGAGTTCCTAGCTGTACACATATATCAGTACTTACATTGTACATCTACTTGTGCTGTAACTGGTGTAGATATCTATATAGTATTGTTAACTTTACACATATATCAGCACTTGCACTGTGCATCTGCTTGTGCTGTTGTTGCGCTCGTGAGATACACATTTATTCGGATGATTCCGATAGAATGTAAGTCTGATATCACTTAAAAGTGTTAGAAATTCTCGTTTGTTTATTTCCTGGATGTCATTAGGTGTACAGACTGGAGATGCGTTTTGCACGATAATTACAGAATCCATATAATAGAGACGGATATTTTCCGGATTTAGGAATGACACGTGGACACGCCAATAGTTTTAGAAATAAAACTTTATGGATAAAATGCTTACATTACCTTAAAAATCATAGATAAATGAACAAGTTATATATAAATTATACTAGTAAGTCAGAAGATCTCACTTTATTGCGAAAAGCATGTTTTAGGAGTTTTATGTACAGTACATGACGTAATCAGCTGCACCATTGCGTCAAGATATAAAAGCCGCGAATCACTGTCCGCGGCGATAGAATTTTGCATTATATTCCATTACGAAAAAGTTTAGCACCGACTGCTGCACCGAAGTTGAGGTATTTCCTTTATTTTGGCAAATACTTTAAGTATTAAATTACATAGTAGATTTAAATTATCTAGATAGTACAAGAAAGGGAATTTAGAGAATTAAATTATAGTAAATTTATTGAGTACTTAGAAATTCAATATTAATTCTTGACGTGAATTTTGATAGTCGGTGCACTCGGGGTTCTGTCCCTGGGAGACGACGCATAGTATCTCCCAGTTAATATTTAATATTTTATAGTTTATACTTAGTATTGAAGTTATTATTATTTCAACGATATAGTTGGATCGTTAATTTATTACATTCTAATAAATTACAAAACTTGGATAATTCTATAGTTCGGTGCAAAGTTGCACCGTCACCGCACATTTCAGGTGCGTTGAATTTAGACTTGATTAATTATATCTTCTGTATGAATGTATACTTGGTAGCGGTAGATTTGCATGGCATGCGTATGATATACATCCCCATTTCATTGAATATATAGTTTATGACGGTGTTGTAGATTTAGGGTAGTGGACTTTAGTATATTACGCACGGAGTAGTTTTAGAGTCGGTGCACAAGCACCTTGCACCGAGTTACTTGGATATCGTATTTAATTTAACAATGTTCTATATGCATGATATGCTATAGATGTTGGGGGTTCGATTTTATAATCCTGATCATAGAGTCGGAGATCCAGACTTTGCCATTATAATCTGATAGTATACTAGACTAGTCGTAGTGTTCGAGAACGACTACACCTGTACCACCTAACACCGGATACCTAGTAGCACCGGGCACCTAGTTACACGGGACACCTAGTAGCACCGGGCACCGATCAACACCGGATTCCCACCAGTGTTTTATTACTAAGACATTTTAGCCGAGCAATTGAACTGTTACTATACTTGTGTTTTTCATACTATCAATAAATTGTATTAACCATTATGCATTTTCTTCATTGATATAGATAGGTACCTTCGAACCCTATTATTGTAATGAGCCTCATACGTACCGGGTAGATACCTTCTTGGTGTCACACCATCGATTATATAATATACAACCAACAGTCGTTACATTCTAACTGATGTAGATATCTCCAAAGTGTTGTAAACTTTACACATATATCAGTAGTTATATTATACATCACCGTGCACTATAACTGTTGTACATATCCCTATAGTATCGCTAACTGTACATATATATCAGTACTTAAACTGTAAATCTACTTGTACTGTATCCGGTGTAGATATCCCGATAGTATTGTTAACTGTCCACAGATATCAGTACTTGCATTTTACATCTAATTGTACTGTAACTGGTGTAGATATCCCTATAGTGTTGTTAACTGTACACATATATCAGTACTTACACTGTTAATCTACTTTTACTGTAGGTGGTGTAGGTATCCCTATAGTGTTGTTAACTGTACACATATATCAATACTTACACTGTACATTTACTAGTTCTGTAACTGGTGTAAATATCTCTACAGTGTTGTTAACTGTACACAGATATCAGTACTTACACTGTACATCTAATTGTACTGTAACTGGTGTAGATATC
Source organism: Ostrea edulis (assembly GCF_947568905.1). Taxonomy (NCBI): domain Eukaryota; kingdom Metazoa; phylum Mollusca; class Bivalvia; order Ostreida; family Ostreidae; genus Ostrea; species Ostrea edulis. The sequence continues at coordinate 1,041,888 of NC_079165.1, forward strand.
TCTATAGTGTTGTTAACTGTACACAAATATCAGTACTTACACTGTACATCTACTTGTACACTAACTGGTGTAGATATCCCTATAGTGTTGTTAACTGTACACATATATCAGTACTTACACTGTTAATCTACTTTTACTGTAGGTGGTGTAGGTATCCCTATAGTGTTGTTAACTGTACACATATATCAATACTTACACTGTACATTTACTAGTTCTGTAACTGGTGTAAATATCCCTACAGTGTTGTTAACTGTACAGATATCAGTACTTACATTGTATATCTACTTGTACTGTAACTGGTGTAGATATCTCTACAGAGTTGATAACTGTGCAAAGTTATATGTACTTACACTGTAACAGGGGTAGATATCTCCATAGTGTTACATAATTTACACAGATATCTGTGCTTAAAATATACGTCATTACGTCATCTTGTACTATAACTGGTATAGATATCCCTTTAGAGTTGTTAGATGTACACATATATCAGCTGTTGTGATTTTCAAAAGATTTGTTCAATCAATTTTTATTTCCACGAAAAATGTTGACCCCATATTATGGCACCAATTTAGCAACAAAGAATCACAACAAAACTGAAAACGAATGCACATAACACAGAGATGCTTCAACACCGATGTGATAAACATGAGCTTGCGGTTCTGTATAAGACTAAGATCACAAGGTCAGGGATCGTGGTATGAAACGAAAGATCTTGTCATAAGAAATCAATACACAAAATATGAAAGCTTTATGTTAAACAGTTGAGGAGATATATTGAATAGATCAGATTTTTATCAAATGTAGGTCAAACACTAAAGTAAATAAAGCTCTTGCCATAAAAAATGTATATACAAATATAAAATATTTTCCTTAAAGGCACAGGGTCTAAGATATTGGTAAAATTTTGCATGATCCAAAAAGGTGGCGAAATTAAAGATCATAACTAGAAAATCACAAAAAGTTCTTCAGAATGTTTACAAACACATTGGATACGATAGTAATTACAAAATAATTCCCTGTTCCCATTTGCCTAATCTGGTACCCTGTTGACTTCGCATCTAGCTCTTATGTTTGTGTGTAGCCACCGATCAGCGAGGTACCAGTTTAATATATGTTCCTCCAGACAAAAAGTTTATAAAGGGCTGAAACATCAAAATGACTTCAATTTCAAAGCGCTGCAGTTATAGATAACTCATAATTAATACTAAAAATTTGTTTTTTGGAGTTCTTCTTGCAAAATATTGTGATGTCATTTTGGAGATAAAAGATAGACCCTATGCCTTTAGACCAGAGATTATTTTTATGAAAAACAAATGTCTCCCCAGCTCCCCAAACTGGAAGTGCTTCAAAAGAATCCTCATGTAAATGTCGGCTCTTCTGGACTAGTGGTTCTTGAGAAGAAGATTTTAAAAGATTTTTCCAATATATTTGTATGCAAAATTTAGATCCCCTATTATGGCCCCATCCGAACCCCGGGCACTATGATTTGAACACACTTGAATCTGCACTATGTCAGGATGCTTTTATGTAAATTTCAGCTCCTCTGGCCCAGTGGTTCTTAAGAAGATTTTTAAATGACCCTACCCAGATTTTGCATTTTTGTGATTATCTCCCCTTTGGAGGGGGCATGTTCCTTCATTGAACAAACTTCAAAGCCTTTCAAGCAAGGATGCTTTTGACCAAGTTTGGTTGAAATTGACCCAATGGTTTTGGAGAAGAAGATGAAAATGTGAAAAGTTTACGACGATGATGCCGACGACAGACAACGGACAAATTTTGATCAGAAAAGCTCACTTGAGCCTTTGGCTCAGGTGAACTAAAAAGCATGGGCAGGAACATAAACAATATGAACTCCGATAAGCCACATAGGAAAATTGTTCACAAAGTATTTTACACCCTCCATCCCTCAGATGCACTATAACTTTTAGGAACAATAATTGGATCCTCCTGTCCCAATAATATACACATCTACTAATGGCAATGATGCATTGTACAAAGTTTCAAATCTATCAGATAAGCCATATAGGAAGGGAAGTGTTCACAAGCTATTTTACATCCCCCCTCTTAGATCCACTATAACGTTTAGGAAAGTAATTGGATCCTCCTGTCCCAACAATATGCACATCTAAAAATGGCAATGAAGCTGTGTATAAAGTTTCAAGTCTATTCAATAATAAGAGGCCCACAGGCCTTATCGGTCACCTGAGTACTAGTGAAAAAGTATCACTACTTCCATGGGCTATGAAATTTAGAAAAAAAATTCCTGTTTTTAATATCTAAGCTAAATTCTAATGTTCAACAACAGTATAAAACAAGATGTGTTCTTAAAACTTCACTGCCCTCGAAAGTGCATACACTGATGAAAGGCTTTACATAATAGGTGTATTAACATTTAAACATAAAAAAATATGACTAATTTGGATTCATCAAAAGTCATAACCCTGGGTTATGATCGAAATTCATTATATTTGTACATCCTTTTCTGCTATTCTTAAGTAGGCATTTAGATTTTATACAGTATCAACAAACTTACAGATAAATACTGTATACTAAGTTTGGCCCCACCCTGGCATCAAATTTACAATTTTGGTAAAGGACTACCTGCTCTATCCATTTAGTTTCAATTTAGTATCAAAAGCACTACAGAAAATGTTATTTAAGTGTTTTACACATAAACACTATATAACAAGTTTGGCCCCGCCCTGGGGGTCAGAACCCCTACCCCGGGGATAACGAAATTTATAATTTTGGTAGAAGCTTCCCTGCTCTCCATCACCATGCATTTAGTTTTTCTTACACATGTGTGGTTCTTGAGAAGATTTTCGAAAATTGGTCAATTTTGGGCAGTTTTTGCCCCACCCCTAAGGCCCCATGGGGCTGAAGTCCTGAAATTTACAATTGATGCCCCCCCCCCCCCTCCCCTCCCGTCCCAAAGATGCTTCATACCAAATTTGAAAAGATTTCGACTGGTAGTTATCAAAAAGAATTTAAAAATGTTCAATTGTTAACGCATGACAGATGGCGCATGACAACGGACGACAACCAATTGCAATAGGTTACCTGTGTAGACCTAAAATATATATATAGACATTTTTTTTGGTCAGAATTAAAGTTCATACTAGGTATTACTGGCAAAGTTTGAATCCAAACAGGGAATTTTGTTACTGGACCATTTTGCATGTTTTTCTCTGAGACATCTTCTTCAATGTTTTTCTTGAACTCACTCCCAGCTCAGTTTTAAATCAAAGGCCTGAAGGACCTAAGAGTCGACTCGCTCTTCATTGTCAACTGGAATAGGTAATCTTGAAGGAGCAAGATGGTAGTAATCAAGGATGACGAACATCGTGTGTGTGAATTCGCATATGCATGCTTCTTTTAGCAGGATTTATACTTTAATGCATCATAAATGTGTAAGGTGACTAAATTTGACTAAGTCATGACAACTGCCATTTCAATTACATGTACATATCTAACATGGATGTAAAGAGTCATTGCTAACTGATAATTGTGCTAAACAATCCATAATGTACAAATGCTAAGAATTGGAGGAAAATCATTATGTAGTCATATAGTACTTTATATCACAACAGCAAACCCTCAAATAAGCACCACAGTGGTTGTAAGAAGATACCATCCAACAAAAAATTTAGCAAATCAATTCCTTGAGCTTAAACTTTAGTCAATGTTACAATGACTATGCAGTTGACATCTGTAAGAAACATCGCTGTTTTTACTGTACTGACCATCCGTGCATATTTTGAGAGTTTATTCATCAACTAGTCATAAAATGCTACCATCAAAACAAGAAATGTTTGTCAAACAGTACAAACATACAACAATACCCCCACTCCCAATGTGGTGCAGAATTTTAAACGGTTATACACATGCATCATTTAATTGATAATAGTACCAAACCAATGCAAGTCAAGATGTTGAGTGGACAATATATTCCTATGTCCAGAATGGACTGACCCTTGGCCTTTGGCCATGTGACCTAAAATAGATAAGAGTCATCTATTCCATAGGATGTACCAGTGTACCAAGTTTGGTGTCAATCAAGCTACTGATTCTTGAAATATACGAGACAATATATTACTATATTCAGTTTGAACCTTGATCTTTAACCATGAGACCTCAAAATCAATAAGGGTCATTTACTTCTTAAGATGTACCAGTGTTCCAAGTTTGATGTCCGTCAAGCAAAGGGTTCTCGAGATATTGAGTGGATAGTATATTCCTATGTCCATTTGACCCTTGACCTTTAACCATATGACCTTAGAATCACAAGGGGTCATCTTCTCCTTAGGATGTACCAGTGTACCAAGTTTGATGTCTGTCAAGCAAAGGGTCTTCAAGATATTGAATGGACAGTATATTCCTATGTCCAAAGTGGACTGACTTTTCACCTTTTGACCTAAAAATCAATAGGGGTCCTCTTCTACTCATAAACAAGCAACATTTAAAATATCATAACGATCAAGTGAATGGTTCCCAAGATATTAAGCGAACATGTTGTCTGCCGACCGACAAGTGCAAAGCCCCCCCCCCCCCCTTTTCTTCTTTGAAGGGGGGCATATTAAGTAATTGTTTACAGAATCTCATATATATAGTCACATGAATTTAGAAATATGGCTGAAATGGGTTTCCGTATTTCGGAAAAACGTAAATACTGACTATTGCAATGACATTATTGGGCTTCCACAATTCTAGAAAATAAAACTACAATCGGAATATGCTTATCAATTTACACTCGTATTTAACCAAATATAATACGCACTTTTTAATTTTTCTGTATGTGAAGGCCGGGACACATTATACATACCACTAAAGGTTTTTGACTCATTTTGTTTTAATCAATGCAATGTGCATTTATAATTTTTCGCTGCGTTGTTTACTTATCTAAAAGGGTAAAAGTGTTTTTTTTAAAAAATTATCTTACACCCTGTAACTAATCATTATGAAACAGCCAATTCAAATTTATCATCGTGCAATTTTTAAAACTGCCATGCTATTATGATACCGTGATTAGCACATGTTTTGTGTACACGTCCTTTGTCACCTGATTTTGTCAGATTTCTGCATGTTGCACGTTTTTCATGGGTCTGGGAATATGCGATTACTTTTGAGATTTAACTTTCCTTTTGCAGTAAACGACTGATGTACTTACCCATCTAAATGCGGCAAAATTTTAGAGGGTTATGTTTGAATTCTTCATTTAGTACCAATTAAATTACTGACTTTGATTATTCATAAGTTTATAATTACCGAGGGGGTCGTTATATCGCACCTTGGTACGTCATTTTTTGGAGCTTGGGTGATGTTTTGTTTACAAAACATTGAACGCTCGCATCGGCTATTTAATTGAAGTATATATGTGAACTTTAACCAATGAAAATATTGAGTCTGTTAAAACGTTAATGCTACGAACTCTCGTGCTTTGCTGAAATTAACATCATTTCCCCGAAAATACTGCTATGTAGTGTGTATAAGGACAAGATTGGCGTTTTCTTAAAAAACAAATTTGTTGCACTGTATACAAATTCTAGTGCATGCTTTTTTGAGAACCTGCATTATTTCCACAAAGATTTCTCGTGAAGCTAAATGCGATTGTACACACGAACAATGGTATTTCCAAAATTTACAGGCCCCAAAACTTGGCAAAAGGGGATGCGTATTAAAATATATTCGGCAAAATACGGTAAATCACCGCATATGTGATTATCTATATTTGACTGTAGAACGAAAACATAACAAACTGTACGTGCGTTCCTCGTCTCACCCCGGTAGAATTCCACAGAAATAGTCACATGGTTCAGGCTTTGATACACTTTCGAAGAGGCCTCGACGGGGAGTATGATCGGTCGTACATTTTCAAATATTTACTATGCTTTTCCAACCTAAGAAAGCGAGATATTACTTTCTTCACTAAGAAATATTTACTTACAAGTTATTTGTTTCATGTTTACGAATCTATTTTTGTAGTTGCTATATTTATACACACGTACATTCGCCTGTTGTTTACGTCATGTATTCATGCGCACTATGTTTAGTTTCTTTAAACGTATTGAGGGGACTCATTTAAATTACATTGTTATAAGAATGTCAACATACATGTATGATATGTCTTCAAAACTTAATGAAGCTGTTCAAAAAGCAAATTAACAATTTTTGAAGATCTTTGTGCGCGGGATTTATTTGCTGTCGGTGCAAGAATAAACAGAGAGTTTGTGATACGCGATGAATCCGCACGCCGTTGATAGCAAGGAGCATCTCGCTTCGCGAGCCGACTCAAAAATGGGTTTGAATCTGATATTACTTAACTACACCCAAGATCTGAGGAGCTATATTTTTCTTATTTATGTCCAAGATAACATGAAGATTGAAAACTGTAGCAATGATTAAGAATAAATCCATGTAGAATAACTAACAGGGTTCAGAAAGAATTGCAATTATACTATACATTTTACCTGGGATATAGTATAATATCTGGTGTGCTATTCTGAGGAATTGCAACTATGCCAAGAATAGTCTTTGTCCTCTTCAAGTCATAATTAATATGTATATATACAATTGAGTCAATTTGTAGTATGCCATCTACTTGTACTATAACTGGTGTAGATATCCCTATAGTGTTGTTAACTGTACAGATATCAGTACTTACACTGTACATCTACTTGTACTATAACTGGTGTAGATGTCCCTATAGTGTTGTTAACTGTACACAAATATCACTACTTACACTGTACATCTAATTGTACTGTAACTGCTGTAGATATCCCTATAGTGTTGTTAACTCTACACAGATATCACTACTTACACTGTACATCTAATTGTACTGTAACTGCTGTAGATATCCCTATAGTGTTGTTAACTCTACACAGATATCAGTACTTACACTGTACATCTAATTGTACTGTAACTGGTGTAGATGTCCCTATAGAGTTCGTAGCTGTACAGTTGTAAGTCCCGGATGCTCCCCTCTGTATGTTGGAGATGGTGTAAGTAGACCCTGTATGGAGGACATTACTAGGACTGTCTGTCTTGATCCAGCTCCATGTGATGCCTGTGTTGGGGCTGGCAGCACTCACACTACATGTCATGGTAGCTGACTGACCCTCTACAACCCGGTATGGACTTGACGTACTGGTGGTCACTTCAGGCTTATCTGAAAGAAAGCATGATAATACAGCATATTTCGTAATTTTAAAGAAGAGACTACAATCATTACCACATAACTTAATTAGCACTGAATATTAAAGTTAGAATCCTATTGGGCTAAAAATAAAAATATGTTTGTTTCCCCTCGCCCGGCCGGGTCAAAAAAGGGGCCTGGGTCAAAAAATTTGAACAAAAAAATCGCACATTTTTTTTTTATTTCCGGAAGAAAAATCATGTCCATTCCAAATTTTACTTTCGCTATTTTTGGAAGTCGCCGGGATTTATCTCTTGAAGTTTCAATGTTGTCGGAAGATTTCAAAGATGGGCGACACGAAGATCATTTTGTCGTCTACTGTAAGAATAAAATACAAACAAACATCAAAAGTGGTTCCAATTGTGGTAACTGACGTTACTCTAAAAGTTGTACCTGGAACGATGTGCTGAATGATTTAACCGCAGATGATGATCACACCATAGATAAGTTAGACGAGGTCTCTGTCACTATGTCAGACAAGCTAACAAACGGCGTGACTTTCGAGCCAGATTTTCATGAACAAATAAGAGTTGTTCACGATTTTGATAAAAAAAAACCCTCAAATATGTCCACTTTGATGTTATCAGGGACTCACCACCACCAAAAGAACCTCAACATGATACAAACAATAATGTTGAAAATGTGTTTGATGTTATGATGAGAAGGTACCGTCAGCTTATATGAACACAAAGCTCCCTCAAAAACTTGATGAAATGTACGTCTGTCAGATTTACTGGTAATTATATGCATTATTCATTTTTCTTTCAAGTAGGTTTGAGAGGCATACTCTTCTTCTGATGTACAGTATTGAAAATGACTATCGGTACTCTAAGCTGTTTTTTCATAGGTGTTTCCAATGAACATTTTCAACAACAACAAAAACATTTTTAAAAAACCCACCTGCCTGCCTGGTCTGTTTCAAAAGTCAGACCTGGGGAGGAGAAACAAACATTCTTTTAAATACGGCCTTGAGTAGTTACCATAATTTGCCAAACATAATACAGAGTTGATAATTAATTGGGGGGAAATACTCACTTCAAGTGTATGAAACGCAGCAAAAAATTTGACATTATATACTTTGCGGGGATTAAATTACACTGAATATTTTTGTGGAAATAATGAATTCTAGTTGTTAATTTATGTCTCTGACATTCTGCAAGGTTTCTTTTTTCACTTTTTTTGTGCAAAACAATATTTGGCATTTCTTTACCCTGAGGAGGTATCTGACAAAATTAAGTGATAAGCAGTGCACACAACAAAGTCTTCAGAAAACGTGCGGGTTGCCGTCTCATTTTTTTTATGCAAGAAAAGCTATTTCAAAGTCTCATATTAATATTTTATTAAAAGTTGTTCATAAATTTTACAGTAAACTAACATTTTAGTAACAAATTATTTTCCAAACTAGCTTCGTTTATTATAGCTTGAAAGGTGAAGATAACGAACAGTGATCAATCTCACAACTCCTATAAGCAATATAAAATAGATAGCTGGGCAGACACGGACCCCTGGGCACAACAGAGGTGGGGTGCCTAGGAGGAGTAGGCATCCCCTGTCGACCGGCCACACCCACAGTGAGCCCTATATCCTGATCAGGTAAACAGAGTTAGCATGTGACAAGGCATTGTGTACAATCACGTTTTAATGGTGGCATACGAAGTGATCAATAGTCAGATTCAATGAATTTTAACATTGGCTGTAATTATTTTAGCTGTTTCATAATAATTCAATCATCTACATACGTTTCTGGTAATTTTCTTGAGATCGATTTTTGCTTTAATTTAGATAGGTGAACCATGTGAAAAAGCGTACAGTATTTATGAAGGCTATGACATTACTTAACCGCAGAGTTCCACCTCAAAAAAGGTCAATAACCTATTGTGGTAAATAATATGCACCCCTTTTTCACACCAAAAAATTCTTAAAAATCTAAGTTGCATGTTAAATTGTGTTTAATTAAGGCTCATGTGAAAAAAATCATGGTAGTTCTAACATGAACAGCTCATGTATATTTTGTGAGGAAAGTTTTGTATGAGTTCATATTCTTTATTGCTAAACTATGCACATAGTAATGATATGGGGTCTAGTGTGAATCAAATGTTTATCATTTAATGCAATAACTATAATAACCAAAAAGTCTATAGCAAAAGGTCAGATATCAAACATCTAATTTACAATCATATACTTTTCTATCAACAAGACCATGTGCATTATTCATGGAACTCTACATTCAAACCATGTAATTTCACAAGTACTGATAACTGCAAGAGGACCATCGGAGGCCTTCAAAAACTTTTTAGGCCCATAATTCAACTTGAATAGGGCCAACAATTTTAATCTCAGTCACTCACATTGAATGTTGAGCGTGATGGAGGCATTCCTTGGTTTATTGTTGTTGGTTGCTTGACATCGCAGTGACATCCCATTGTCTGATTTCCTTCCCGTTATGGTGAGGGTAGATTTATCTCCTACAACCGTTGTACCTATAAACCATCTGTAGACTGGTACTGGGAAGGCGTTGTCATTGACAACACATCTAACAGTCTGCTGTTCTCCTGCTGTCATTGTCAGTGGGTCATCACTTGGATCCAGAGACACGCTGCTTACATCAACTGAAAGGAGACATACCAGATATTGAGAACATGATAATATCTTATGAATAAAATGTAATAATACCGATAATATAGTCATTGTAATATTGATGTGAAGAATTGCAGTGTGAAACTCTAAATGAGCGTTTAAAGAGATTGAGATGTATGAAGTTTTGTGAATAAAAATAGCCATTCAGGTAATCAAATATTCGGCTAATCCGATAAGTTTTCTCTGACAAATGGGATATTGAATTAACCAAGACCCCTATAATTACAAGGTGATCTCACCTATTCACTTATTTTCATGAAATAAAAATGTTCTCAAGTAATTATTTTATTCAATTGCACTAGCTACAATAAGAGGCCTATGGGCCACATCGCTAACCCGAGTCACCATGGCCCTCATGCAGCCATTATTCAGCTGTTGTGATTTTTAAATGATTTTTGTTATTAATCTTTATTCGAACAAGAGGTACTGTGAGCAATGCTCACTAAGAATTCCCCCGCTTACCCCAATCTCCCAAAGGGCGTTGGTAATAGGTTTAAACTACCTCTTTTCTGAGTGTAAAAAACAAATGGCATTACAAACCGAATCATATTGCTACTTCGATGTCCAGTGCGCGTGACATTTGACCTTTTGACCCCAAAATCGATAGGGAACATCTTCATCCCATGGGTAGTCCATATGTATGATATAGTGACTGTAGGTGGAAAGGATAACGCTTTAGAGCCCGGAAACCATATTGCTACTTCAATATCCAGTGCGCTTGACCTTTGACCTTTTGACCCCAAAATCGATAGGGCCCGGAAAACAGACAGACAGACGGACAACCCGATTCCAGTATACCCCCCCCCCCACAACTTGTTGCAGGGGGTATAATGAAAAATTGTGACCCCATATTATAGCCCCAACCTAGCCTCAAATAGTGACAACTTAACTGAAAATGATTTCAGATACATGTAACACAGAGATATATAGCAACACCAATATCACCGACATGTTCTTGCTGATAAGACCAAGGTCACATTTAAGGTCATTGATCGTGGTATGATGAAGACCTTGCCATAAGAAACCTACAGTACACGACATGATTTTTATACACCCCACCGTGGAAATATCACATTTGATTCAATGTAGAAATCGGAGCAATGTCAATGGTTAGCAAATTAGAATTAATTCATCATATAATCAATAGAAGCAAAAATACACGAGTTATTTGCATTTGACCGAGACTTATGTTCAATGTAATTTTTAATTTTTTTTTTTTTTTTTTTTTTTGGTTTTTGGTTTTTGTACACATAATAAAGTACATGAATACAACAAGTCATATATAATTACGATCATTATGTGCATGGAGAGAGATAGTGAGAAAGAGAGAAAAAGAGAGAGGCATATTTTAAGTAAATATTAAGTTCCATCTGTTCCATTGAGTATCAATTTTTTTTCTTTTCACCATTCTTATATGCTATATATTTGTGTGTTTCATAAAATAATTTCATTTGTGATATTGCAGCGGGCAAGTTTAAAGGTTTCTTAGTGCATCTTGCAGTATAGACATAATACGATATAGGGCTCGCTGGGTGGCAAAGCTTATCTATTATCATTCAAAAGTAGGTAATTTTAGCGCCTGGGAACTTGGGCTAGTTGAGTATCGATAATTAAGTCGGTATTCTGAACGGCAGGTCTGATATAGGGCTCGTTGGGCGGCAAAGCTTATCTGGTATCCCTCAAAAGTACGTGACTGTAGCGCCCGGGAACTTGGACTAGTTGAGCGTCGATAATTACCTCGGTATCCCTGAACGGCAGATCTGATATAGGGCTCGTTAGGTGGCAAAGCTTATCTGGTATCCCTCAAAAGTAGGTGACTTTAGCGCCCGGGAACTTGGGCTAGTTGAGCGTCCATAATTAACTCGGGATCCCTGAAAGGCAGGTCAGATATAGGGCTCGCTGAGTGGCAAAGCTTATCTGGTATCCCTCAAAAGTAGGTGACTTTAGCGCCCGGGACCTTGGGCTAGTTGAGTATCGATAATTAAGTCGGTATCCCTGAAAGGCAGGTCTGATATAGGGCTCGCTGGGTGGCAAAGCTTATCTGGTATCCCTCAAAAGTAGGTGACTGTAGCGCCTGGGAACTTGGGCTAGTTGAGCGTCGATAGTTAACTTGGTATCCCTGAAAGGCAGGTCTGTTATAGGGCTCGCTGGTCGGCAAAGCTTATCTGGTATCCCTCAAAAGTAGGTGACTTTAGCGCCCGGGAACTTGGGCTAGTTGAGCGTCCATAATTAACTCGGTATCCCTGAAAGGCAGGTCAGATATAGGGCTCGCTGAGTGGCAAAGCTTATCTGGTATCCCTCAAAAGCAGGTGACTTTAGCGCCCGGGACCTTGGGCTAGTTGAGTATCGATAATTAAGTCGGTATCCCTGAAAGGCAGGTCTGATATAGGGCTCGCTGGGAGGCAAAGCTCATCTGGTATCCCTCAAATGTAGGTGACTGTAGCGCCTGGGAACTTGGGCTAGTTGAGCGTCGATAGTTAACTCGGTATCCCTGAAAGGCAGGTCTGTTATAGGGCTCGTTGGGTGGCAAAGCTTATCTGGTATCCCTCAAAAGTAGGTGACTTTAGCGCCCGGGAACTTGGGCTAGTTGAGCGTCCATAATTAACTCGGGATCCCTGAAAGGCAGGTCAGATATAGGGCTCGCTGAGTGGCAAAGCTTATCTGGTATCCCTCAAAAGTAGGTGACTTTAGCGCCCGGGACCTTGGGCTAGTTGAGTATCGATAATTAAGTCGGTATCCCTGAAAGGCAGGTCTGATATAGGGCTCGCTGGGTGGCAAAGCTTATCTGGTATCCCTCAAAAGTAGGTGACTGTAGCGCCTGGGAACTTGGGCTAGTTGAGCGTCGATAGTTAACTCGGTATCCCTGAAAGGCAGGTCTGCTATAGGGCTCGCTGGTCGGCAAAGCTTATCTGGTATCCCTCAAAAGTAGGTGACTTTAGCGCCCGGGAACTTGGGCTAGTTGAGCGTCCATAATTAACTCGGTATCCCTGAAAGGCAGGTCAGATATAGGGCTCGCTGAGTGGCAAAGCTTATCTGGTATCCCTCAAAAGCAGGTGACTTTAGCGCCCGGGACCTTGGGCTAGTTGAGTATCGATAATTAAGTCGGTATCCCTGAAAGGCAGGTCTGATATAGGGCTCGCTGGGAGGCAAAGCTTATCTGGTATCCCTCAAATGTAGGTGACTGTAGCGCCTGGGAACTTGGGCTAGTTGAGCGTCGATAGTTAACTCGGTATCCCTGAAAGGCAGGTCTGTTATAGGGCTCGTTGGGTGGCAAAGCTTATCTGGTATCCCTCAAAAGTAGGTGACTTTAGCGCCCGGGAACTTGGGCTAGTTGAGCGTCCATAATTAAGTCGGTATCCCTGAAAGGCAGGTCAGATATAGGGCTCGCTGGGTGGCAAAGCTTATCTGGTATCCCTCAAAAGTAGGTGACTGTAGCGCCTGGGAACTTGGGCTAGTTGAGCGTCGATAGTTAACTCGGTATTCCTGAAAGGCAGGTCTGTTATAGGGCTCGCTGGTCGGCAAAGCTTATCTGGTATCCCTCAAAAGTAGGTGACTTTAGCGCCCGGGAACTTGGGCTAGTTGAGCGTCCATAATTAACTCGGTATCCCTGAAAGGCAGGTCAGATATAGGGCTCGCTGAGTGGCAAAGCTTATCTGGTATCCCTCAAAAGCAGGTGACTTTAGCGCCCGGGACCTTGGGCTAGTTGAGTATCGATAATTAAGTCGGTATCCCTGAAAGGCAGGTCTGATATAGGGCTCGCTGGGAGGCAAAGCTTATCTGGTATCCCTCAAATGTAGGTGACTGTAGCGCCTGGGAACTTGGGCTAGTTGAGCGTCGATAGTTAACTCGGTATCCCTGAAAGGCAGGTCTGTTATAGGGCTCGTTGGGTGGCAAAGCTTATCTGGTATCCCTCAAAGGTAGGTGACTTTAGCGCCTGGGAACTTGGGCTAGTTGAGCATCGATAATTAAGTCGGTATCCCTGAAAGGCAGGTCAGATATAGGGATCGCTGGGTGGCAAAGCTTATCTGGTATCCCTCAAAGGTAGGTGACTTTAGCGCCTGGGAACTTGGGCTAGTTGAGTATCGATAATTAAGTCGGTATCCCTGAAAGGCAGGTCTGATATAGGGCTCGTTGGCCGGCAAAGCTTATCTGGTATCCCTCAAAAGTAGGTGACGTTAGCGCCCAGGACGTTGGGCTAGTTGAGCGTCGATAATTAAATTGGTATCCCTGAACGGCAGGTCTGTTATAGGGCTCGTTGGGTGGCAAAGCTTATCTGGTATCCCTCAAAGGTAGGTGACTTTAACGCCTGGGAACTTGGGCTAGTTCAGCATCGATAGTTAAGTCGGTATCCCTGAAAGGCAGGTCAGATATAGGGCTCGCTGGGTGGCAAAGCTTATTTGGTTTTCCTCAAAAGTAATTGACTTTAGCGCCCGGGACCTTGGGCTAGTTGAGTATCGATAATTAAGTCGGTATCCCTGAAAGGCAGGTCTGATATAGGGCTCGCTGGGTGGCAAAGCTTATCTGGTATCCCTCAAAAGTACGTGACTGTAGCGCCTGGGAACTTGGGCTAGTTGAGCGTCGATAGTTAACTCGGTATCCCTGAAAGGCAGGTCTGATATAGGGCTCGCTGGTCGGCAAAGCTTATCTGGTATCCCTCAAAAGTAGGTGACTTAAGCGCCCGGGAACTTGGGCTAGTTGAGCGTCGATAATTAACTCGGTATCCCTGAAAGGCAGGTCAGAGATAGGGCTCGCTGGGTGGCAAAGCTTATCTGGTATCCCTCAAAAGTAGGTGATTTTATCGCCCGGGACCTTGGGCTAGTTGAGCGTCGATAATTAAGTCGGTATCTCTGAAAGGCAGGTCTGATATAGGGCTCGCTGGGTGGCAAAGCTTATCTGGTATCCCTCAAAAGTAGGTGACTGTAGCGCCCGGGAACTCGGGGCTAGTTGAGCCTTGATAATTAACTCGGTATCCCTGAAAGGAAGGTCGGATATGGAGCTCGCTGGGTGGCAAAGAGTATCTGTTACCCTTCAAAAGTAGTTGTATATATCGCTCATGAACACGGGCTTGTTGAGCCTTGATAATTAACTAGGTATCCCTTAAAAGTTTTATTCACATAGTTTTTACGACCCCCTCCCCTTGAAATAGATATGATGAGTGTTAAAATTAATCGATTGACAAGTAAGAACAAACGAGTATAAATAACACTGTATACTATATCGACTGTTTACTCACAAAAAAAGTGTGTATTGAAATTATCAAATGTTTATTAAAATGTAATATCGTCATGTGAGGAAAAAGAGGGAAAAGATGTTACAATTGTCTTTTTTCCTTTTTCGACTGTGTAATCGATGTCGGATGAGAGAAACTTACAGACGACTCCTCTTAACTATTTGAATTTAGAATTGTGTCCGTTTAACATCTGAGAGAATTAGGATCTGATTAATTATATTAATTAGCCAATACTCTGTATAATTTCTATCAAATCTTATTTCTCTCCATATTGCCTTCATTGCTTTATTCATTTCTTACATTTTTAATAGTTCAGCTAATTAGGGTTTAATTCGTAATCTTAATTAGTAAAAAGTCCCAACAATTTTCTTTGCCCTCTTCATCGTAAACATATTTCTATACGAAATATTATTCGAGGTACGACTTATCTTTCTAACTATGATCAGGGGCAAGTAACTCGTGGGTCACCTGCTTTTCAGGGATACCATCTAGGTTGCACCACTCTATTAATTTTGCCAATATGTTCTTACCAAAATTACTCACCTTTGACCTGACCCTGCTGCCTTAAAGTAAACTTTTCAGAAGTTGTATTTTCACATCATGTAGTACAGTTCTCAATGAGCATTTTCATACCAAAAAATACATACCCATCCAGCAAGGCGTGAGAGTTTGTTTACATCGAAGTCAAGCACGTGCAAAATCAGCTGGTCAAAAGCCAAATCACCCACCTCTACAACAAAAATTCAAAAAAAATATTTAAATCCTTCTTTCATGGTTTTTACTCACAAAATTTCAAACACAATACTTGAATTTACATCTCATAAAAAATTGGAGAGCCTACCTCATAAGGAAAGTCCCATAAAACATGCAAAGTTCCAGGAATTATTTTCTTTCGGCCATGATTCGTGAACCTCCACATAAATAGAGTGATGCAACCTGCATCTAGTCATAACCTATGTTGAATCTAAAGTTTGAGCAGAATGAGAAGTTAACTCGTTCCCCGTTAGGCGGAATTGTATGAGGCAAGATAGTTCGAACCAGGTTTATTTCGTAAACGGTACGAACTGTATTAGCCAATCTTAATTAATTGTGGACTATTTGATATGTATCAAATAATCTTGATTAATACAACTATTAAATTCCTAAAATATCAGGAACTTGTATCCTTTCTTTGGTGTAAGAAAGTGTGATACATTGCCTATCCCTATAAAACTATATTCAAAATTTTCCCACTATTTTGGTCACAACTCCGAAATCATGGTCAGAAATTAAATTCAATGTGGTGAAAGTAATTCATTTTATCAAATATACATTTACTATCCACTGTTATGATTTTTGATTTTTTTTTTTTTTTGTAGCAGGTGGCCTAAAAAATGTATAAGAATAGATTTGTCTTCCATTTATAAACCCATGTGTTGAAAACAACCGCCGACTGACCTGTGAGTACTGTTCTACTGGCAATAAACTACTGTAATGTAAAACTTATACGGTACCAATTTTGATGCACCAGATGCGCATTTCGACAAATAATATCTCTTCAGTGATGCTCAACCGACATGTTTGAAATCCGAAATAACAATGAAGTTTTAGAGCTATTATAGCGAAAAACAGCGTGCCAAAAAAGTGGAGTCAAATTCGTCTAAGGATAAGAGCTATGCGTGAGGGAGATAATCCTTAATTTTGAAATGAATTTCTAAATTTTATAACAGCAATTAAATATACATCCGTATTTTCAAGCTAGTAACGAAGTACTTAGCTACTGGGCTGTAGAGACCCTCGGGGACTAACAGTCCACCAGCAGAGGCCTCGCAGTCTTCGCGAAAAAGAAAAATCATCACAGGACATTCGGACAGATAGTCGAAAACATTTCACAGGACCGAATGAATTTTCACCAGTCCAAAACTTTTATCATTAATATTTATCATTATGATGTAGTTCCATGGTGATTCATAATTTTGAAAACAAATCATTATCATAACATTACAGAACTTTATTCTCCTCTTATGTAATTACAAGCTTTCATCCAGTTCAATTATTCAGACATATAGTCTTCAAAATATTCACCCCCCCCCCCACAACTTGTTTCATATGCTATGATATTCTCGGTGATGGTTTCTTCCTCAGCTTCCGCAGCCTCCTCCTCCTATCCTGTTTCAGTATCTAGCACTGTCTGACTTGTGCCTTGCTCAGATTCTGCCTCTTGGACTCATGCATCCCTTTTCACACGCTTGTAGTTTATCTTTCTCCTTACTGACTGATTCTGAAATAGATACAGACATTTACTTAAAATGAATATATATTTTGATGTTTTAAACGGAATACATGTACAATTTGTGTAAAATGGTTTCGTCTGATAAATGAAAATGGTGTAATTCATGAAATGTAATGCTTTCCTGTGAAACATACTCTTTTCAAGGTCCGTCACTGCTGACAACCGCTAGTTTTTACCGCCGTTTTTTAATGTATTTGTAATGTTTTTACTGCGCAAAAGTTCTTCAAAGATTATACAGTACTTGTAAGTCATAACGGTCATGCTTGTATCCTCCCCTTGATTCAACTGTAACCACGGACGTCCCTCCCTCCACCTCTCGTTGAACAATCTCTCTTTTCTGTGTTTCTCTTATTCTTTAGCTTTCTCTTCAGCGTTTCGTCTCTTATTAACCTTTTTCCTGGTACAGCTCCATCGAAGTATTTTAAATTCATCATCTTGATGGAAATGGCGGAAATAGAGTACAGTACCCGCAACGTTATTCTTGACATTCATATCGTGCGTGTATCATATAGTATCGTGCGTGCATCCTATCCTATCGTGTATCAGGTTTTCCGTTTTCTATCGTGTTTTGCGTTTATCAGGTCTATCGTGTTTTGCGTGTATCAGGTTTCCCGTTTATCGTGTAGCTTCGGAAACTATCTAATGAAAAAGTACGATACTTTCCGAAAGTTTTATTCGTTGTGTTAAAGAAGCTATTTTTAGGAATCGAGGAAAGACAGTGTGTTTGAAGGAGAACATAAAGTTATATGTCTGTCCAGAGAGGGTGACAATTTATCACAATTTCATTCTAAGTAGTCTGGAAAGTAGGCAGTGGTTTGCCGAGCAAACCGAGGACAGTAAAACTGAAAGATCCTTCATCTGGAGTTCATAAACATTTCCTTGTCTAGAAAAAAATATTTGTAATTAACACTAACAGAAAAATAGGAAGTTCCGATCTGAAAGAAAAAATCAGTAAATTACATTGTCTATTACATATATTTTAATAATGGTTCTTTGTCTTCCGATTTTTTTCACCTGTATTCAACTTATATACCAACTACTGAACTTGTGCGCGTTCTTATCTATCTGATTTTGTGTATCACCCGTGTTTTGACAGTAAACATTCCCAGGGACATTGTATTTCACACATTTAGAAGATTAAGTTTTAAAAAGTGCAAGTGTATTGCATCTCGCAAAATTCTGCTCAATTGGGCACGATTCAGCTGTCATCGTCTTTTTTTTATTTGTACAAGTACACATGCACCAATAGTCGTACGTGTAGATACTGGAAATTTATGCTGGTTTTGATGATTATTTAAGTTTTTTACATGCTAAACACAAACATTTTTAAGCGTTTCTAAATTGCGAATTTAAATCAAGCCGGGTTTCGTATATGTTTTTTAATAGTTTATTTATTTTTTGTTAACAAAATATCAATTCATATAAATATGTTCCAATTACTTATGACTATCAATTATCACTCATACTGCAGGCATATCTAACATATGAGTATATGGTGTAGTGCAGTGAATTGTTTTTAAAGCGGTCATTATGAAAATAATTGTAGTTGTTGAATGAGCGGTGATCTCAGAGCTTGATACAAAATAACCCCCTCCTCGCTACACACAAATCATTACTTGGTTTTATTTGATATTCAAGATAATAGACATTAGAATAAGAGAGCTATTGAAGCATGATAACACTACATTATATTCCATTTTGTTAATTCCCTGTTTAATTGCTAAACACTCGGCATCAAGTGTGAATGTCACGGGTCTTCAGAGATGACCTTAAAAACGGACACCCCGTGTCACAATAGGTGTGGCACGCTAAAGAACTCTCACTGCTCAATGGCCGTAATTGCCGAGCATAGGCCTAAATTTGAAGACTTTCACCGATCATGGTGACGTCTCCATATCAGTGAAATATTCTCGAGCGAGACGTTAACAGCAAGATAAAAATCAACCATTCCCTGTATGATTCATATATTAAACATTAGGTGACAATATACGTTTTAGAGTCATTGGCCGAGAAAATTCATACAGATATCAAATAATGAATTAAATACCGTATATACTAGTTTAGTTTTAGGATTTTAGTTGTAATGACGTAAAAAACATAAACAGAATTAAAAAACAAAAAAACAAAGTAAACGTACAACCGTGGATAAATAAATTATAAGTTTTAGGTATATAATGAATATTGAAATCCTTCAATATTATCATCAACATAATGTAATTATTTTTTACGGATCAAACTTTCGTTCTGTCTAAATTGTTTCTAGATTTACAACATTGCTCTCAGGTTTTTCGTTTATCGTGAAGATCGTTTATCGTGTTTTGCGTTTATCAGGTCTATCGTGAAGATCGTTTATCAGGTTTTGCGTTTATAAGGTTTACCATGTATCCTATCGTATCGTGCGTGTATCCTATCCTATCGTGCGTGTATCCTATCCTATCGTGCGTGTATCGTGATCTATCGTTTATCATGTCAAGAATAATGTTGCGGGTACTGTACCTAACAATCGTAATCAGCAAAACGTTTGTAGGACTGTATCGCGGTATAAGGTAAAGCGTCTAAACGATATAATATGGAAAATAAAATTCGAAACCAAACCAATGCAACCTTCGGACATACGGACCGATCTTGCCAACCAGTACATCGGTCCAAATCGATTTTCGTCAGGGTTAGGGTCGGTTATGTCCGACGGTCCGGTGCTTTTGGGATAGACGGCCCTCGACCCAAGGGTCATAATGTAAAACTTATACGGTACCAATTTTGATGCACCAGATGCGCATTTCGACAAATAATGTAATGTGACGCGATATTAATCAGCGAATATAATGAAATTTACAAGCGAGTTTTAGTGACTACTCACAGAGCAGTATCTTAGTTAACTATACTTGTATCAATAAAATTGATCTGTGTTATTGGTAACAAAATTCAAGTTTAAATTTTTGTAATATACATGTTTGTATATTATCTTTTGTGGTAGGAAGAATAATATGATTGTAATTATTGTTCCTCATCGCAAGGTCATCTAGGAAGGTCATCTTAAAGCGACAACTTCTTCACACCTCAGAACAGATTCTCTCCCTAAATGAAAACAACCCTTTAGCATTATGGGTAATCTTATAATGCGACGAAAATGAAATAATGATATAATATGATGATAAAAGGTTTCACTGCCATTCGGTATTGTTGCAAATACAGTGATGATCTTCCAGTTGTGTTCCACAGGAAATAGAATAGATATCTGGCTTACTGTGCGCGATAACTCCGTGCTAGAGTATTCGCTTTGTAAACGGAAGGTTGTGAGTTCATGCCTTGCTCGTGTCATGGCCGTGTCAAACTTATAACCTAAATGTGGGTAGTGTTTGCTTCTTCGCGAAACGCTCGGCATTTAGAAGTGAGAATCACGGATCTGTCAAATATGGTCGTAAAACGGAGATCCGTTCCATGTCAGTCGTTGACACGTTAAAAAGCATTACGTTTACGGTCCAAAGCGCTAAGTGTAGATTTAGATTTACAGCTAGTGACGTCTCAAAAAGAGTGAACAATTCTCGATGGCATACAAACAGCGAACCAATCAAGTTGTGAAGCTGTCCATAAAACGCTGTGTTGCTAAGGAAGTAGCACGTAAAGTGAACGTTAAGGAGGCGTTTGTAAACACCACATTTTTTGGGGTCACACCCGTTAACATCCCCGTAAAATCAACGGACGCACTAGCCAACAGAGGTTTTGTGATTAAGGTCTGTGGTTGTGAAAGTCTTGCAATAGAAGTTTCTTAATTCAATTTCTAAAGATTAGATTTATGACCTGCAGGATGTGTGAATCGTCCATCGCTAATCGGTCATATACTACGTCACATGACTGGTCAATCTCTACCCAGAGTTATCGATCCTTACACTCACATTTACCTCTGTTAGCGTCTTAAAATAAGCAATGTTATTCCACATGTAAATCCACCTTTTTTATGGCTACTAAAACTAAGAAATACTGTATAAAATATTGGGAAAATGTAGGACAAAAAACTACTAGTATTTGTAGATTTTCCCCATTACTATATATTCTTCATGTACCTATGTAAAGGCCTGGTGCAATAGAACAACCCAATATCCACGTTTCAACCCAAATCAATGCTTCTTGTGTCACAAAAAGAGTTGACATCTGGTCAGTATTTATTTATGTATATTTTTGTAACGGAAATTAAAACCAAACTTTATTTGAGCATACGTGGCATTTTACAAAAATCTTGTAAAACCCTTGAGACGTTGACAGAGGTATAGTGAGAGCAAGGAACGACAACTCTGGGTAGAGATTGTGTAGTGAGAGCACAAGGAACAACAACTCTGGGTAGAGATTGATGATTGGCCATGGTCAATCACGTGACAGGTATCAGGTCATGTGACTAATAGTGATGAAGGGTTGTCCAGTGGCGGATTTAAGGGGGGCGCAGCCGGCACGAGCCCCCCCCCCCCCCCCCCCCCCCCCCCCCCCCCCCCCCCCCCCCCCCCCCCCCCATTTTCAAATTTAAGGTAAAACGTGATATCTCGTTTAGAAAAATGTACTAAACGATAAAAGAAGCAATTATTTCTTCCACTCCCGGAGAAAGAAATGATAAAATCTTTTGATTTCTTGAATTACTTTATTGGGAGATCTTAATTTTTTTTTCAAAAAACCTTTAAAATTTTGCGTCACTTTATCAATTTCACCATATTAAAAGTGATAGGAAATAGTACAAATGACTAAATAGGAGACATATTTCAAGCCCTATTAAACCTGTAAAGTCTAGGAGCTTCCGGGGGCTTCGCCCTCTGGACCCCCACCTCAAGACGGCCCCCAGACCCCCTGCCTCAGTAAAGTGGCGCCCCCGTAACCGCGATTTCTGGATTCGCCCCTGTTGTCTAAACGATCTTAACAATCATAATATGAAACTGTTGGAGAGATCTCTCGCAAACAGTTGTATAATAGTCCTTAAAGGAAATGACAAGGAAAAAGAGGTTATATTAAATATCTCTGGCGACACGATTTCACGGACCTTTGTTGACTTCAGCTTAATGCTTAACACATGACTCATTATGAGATGTCCAGGGCTGGGGCGCTTTCCTTACCCTCCTGCAATGATGTTGAACATCGATTTAATCTGGCAGCTGCGGACGTCATATTGAAAATTGAAAAAAAATAAAAATATTGAGTTAGACATTATCTGCAATCTAACTTTCGGAGCTCAAAAGTGAGACCAAACTATGAATCTGAGGTTGAAAAGTTTTATGGCATATCAAACTAAATCGGCAATCCTCGGATTATTGCGCTACGCTTCAGTGGTAAAGGAGCTCATATTGCACCAAACTACCGTCTTGAATTTCGGTCTCAAAAGTGACCTAGCTAAGTTTTAAGGGCCCAGAACATATTCGTTAATCTACAAAGCCTGATCAATGCCAAGGCCCACTCTAGAGCGAGATTAATGTAAGCCTTTTGGCTTGTTTCTCAATCTATTACATGTATAAGACATTGTTTATAAACATTATTATCGAATTATTTACGAATAAATATCGTTTAAACTTAGGCCCACTCTAAAGTTAACTGGAATTTTTGTGTTCAAATGGTTGATAATTGTTACTCAGTTTTATAAATTAGATTTAGAGCCTTCCCGATTTATTTCTCTTTAATGATGATTTCAAGTTTACCCAAGTTTATTTAAACTGGTCAAACTTCTGTCATAAAAATGGTAGTAAATTGGCGCAATGCTCCGCATTTAATGTAATGACAGTTATATGCTTCTATACACCAATTTCCAAGGAATCCGAAACTTAGATGACTGTGGGTACAGACATTTCGATGACTTTGGGTACAGAAATATCGATGACTGTGAGTACAGAAATTTCGATGACTATGGGTACAGAAATTTCGATGACTGTGGGTACAGAAGTTTCGATGACTGTGGGTACAGAAATTTCGATGACTATGGGTACAGGCATTTCGATGACTGTGGGTACAGAAGTTTCGATGACTGGGTACAGAAATTTCGATGACTATGGTTACAGAAATTTCGAGATGGTTTTATACGTCTCTGTTGCGTTGAAAATACTTCACAGGCAATAAATTCATGATCAATCCCAGGATGGTAGAAAACATTGATTCAAAATCTTACATCATTTCCACAATTTCTTACTTTACCCCGGAATCGTATGCAGATGTAAGCTTTATCAACTGGAACCAAAACATATTCCTCATGTAACCTATTTAATTGTGTAATATAGATACACAATCCCATGTTTTCACATTACAAGATACAGTAGAGGGGCAAAAGTGTTAAGAAAATGATGGCGTCACGTTTCCAAAAAAAAAGGGGGGGGGGGGGAGAAAGAGAGGCAAATCGTACGAAAACCCGTCTTGATAGCTGGTTTACTGGAATAAAGAAATGATGATTTACCACAGTATTTAGTTAGGTGACTCTTCAATCGGATGACTTCCTGGATTCTCCGGGGAACAGAATTATAAAGGTTTCTGATGTAATCTAAGCTAATGTCTAGCCATATCTTATCGTCTTGGAAAAGGTAACTTCCGTTTGGAAAATGATGCATAATAACTGGCCAACGCTTTGAATTTAACATATCAATGTATATTATTGAATTTATATTCCCTTCAACTCGACAGAATGTTCCTACTCCGTTAAAACACAAGCGTCTGCAAACCATAATGCTGAACTTTCGGCCATTTTGTCGCGGTACCAAATCGGATCTCCAACCCTTCCCGGCTTTCTTCCACACTTAAACAAAGTTGTTTTCACTTACACATATCTGAGATTCGTCACTAAAAATCACTTTAAACCACTGATTTTGTACGTACCACCACTCTTCTCTCTACACCTTTCTGTTGACATTTTTAATTACAACTTTCTTCCTTTACACACCTCTGTAGAAGCCATTTTTTGTACGTCGACTTTTGATAGTCTTCTGAGAGACAGATGCTGGTCTGTCTTCCTTAACCATGCTGTAATGTCTCTTGATGGATCCTGCCGATCTTGGTTTACGATTCTCTGAAGCATCCGATATATTTCAACTGATTCGATACGCAAGAGCTTGTTCTGCGTATAATCAGTTTTTCAATCGAGACTGGCTATTGAAAAACAAGTTGATGATGCAGGGGTTTCAACAGCCTAATTTAAAGTAAGCATTTCATAGTATGCATATGTGATTGAATTTTAAAGTAAGCATTTCGCAAATTCTATGGTCGTTATAACGACCTAGTCTGCCAACAACCTATCATTGGGTCAAATGCTGTCTGACTTGTTTCATACCGATTGTTAAGCCGTTCTTGGCTCACTGATTTCGACTACCTATAACTCGGTTTACTTGATCAAGATATAGGGCTCACGGCGGGTGTGACTGGTCGACATGGGATGCTTACTCCTCCTAGGCACCTGATCCCACCTCTTGTAAGTGCAAGGGTCCGTGTTTGCCCAACTCTATTTTATATTGCTTGTAGGAGTTATGAGATTGATCACTGTTTGTTACCTTCACCTTTCATATTCCCGATTGTCAATGGAACGAGACTTGCCTGAACATGGCAAATTTTTTATGGATCCAGTACTTTGAAATTTACGTTCAACTCGATATTCTGAAGCCAACGGTCTGTTGATACTGCTTGCAATCGCTGATATTTTCTCCGTTTGCATGTAGATCTATAATAACTTGTTTCAGGGGTTGGGAATTTTTTTGACGATTCGTCTCCATTTCGTTACCGAGATATAATGTAAACAAAACTATGAGCAGACGATGAAATATACGTAATGTCACACGTGAAACACACTGATCTATTTATATTTTAAAGATATTTCCATAACTCGAACCCTGAAGAGAAATAAACGCGCGGATCTATGACATGTTACCACGACGTCATTTTTCTCAACACTTTTGTCCCCCTACTGTATGCACAATCATATATTTTCATATAACAAAATATCCATAATCATATGTTTTCATATAACAAAATCTCCATAATCATATGTTTTCATATAACAAAATCTCCATAATCATATGTTTTCATATAACATAATACTCACAATCATATGTTTTCAAATAAGAAAATACTTACAATCATATGTTTTGAAATCTCTTGCTGTGGCTTTCAATTCGACATTTAGATATATCGACGACGTATAATCTATTAACAATAATAATTTTCATATGTCGATTCAATATATCCCAGTGAACTCGAAATAAAAGACACCACAGTGTCGTCCACTTATACTTATATATTTTATTCAAAGTAGATATTAACGGCAAATCAACAGCTCAACTTCGGGGGATTTCAACTTCTCCATCGTCAACTTCCCATATTTATGTGGCAATATTCCCTTATTACCTACATATGGTGTTTTATATCTCTCAACTGATTCGATACGCAAGAGCTTGTTCTGCGTATGGTCAGTTTTTAAATCGAGGCAGGCTACTGACAAACAAGTTGATGGTGCAGAGGTTCCAACAGAATCGTTTAAAGTCAGCATTTCGCAAATTCTATGGTCGTTATAACGATCTAGTTTGCCAATACAACCTATCATTGGGTCAAATGCTGTCTGACGTGTTTCATGCCGATTGTTAGACTTCTTGGCACACAATTTTGACTATGGATAACTCCGTTTACCTGATCCAGATATAGGGCTCACGGCGGATGTGACCGGTCTACAGGGGATGCTTACTCCTCTGTGGTACCTGATCCCACCTCTGGTATATCCAGGGGTCCGTGTTTAACCAACTCTATTTTGTATTGCTTATACATGTATGAGTTATGAGATTAATCACTGTTCATAATATCCACCTTTCATGCTATCATATTACAAGATATACACAATCATATGTTTTCAATTACTAGATATGCACAATCATAAGTGTTCAATTACAAAATATACACGATCATATGTTTTCACATTACAGGTGACTCTCTATAACTCGAAGTTTAAGGGATTTTGATAAAACTTCGAGAAATCGAGAGTTCGAAATTCGGAAATTGAAGGTCCGACCATATGGTTGAGATTTTACAATAACCGGAAATGTTTACCAACAAGATCATATCGTTTTGACATGTTTTCTTCACATTTGTCTGATAGTTAATTTGATATGAAAATAAAGAACCTTATTTTGCATTAATAAAAAATTTCAAAGTTTATTTATTTGTTCTTTAATCATACTAAGATAGGCGAACAAAACTAAGTTTCGATAAAGCTTTACTATCGCTAACTAAACAGAGCACAATGTTATGCCACTTAAGCCTTTGCACAAAGCAAAAATTCTAACAAATGAGTAAAACAGTGTTTTAAAGTAACTTTACACAAATAACAAACTCGAAAAATTTAACAGTCTGTAGATTTCTAAATTAATGTCTAAAATTTACTCTCTCGTTGTCAAGTTCAAACAAACTATAGATCAGGGCCGGGTTTTACAAAACTATCTTAAGATTGTCATAAGATAGATCGTAAGAGTGTCTTAAGATCTGACTTATGACAATCAAAAGATACGGCAGTACAGTTTCAGAAAACTATCTTAACTTCAAGAAATCTTAAGATAGATCTTAGGACGTTAATACATGTACATGTATACTCGTTACATTGTAAAATACCGTGTTTCCTTTATAATCTTTTAACTGCATAGATGAATTTAAATGTTACACGTAAATGAAAGATTAAAGTATACAAAAATATAAATAGGAAGTGGAAATATTGCGATTTTAGGCATTTGTAATTATCTAATATATTTATAAAATTTGATACACTGTACTTCTTTTTTTAAATCATGTGACCTACACTTTATTTCGTATTTCAAAAGTTACATTCGATTTGTGTACTATTTGATTTCAGAAATTGTGATACAAAAATTACAACATTGAATGATATTTTTGTAGAAACACTATATCAAAGTCTGATATGTATTTGTTTATTTTCTTTCCCCATTCCTCTCCTCCGAAAATAAAATATTTGCTTAATCAATTTGAAATATAAAGAAAAAGACAATCTGGATTGTTGCATTTCTTACAAGTTAGCAACGCCGCACTTGTTTTATTCAACAAAATAATGTACTGAATAAAAAAGGGTATTCAGTAAACGAGGTTGTGGGTGGGTAGGGAAAACCCAAAGACACAAGTAATACTTAAGCAAATTTATAGCGAACGACGCATTAATCGAAGAAAACACGTGTTAGTATACGCGTGTTCGACTACACAATGTACAGGTATACTGGCGCAAAGGCTTTCTATGTGAAAAGTCTATACCTGAAGGAAATGAAATAGTACGACAACTAAACAAACTTAAAAACATAAAGAAATAGATTCACCCAACACTGCTTTTGTGCCTACAAACAATAAACGAATGGTATTCGAATACGTTTAATTGTGACCACACAGCGGCACTCAGACAAATCGGTGTCAAAAGACTTTATGAAAGGATTCCCAAACTTTTCAGTTGCTGAAATATCAGTATTGTTTGACAAGGTGGAGAAAAAAAGACGTTTGTTTTCAAGATGCTGTGAATTCAACAGATTATGTCCAGTCGGGTGAAGAAATGAAGAAAAAATGGATATGCCTAAACAGCAAAAGTAGGAAAAAGTTAGCTGTGGGATATTCTAAACGAATATTGAGTTCATCATAAAGAACACATGTCGCGATATACGGAGCTTATTAATGATGTCCATATCCTCCATATAGTATGATAGATTGTTTCTGTCCTTGAAACCACGTTCCCTCCGGATAATCTACCTATCTCTAAGCACAAGCACAATATAGACTTAAGACAAGTATCTGGATGTCTTAAGATTTCTAACAATCTTAAGATTATCTTAAGATATGACAGTTTTGTGAAATAGTTATGATGGATCTTATGACAAATTTTGGTCTTAAGACAGATCTAAGTCGTAAGACAGTTTTGTGAAACTGGCCCCTTTATTCATTGTAGGATTATATATAATTTTGATCATAACAAATCCCCCGTGGAAGGTGTAAACTGACCAATTAGCCAATTATATACTCCTGTGTGTCACCTTTACAAAGAAGCCCAGGCGATGTGTTTTACCTACGTAAACACCCAATTCCCACGACCAGTGTTGTATAGCAGCCTTTGCCCTATAGTAGCTTTACCCCCCGGAAAATGGCTATATAGTAGCCTTTCCCCCTGTGGGAAAGTCTACTATATAGTAGATCTTCCCCAATAGCAGGGTTACCCCCTCACGTTTAGAAAACAGATTATGGAAAGTCAATCAGGCTTTGTACAACAAATATTGATATTGCATAGATCTGAGTATCAAAGAGTGTATGTTGCCGATAGTTTGAATGTAGATGCATGTATTTTCATAGAGATCCATTTTAGAGATATAGTTTACGGTATTACTGAGAAAGTATAAAACATACGAAATTATATATAAATTCATTAAAAGCATTTTGTGGAAAACAAAGAGTAAGCTCACTTCCAATATATCAGAATAAATCTTTATGTTCAATGATGTTCTGCAGTCTTAATTGTATCGATATCTTGAATTAACAATAGGTCAATAGGCCTTGACGGTCACCTGAGCCCATGCATGGACCTGTCTAAAAGGCTCTTATATGCGCAATCCCCCAAAGCCTTTACAATTGAAACATTTAGTAGACTGCATTATGTAACCTCTTTACAAAAGCATTCAGTGTTCAATATCTCAATATATTTTGGCAGATTAATAGACAGAATTTCAGACACCACCACCCCCTCCAGCAAAGTCTTTCCCCAAACGTATTACTCGCGTAGGCAGCATATTGGACACCTCATCTGTCATCTTTTTATTTATCTAGTTTTCATATAGCATCAAAAGAAGTAGACAAGGTTTTAAGCATTATAAACATTAACTCTCTTTGACCATTTACGACCCCCCCCCCCCTCCCCCATCCTGAAACCCTGCAACCTGGTTTACAAAATAAACAATTTTGTTAGATCATGAAATTTACAATTTTGTTAGATCATGAAATTTACAATTTTGTTAGAGGTTTCCTTGCCTATCATTAGTATATGCTCACTTTGTCTGTTATTTGCCTAGTAGTAGAAAAGATTTTTTACGGAATTGTCACTATATGACTAATATGGCCACGCCCTAACACAGGAACCCTTGCCCCGAGGGTCATGAAATTTACAATTTTGGTAGAGGCTTTCTGGCTCATCATTACTATATATTCAGTTAGTCTGCTATATGCCTAGGAGTAGAGAAGATATTTAAAGAATTACATATATTTTACAGTTTTTACCCCAACATTAAATCCCATTGGAATGGTGGGTCATGAAATTTACAGATTCTGGTTCCCTTCTCTTAGAGATGTTACATATCAAATAGAGTAAAGATTGGTCCAGTAGTTTTTGGGAAGTTGTTAATGCTGGACGGACGACGGACAATGGACGACGACTGACGCAAACCAATAGCAATAGGTCAACTGAGTGACCCAGGCGACCTTAAAATGTTTATTATAAATGGTATTCATAAGATGTTATACTGAGTTCATTTAGACTTTAAACTGTATCGGAGAACAGTTACGTAATTTATGTTCCAAAAACGGCTCCTCAAGTAGCAACGTATTAGCATTTTACAAGGAGACAAAATAGGGAGAAAATTAGTGAATCTCTTGTATTCACCTTTAGATGAATATTTATAGGATTTCCAGTTGCATTCTAGAAATGAGTTTGAAACATTCAAGAATAGTCGCTTTTTTATTTTATTTGTAAAAGAATATTAACAAAATAAAATCCACAAATCAGAGAGAAACGCTCATGAATGTATGTGCAGGATTGCAGTTTTATCACTTGAATCATTCTATCCTACAATTATATAAAATTGTTATATGAAACTTAAAAAGTAACGAGAGACCCATAAGTAACATTGCTCACCTGAGCAGCAGGTCCTAGCAATAAATAAGCTTGAGCAAAACTATCATTATACTAGTACTTTGATTCAGAAAAGAATTCAAAGGTAACAACAAAAAATTCATTATTTGATTATTATATCCCCCTGTAGAGGCCCTATGACCCTTCATTTAAACATATTTAATCTAAGAATGCTTTGTGCCAAACTTGGTTGAAATTGACCCAGTGGTTTTGGAGAAGATCTTTAAAAGTCGTCAATGCATTTTTACTATTTCGCTGTTATTGTGGCCCTTCATTTAAATAACCTTGAATCCCCATTACCCCAGGTACCTTTGTGTCAAGTTTGGTTGAAATTGGTCCAGTGGTTCTGGAGAAGAAGTCGAAATTGTTGAAAGATTACAGACGGACAGGCGACGGACAAGAGGTGATCAGAAAAGCTCAGTTCAGCGAGCTAAAAACGTTTTAGGAATGCATACTAAAAATCAAAACTTTTCCAGTTTATTCTTCGTATAGGAATGAAATATGATGACGTTGTCCACCTGTCAGATTCCAAAGAATTTCATCTATGGAGAAATTTTGTAAACAAATATGTATAAATCAAAGTACCGACAGTATAACTGGGACTGAGTTGCACCCCCTGGAATAATTACGATTATATCGATAACATATTCACATCTATTAATCCACCAATGACCCGAGAACAGTTGGGGGAAAGTTTCCTCTCAAAAACATCTCATTCAATTGAAAAATCCCACTTTCCCCTAATGAGGTGTAAAGAATCATGTCTAGCGAGAGAGCGAGTTGATTCCTTAGTAGCAGCAATTTGGAATCAGGGGTAGACAACCAACAGAATTGTACAATTTAAGTTTACTCCACTATCTGTAGGAAAAGTTTTTGTGTTAATCAATTGGAGAGAGACAATTTTGATTCCTCGAACGATAAATACTTATCCGTTTAATGAACAAATTCCGAGTTGCCTAAATAGGTGCTGTTTTAAAAGCACGAACTATTCTGATTTTACATTCTAAATACGTATATGATTTTTTTTTTTTTTACATAACATTCGACTGAATGAAACGATGTTTGTTGAATTAATATATATTTCCAAACATGCCAATCAAGGGAATTCGGAAATTAACTATCCATTTAGGATATAAAAGAAATGAATAGCCAGAAAAGGATTAATTTCAGAATGGAAGGAATATGTATGGGAATGGTCCGCCTTAAACGTAACCGGAATGAAAAGAAGGGGGGACATCTACTATATAGTAGGTTTTCCGTGGGGGTCACCTGGCTATAAAAAGGGGGAAATCCAACTATATAGCTACATTTCCGTGGGGGAAGATCTACTATATAGCCATTTTTCCGGGGAAAAAACTACTATATAGCCATTTTTCCGGGGGCAAAGATGGCTAGGGGGAAAGACTACTATATAACACCGGCATTCAACAAAAACTAGGTAAGGTCCAAACGGAAATTAATACACGCT
Source organism: Ostrea edulis (assembly GCF_947568905.1). Classification (NCBI taxonomy): domain Eukaryota; kingdom Metazoa; phylum Mollusca; class Bivalvia; order Ostreida; family Ostreidae; genus Ostrea; species Ostrea edulis. Next base: position 1,073,561 of record NC_079165.1, read on the forward strand.
TGGGTAACGGTGGGTACCACCACTTCGAGAGATCGAGAGTGAAAAAACAATGAAATATGTTCTACGGGAACCAACTCCACTTCGAGAGATCGAACGTTCGAGAAATCGATAGTAAAGAAGATGGGTGACTTTATCGAGTCGAGAACCCACAGAGGGACAGACATCAAAGTTAAAATTGAAACTCGAGAAAAAGAAAACATTACATTCTAGTTAAAACAATCAATCCATAGTTTCCAAAAATGCTTTTTCGATGTGCCCACTTCAAAGGAACATTGAAAAGATCCTACTTAAAATCACCTATATGCAAAAAACGTACAAAATAACTGTAAATTTGACTTTTCCAAGCAGATTTTCATATGGAGTGGGCCAAGTCTCCATTGTGAACTAAGAAAAATATGTTAGTACATGTTCAGGTGTAATATATTTTGTAAATAAAAGTATGGAGACTTGACCCACTCTATGAAAAAACTTGCTTCTTGTGTATAACTTTTGTATTAAGAAAATTTCTATGTCCACGACGGGTGACTTTAGATAGCTTGAAATTCGGAAATCCTTGATGGGATGGATAGACAAGGTGGTATAGCGGCAGTCTCATTAAAGTCTTGGACAAGCACAGATTGTATATCTGTGGTTCGAATACCAATTTTTCATACCTATTTTTCTTCTTCTTTTTTTTTCTTATTAATGAAAAGACTTCCCATAATTATTTGTCTCTGGCATTTTATGCTAAGTTTATGCAGTCTTAATGACGATCACAAGTAATTGATTCCAACATGCAGCTAGTGAATAAATGTAAACAAGGATGAGGCCTCCTGTGAAGTATGGATGTTGTTTATGTGAACGACACGTTAAAGGAAAGAACAATTTCAACAATGCTTAAGAAGTTACTTAAAGAGATCATTACAAAAGCCGAATATGCAACCAACTTGTGCAGACTGTCTAAAAGGTACTGTGAACTACAGTTCAGTACAAAAACAAAAGCAAATCAAGCGTTTGTTTCTGTCCCATTTGTATTTGCTGGGAAATCTAACAGCAACTGTGTGTTCTGTAACTGTAAAACCGGCCTCAGAAATGTACCAAAAGAGGCGAAAACTGATGCCTTTATCGTATTCGGTATATTAGTACCAGTAGGTTGTAAATACTGTTCAAAAACATTTATTGGGGGAAAACTAAATCCAAATCGCACCATACAGAAAACACTATTCCACATTTGATTTACACCATAAAACATGTGAGGTTCCTCAATCACATCAGTTAATATGTCAATGGAAATGTGGAGAACATACTGTTGGATGTTGCGAGCATATATGTAATGTCATTTGGTACCTTCTACGGTACTCCAGGCATCAGTGTACATGTAATTATGTGTGTGTTAAAAACCACTTATTGTCTGATATAAATGAGGCTGCCTGTGAAACAAATTCTGATGATAATTTTGATTAGATATCATTCTTTGAAGTATGATCGATATATTTGTTTTGAATCCTAAACACTTTGGACAGCGTTTTAGTACGGTACTGTATCTATTTTAACTACCTATACCGTTAATGCAGATTTTAAACTCCCGATTCGCGACCGGTGCCCAATCATGAATAGGCTTATTGTTCGCCAATTTCACCCATCTTCTTTTCTTATTTATTTAGAGAGAAAAAATCGGAACCATGATTTCACTTGGAGAGACCGAGAACCTCGAGAGATCGAAGTTAGAACCATCGAGTCACCTGTACTAGATTTGTGGCTACCTTTTAAGATGTAAGGACTTTCAAGAAGACACAAACGAACAGACGGACTACTAATCAAAGGGAAGGCTAAATAGACGCACAGACAGACAGACATACGCACAGACAGACAGACACAATGATTATGGAAAGATATAATATTGCTATTAATTATAGAAATGCACTTCTTAGTGGTGTTAATTCAGCATTAACGAAATATAACAACCTGTTATATACTTTCAAGGCTCTACATGGATTAGCTCCAGCATACATCCAGGTGCTATAGTTCAAGTCTACCATTCTCAGCGAACACTTCGTTTTGCGGATTCGTTATACCTTCTAAAGTCACGCGCTCTTAATAAACTGTTTGGCGAAAGACGGTTTGATGTTTCTTCAACTCTGTGGAACTGTCTCCCGTTGGATCTTTGTGTTGAAGGTTCATTAGCTGTTTTTAAAAACAAATTTAAAACATATCTTTTTAAACTTCTATTTCATCTGTAATTGGATATTTATGTTCACAGTTATTAAAAAAACACCCCAGTTTTAGTTTTATTTTATGCCCTTTTCTATGTATCTATTGGTTTAGTTTGTGTTTACTGTTTTACCCGTAATGCGCTTTAGGGTAATTGTCTTAACTGGACAAAGTGCTATATAAATGTACAATAATAGAATGATAATAATGATATACAGATACATCAGAACACGGGGATATCTATTCACAATCTTACCACCTTAAATCAATCCAAACTTTTATTGCCACTTGGTCTGGCTCCACATCTAACTGTAAATCACGCAGATCTTAGGTCCAATGTACGTAGCTTTATATGTTGCTTCTACGGCTCTTTATGTGGTTGTTTTCCATGGCTTAATAAATCTTTCTTTTTTCTATTTTATCTTCTTAGCAAGAGTGAAGTATCAAACTATATTCATTCATTATCATGATTGATTTTTAATTATATTTAAATTATAGTTATTAAATTCATAATACTATTTATCTATTAAGATAGTTTGTGCTTTTTGCATTTAAAAAAACCCACCCAATTATACCACAAGTTTGTTTGAATTTTACTGCTGCTTTTTATGTGACATCCACTTTGTCTTGTAGTGTTTTATTTCTTCCTCTAAGTCTTATGCCTTTATATCTGTATATTCTTGCATGATATGTTTTATTTTATTTGTGTTCTTTTGTTAATTTGTGACATGTATGTGTGCATGCATGCTATGTGTCTTAAATGTGTCTTTGATATATAATATGTGACAGTCGGTTAAAAAGCTCTACAGAGCTTGTGTTGACTTGTTAAATGTATATAGTACCGACTTTAAATAAGATTTTCTTACTTATACAGTTTACCAACTGTCTTTAAAAAGTGCGGATATGAAAATAGGAAAATAATGCATTTGAAAGACTGGAATTCCCCTCCTAGCTTACATCACACACGTCCAATCATATAAACTAAAATGCCCTCATGTTTTTTTTTTTAGTGAACACTAATATAATGCTGTTCACAGATTTTAAAATGGGAGAAACACGACGGTCCGAAAACAGCTGAGGATTCCGTTCTTCATGTGTAACCGAAGAGGTGTTACTTTCAGTTATCATAGGAGTAAGACTATACGTATCAACTAATGTTTTTAAAAACGTTGGTAACCCCCCCCCCCCCTCTTTGTAGTGTATTCATACATATTTACGACTCTGTTCTCTTTCGTGTCAAGCACGTGAATGCAAATATTTTTGCTTTGTGATTTCCCTTCGGAACCCCCATCACGCAGCAAAACGGCTGTTCGGATGTTTTAGGAGCATCATCTTGTCAGCCAATTGTTCACCACTGTAGAGAATCCTAACATGTATTCTAAGTTTATATTGGAGATAACGTTCATCATTATTCACATCTCAGGTAAGACCTACAAATTGTCACGAAATATGAAAACCCGTTTTAAAAGTGCGGACTAAACTTGTTTATATTTTGTTATTAAGCGCGTCATCATTCAAATGAATATTAAATCGTTTATTTCAGAACGGGAAATATGCACTGTTTAACCTAATATCATGTCTTTGTTTTCTCAATAGTATTTTGCATATTTTGAAATTAAGGAGTAACAGCACACGACCATAATGGCTGATATTATGAATATCAGTAATACGTGTATATTCCTTTGAAATCTAATTACATAGATGGGTAGCTCAGTAGGTCGGCTGATGATCTTTAAATAGTGGGTTCGAGTCTAGCAGGGTTTTTTTTTTTTTTTTTTTTTAATTTTATATCCCAAATTACTTTTTGCTAAAATTCTATTTTGAACTAGATAAAGTAAAGTTGAAAGTTTTCGATTTCAAAATTTTATTGTAAACAGCCTCCACTTTCCATCCATATCAAATGTCTCTGGTGTGCTATTCCTCCTTAAAAGTTTGTAGAGCCAACTTCAGTCTATGACCTGCTGTCACAAAGATGAATGTGTCAGATTCTAAGGACATCGGAAGTCATCAGGCATTTTTTATGACAACTTAGTACCTGTGCGTGTGTGCTTGCGTTAAATGCATGATATATACCAGCCACGTGTATTATAAATGTCATTTTGTCTGATAAGGAAGTGGGTCTTTATTTTTGTGAATATGTTTCAATTTACTCCCTAATGTATGTATTTATTACAAATATTCAGACTAAACACTTACGGAATATAAACTCTTTATATTCAGAAAACTGTAATGCCTTTTATTTTGAACACGTAGGAACCCCCTGTGTTAATCAACACGTGTTTATAACGCCATTATATTGAATAATTCAGTATCTGACACAAATATTTCTCATTTGCTTCAGTAAATTGATGATAATTTAATTACCGTTTTTTGTGTGTAAAATTTATGAATATAAAATGGCCATTGTAAATGTCTAATGAAAGAAAGCGAGCTCCCCACAGTTAACTACCTGTCAATTGTTAAGGAAATAACCATTTTGATTATGAAATGAAACGGTTTTATGTCATATATAGTAGTTAATTAACATTTATATGTATTTTTAATCAATAAATATTAAAACTATCATGTTTTGTACATGGTAGAAATCGCATTCATGGGTAAAACACAATCACAAAACACCGATGGATACTTGGTGAAACTACATGATATTCCTAACAATTGTATGCAAAATCTAAAGAGTGCATTTTCATCCCATTTACTGCTTTTTTAAGATAAATATATAGATATAAATAATTAAGGAAAACAACCAAGTTCCGGAAATACTGGAAAATGTAGAGTTTTTGAAACTTTTTTTTTGCAAATGAAACGTAGATGAAAAATACTAGGTCATAAAGTTGACACAGTAATGTTCACGGTGTATGAAGAAGGCGTGGTCTCGGTCATGACCTCCAAGTTTTCTCCTAGACCGCAGTACACGCCGACACCGACCTTTAGATTAATGTCTGACCACGTCTGTTGACAGGTTGTAAGGGACCTCAGCTTCGCAAATGACAGATGATAAAATACATACCAGTACATGAAATTGAATTCTTTCCAAGAGAGTACATATGTATCGTGGTGTAGTCGAAAATATGTTTGCAATCTGACTCAGAAGACGTAAATATTTGACGATGACCGAAAATAAAATGGAAAAAAAAAAGCAAAGAAAAAAAGTAATTAAAAAAAAAGCAAAAATAGCTACTTTTAAGTTAAATTCTTAATTGTTGCTTGATTTAAAAGTCATCATGTCATGTCCTCTAAGGATATTTAATCTAAGTATGAGCATTAGAAACTCTGTTCTATTTCTTGGAAACTTTGGCTTTTTTGTATTTGAGTAAATAAGAAACAGAAGACTGCAACCGTTTGAGTTGTGTGTTTGTATTCTTTGTGAGAAGACAAGCCTTTTGATATCATAATCAAAGTACTGATGGTACTGAAAGACGATGGCGTGGGTTGCGAACAGCTTAACTCGGGTGAAAATCAGAACAGAGATAATTGTCAATAGCTATCAAAAAGATATACAGAGTAGACTCGATAAGAGTATAGGGTCCCGCAGGTATCCGGTTTAGAATAGGTCCTCAGTACCCCTTGCTTGTCGTGAGAGGTTACTAAATGGGGCAGTCCTTCGGATGAGACCGCAAAAGCTGAGGTCCCGTGTCACAGTGGATGTGGCACGATAAGGATCCCTCCATGCTCAAAGGCCGTAAGCGCCGAGCATAAGCCTAAATTTGGCAGCCCTTCACCGGCAATGGTGACGTCTTCATATGAGTGAAACAATCTCTATTGGGACGTTAAACAATATTCAACCAATAGAGAGGACATAAAACCCAAATCGAATATGCAAACTTAACTAGAAACATTTTAACTAATTGCAGCAAGTTAGTTAAAGGATGAACTTTATTACAATCGAGAGAATCTCTTTATTTGGAAACAGGTTGTGGTCAGCTCAAATTAGACGAAACACAACATGAATAAAAAACGATGGATAAAGTGGACCAGAATTTGACTCCAAACTATCATAAAGATATATTTCCTGCTGAAATTACAACTCAAGAAACACTCTAAATTGCATTTACCTAGATGTAAATCTATAAAAATCTTGTGTACCAAATGTTGTAAATGACCATGCAAGACTTCTACACAATTGTATATTAAACAGATATTTATTCCATAAATAATCTCATACTACAGAACCAGTGGCAAAGTTCAGGTTCATCTGCTATAAAACAATATGAATTTTTCTGCTTTATATTCTAGATATATTCATGCGTTTGAAAAGTGCAGAGAACAATTTCTGTCTTGTATATTAACTGTATGATATGTATAGGAATGTGATCAACCCCGGTAATATGTTGATATGTTGTTAAATTATAATATGTTTAGTTTGAGAATGCATTTGATCCCAACACTTTTCATGTTAACTTAAAGGATTTTTATTTATTTCTGAGTATATCAATAAAAATTCAGCTGGTTACCCGCATGAACCGGAACTTTTGTTCACAAGTAGGGCCACTTGCTGTTTTGCAAAAATAAAGTGTTACGTGATATTCAACTGACGTCACGGGAAATTACCATAAGGGGATTCACCCCATGATTATTGTGCATTTTACTATGGAAGCCCTTAATCTAGTTGCGTATGTATTTGTGGAAAAATTGAAGATCGGGTCCTTAAAAAACAAAAACAATTATTGTCAATTCTAATTGGATACTTGTATCTAAAATTCATAGAAAGAATTGTAGGTTAAGATGTGATTAATCAGTGACTTCAGTAAAACCAAACTGTCGGTAAACAATCGATGTACTCATCTACAAAGCTTTTTCATATCATTTATCTTAATGAACAGAATATATTTTCCATTTTCCAGAAATTCATATCTTTATTCATTCTTTATTGAGTAATCCTGACTAAAATTTAAGGTGTTTGACTTTGTGCACAAATAATGGAGAAGAAATTTAGCGTGATTACTTCTGCACAATGAATTCTGTAAAATGTTATTCACATGTCTCGTTGAATATTGATGAACTAAGTATTATGGAAAAGTGTTTAACAGATATAGATCGAATTCCCTTAATCGATCTATTCAGCAAAGGACAGCTAAAGTTTTCCATGATTTTTTACACACGAAATCCACGTGCTCCATCTGACAATCAGCTAACGCTTGCTGCTTGAAAAGTTGGTCATGGCCTTGTGGGGAAAATATTTAAAACAAGCAAATTCTATAACGTGTAGTGGGATTTTATTATTACAAATTTTTCGAAAACACATACAAAAAAATTATCTATTGTAGTTATTTAATTCAATTCACAAGTGAAAGTTTGGAAAAGTTCCCGGTTGTTTGCACACTAAAATAAAATGAATGTACTGTCGAACTCACAAAGTTCTTCATTTTATGAAGTGAACAATGAATGTGGTGATACACGCTAATTTCACTTCAGTTACTGTGATTTAATGCTAGCACAAAACAATACGCCAGTTTCGAGATAAAAGCTCTTCTGTGTAGGAGGTGCATTTAGTGGAACTTTGAATGCCTAAGTGGGATAGAGTGGACCTACAGTCAGTGAGGAAGGCGATAACTTGTATTAAAAGCAGCTTCTCTTTAATATGTAAATGTTGGAAATACGAAATACTATCGAAAGAAATATTTTACTAAAATGGGAACATAAAAACAATGTCATATTTGCAAGTAATATCCTGGATATGATACATACGAGCAACGAAATAACGCGATATAATAAGCATTCCTTGTATTTTTATTAGTACCCCCTAAATACTTATCATTTACTTAGTTGATGTATCAGTCGAATTCGAGTGATGAAACTGCGTATGAGAAACTTACTGAGCATATTCAATTATGATTGATTGTATATTGTTTAATGTCCCTCTCGAGAATCAATTATGCAGTGATGAATATTTGTCCCACGATCGCATGTAAAAAAATGTTTCGTGCCTTTGTACGATAGTTCTCCAATGGGAAATAACTCATACGTATCTCGATACCGGCGTATAGTTGACGTTGTCAACGTTGGCAATTGATTTCATTTTGATTTGAACTCCATGTAACTTATAGAAATATCATGATATCATAACTATCTGTTTTTTTATCTTTTGCTGGAGGAAACTCGTCGCTTTGCGTAATGCGTACAACATCAAAACACCGAAATTTACCATGTAAAGGGATACTTGTTTAAAAAATATGCCATATAGACATGGTCCAATGGGCTTGGTAAGTTGGAGCATTTGTGCAAACATCATTCTTGACACCCTCAACTAAATAAACAATATATTGGCAAAATTTGTTAATTTATGAGTATAGATAAATACCAAGGTTAACCCATGAAAACTCGAAAGCTTATTTCCATTGGAGTCCTATAATGCATGGATGTTTGAGCTAGGGGGTCATTATGTGGGAAGAAACCAGAGTACTTGGAGGAAACCTAGTGGTCGACCACCATACCCTCTCGCATACAACCACTACCGATCACGGGGATCAAACTCGGGTCGCAGCGGTGAGAGGCGAGAGCGCTACCCGAACACGAATGACTACACAATATGAGATGATGAACACAGTCAGTTTGACTTCGGTGGAGTCTTATACAAAACAATAGCTTTATACAGCAAATTACTGCTCAACACAGTAAAACACGGTTATAGCGAACGCGCTTATAATGATTTCACGCCTACAGCGAAGTCATTTTCGCCCCATGTAGTTTAAAAAAAACCATAATATATATTTATTGGATATAACGAATAACGCCTATAACGAATCAAATTTGTTCGTCTTCAGCACTTTGCTATAAGCATGTTTTACTGTATCAATACTGCAATCTCTTTAACATCAAATGTATTGTATGACTTTTTGATTGCCATGGTTTGAATTCGATTTCAGTGACCAAAAATCACAAGATAACAAAGTATGGTTGAACTGTTATGTGATACTGACATTGAGGTAGAAAAAATAGTATGTTCCGTTTTCTGTTAACAGGTATGTGACCTGGAAGGGAAATAACTCTGGAATAGTTTCTGTTCCGTTTTCTGTTAACAGGTCTAATAAGTGGTCAATGTAACCTGGATGGAGTGCGCAATTGCATGGCGAATGTTAGTATGCCAGACCAAATTACACAAGATTTAAAATCAGCGTGCGAGTGAGTATCAGTATTTGTAATATCATACAGTAATTTATCATTTAATGGTGTGTGAAAACTTTACAAACACTCCTTTTTATTGTTTTTCCATTTCAACAGCGCTTACAAAACAGTAGAGTCCTGTCTGGCTCCATACCAGGGCTCGTGTGAATCGGACCCAATGTATCAGGAAATGGTGTCTGGCTTTTCTGCTATCGATGGTTTCTGTGTTGGTAAACATTATTTTGTTTATTCCTCTATCACTGTAACCCATGTAGGTAGAACTATATATCTTGGGTTGGTTTGTTGATATTTGTATTTGAATCTAAACCTGCAACATACACACACATTTGAACATAACATTTACCTTAGCTGTAATTCACAAAGTGCAATATTATAACTTTACAGCATAATATCTAAAGTACAATATTATTACTGTTACTTAAATTCACACATAATTAATGTATGTATAAATATGCTTACCAGTTTATAGCCAATGCAATAAATCTGATGGATATACATGTATAAGGTAATACTCTATACTCCTAACACCTTGACGGTCGTACAGAGAATGACTGGATATTATAGAATAGCATGCGTGTGCGGGTTAGTGAATACAGCTCACTTTCTCTCTCTCTCTCAATCATGTGACATACAATCCAGAAACTACGATATACACTACCAAACAAAATATGAGGCCGAGTCAATAAGTAACCAGTCTAACTTATTTCCTGCAGAGATCCATCTCGTCTTTTTCGATGTAATGGCCCTCTAGGGTGATGCATTTAGACCAACGGTGTTCAAGTGCCATCAGCCTAGAAATGAAAATGTCAGGGTCCTTTCCATTGACCCACTCCTCAACTGCTGTCACGACTTCTTCGTCGGACCGGAAATGACGTCCACGGGTATCCATTTTTAAGTTTGGGAGTAAGAAGAAGTCGCTAAGAGCTAGGTCAGGCGAATAGGCAGGATGTGGCATTAATTCCTACCCGTTTCGTTCTACAGCATCCATTGTAACTTTGCAAGTGTGGACTCTCGTGTTGTCCTGTTGCAGTAAAATACCTGTAAAGAGTTTACCTCGGCGTTTTTCACGGATGGCGGTTCTCAGCCGGTCTACAAACTTTGCATAGTACACTCCAGTTCTTGTACTATTCTTGGGTAAAATGTCCAACATAATAACGCATTTTGCGTCCCAAAATACTGTGGTCATCACCTTTCCAGCAGATGGTTGCGTCTTGAACTTCTTTGGCCTCGAGGACCCTGGCCCTACCCACCGATGATTCTGAGCTTTATTCTCTGGCTCATAATAATGAACCCAAGTCTCATCTACAATCACAAGACGCAAAAGAACATCATCTTTTGACCTAAAACGCTTCAACAAGGTGCTGCATACTAATGCTCTGGTTGCCATTTGCTAATCGCTAAGGGAGTTGGGGACCCAACGGGCTGTTAGCTTGTGCATATCTAAACAATCATATAAGATTGTTGAAACGCTACCATGTGAAATGCCTAATACCTGCGTTATTTCTTCCACCTGAAGTCGCCTATCAGAATATACCACATCCCAAACTTCCTTACACATTTTTTCACCGGTGGCATTCATTGGGCGTCCATACCTGGTTTCATCTTCTAAAGATGTTTTGCCGCTTTTGAATTCCCCTTCCCAGAATTTCATCTGAACACAAGATGGTGCAGAAGACCCATAAACATCGGCTATCTCGCCGTGTATTTCCTTGCCTGTTTTACCTTTTAAATACAAGTACCGAATTATAGCACGGTACTCAACTTTAAGTGAAAAGCATGCCTTTGTATCACTAGCCATGTTTGACATTCAATATTAAAATTTTATTGAGGAATGACTCCATACGTGTGCAATTTTGTAACCAGGTATAAAACATATATTGAAACAAAGCATGAAAATCGTTACCGTCTCGGTCGATCGGGAATGGGATAGGATGGTTACTTATTGACACGCCCTCGTAAGAACCTAGTCACTTTATTTGTAGGGTTTCATCACGTGAAATTAGTGATCGTGAATATTCATGAAAGGTGAAGATAACGAACATTGATCAATCTAATAACTCCTATAAGCAACACAAGATAGAGAGTTGGACTAAGACGGACTCCTGGACACACCAGAAGTGTTAGTTTTGATATTGATAAATTAATGACACAATGCTACATATGATTTGGGTAGGCTTCCTTAAAACAATATATGGACGTTCACTGTGTTTTTTTTTTTTTTTTTATATATTTCGTTACTAGCTTGAAAGTACGGATGTTTATTTAATTGCTGTTATAAAATTTTGAAACTCTTTTCAAAATTAAGGATTATCTCCCTCACGCATAGCTCTTATCCTTAGACGAATTTGACTACACTTTTTTGGCACACTGTTTTCCCCTATAATAGCTCTAAAACTCCATTGTTATTTCGGATTTCAAGCATTTCGGTTGAGCATCACTGAAGAGACATTATTTGTCGAAATGCGCATCTGGTGCATCAAAATTGGTACCGTATAAGTTTTACATTGAATCTTTACCAGAATATGATACTTTAGTATGATATTTTGATTATTCCTAATAAATGTAATTCGCATATTTCAGCACAGAATACATATATTTTAAGATAACAATTGCTAAAAATAATATAAAAACGTAATCGTTGACTCTCCTGATAATGCAACTAACTTGCCACCAACCATCGTCAGATATCCACAGCTGACCACGTGTAAACTTTCGCGCCGTCCACAGGTCAAAGGTAAGCTTCTACACAGTCTAAAGAACATAGGCAGGTTTTGACACCGTCTAAAGGTCTCCCAAAACCACACACATCTGATCTCATCTTCTATTCATCACATGGGTGTTGAGTAGAAGACTAGATCAGTCGTGATGATTAGAAGATGAGATGAGCTGTGGGTATCAGACGAGTGTCTCCAACTTCGATTCAGTCGAAAGCATTTTGAAAAATGATTCTGTAATTGAGGTTTTCGCAATGCTAGGTGATGCTAGCTGTGATCCCACGAGGTGCTACTCTATCATTGGTATCGACATCACTGGCAGTAACCAGCCTCCACAGGATAACTGGTAAAGTTCAACTTCTTTTAAACTTACACAACTTGATTTGGGCAATAACTTGCAACTTATCAATTTGACTGTGTTTATCTAAATTTCACCTCCAACCCATAAGTACTGCCTGTACTCTTTATACTATAGAATTTTAAATTAAAAATACTCTCGAAATATGACAGGTGAAGATAACGAACAGTGATCAATTTCATAACTCCTATAAGCAATACAAAATAGAGAGTTGGGCAAACACGGATCCCTGGACACATCAGAGGTGGGATCAGGCGCCTAGGAGGAGTAAGCATCCACTGTCGACCGGTCACACCGGCCATGAGCCCCATATCCCGATCAGGTAACTGGAGTTATCTGCAGTCAAAATCAGTGTGCCAAGAACGGTCTAACAATCGACATGAAACATGCCAGACAGCATCTTCATTCTATACACAATATCTGGCAGTGGCTATATTACAGGTGTATTGTTTTCTTCCTCCTTGGAAGGAAAAGCAGAAAATCGGCACACCTTTCCATTTCACAATGCTTTGTTTTAGTTTGACGAAGGGTTCGAGTGTAAAAAGGTTACCTTTGATAATGGTTAAAACATGTAGTAATTTAAAAGAAAAAATAGCTTGTCAATATTTGGTGAAAAGGGTTGGATTCGATTTCATGTGCTTTACTTTATCCACTTGCATTAATCGTGATGGTGACAATATTGAAGAATCTAGATGCTGAATTTTAAGTTCAGAAAGGGTAAAGACCAGCGCTGGATCAATGACAAGAACGGCAAATCCCCACCTTTCTCCTAGATTTTGCGATTCGTCATAAATGTTTTGGAGTTTCTACTATGTTCAATGTCTACTCCTATTATTTTTATATTCATGTTTTAGAATTTAAGAAATGAATTCAATATGTCTTACAATCTGATGTAACCTGGTTTGAGGCAGTTTGAAAAGAGACAATGGTACTGACAATGCATTTGTGACTTACCAAACGTTTGCTTCACCACTAAGATCAAAGTACATGGATTGCAATAAACATAATGATTATACTTTTATACTTAGGCCTACTTTTGAAATTATGATTCTTATTTATTAGATATGATTCATATGCAATTGTTTACATGACGTCATGCTGAGTAGGAATATATACGGAAGTACATGTATGAACGCATTATAGATTATACACAGGTGTTCTCATATAACTAAAACCACTTATATTAAGAAATCACATATATTGAATATCATATACCCACACATGTATATAAAAAGCACTTGTACTAGAAATTACATAACTACACAAATAGGACATACGTGATTCTAAATGGTGATTGGTTTGTAAACTCAAGAACCCTAGCCATATTACAATAGATTTGAAATTAATGCATAATGAATATATGTCTTATTGTGTGTCAGCGTAAAGTATCCAGAATTTAAGGGCTGTGTCGATTCCCAAAGACCTGCTTGCGAAGGAAACATAATGTTCCAGATGTTAGACGAAGCCTTTAATCAGCTGACGATGGCATGCACTGGAGGAGGAAATCCTGGTAAAGAATTTAGTGATACGAGTAATAAGGTTAATTTTTCTGGGATAACTGAAAAATGGTTTTTCTAAAGTGTACAGTCAATACGCAAGTTTCGAGTTACCCAAAAGTTATTTCCCTTTGTCGAACTCTTTCGCATTTTATGACGTATGGTGGGTACACAATGTATACATTATATCGTAGACTGGAACTGTACATAACGATTACGTACGATTAATGTAATGAAAGCGTAACTTTTGTTTATATCAATCACTGGTATGCATATTCTGGCCATATCAAGCATAATTTGTTTGAATAAGATCATCAAATTGGCTATTAAATCATTATTCGTTTCCTCTTCTACATGAGTGACCCTTTTATCAAAGAAAGATGGCAATTAACAATATTTGTTTGAGCCATTTTGTTATCCAATATTCATAAACTCACTAAAGTTGCCTTTCCCCTGAGATAGGATGGTCTCAGAAACTCTGGATATCATCTTTTAAGAAATAATACAACGATAGTAATTAGCAAATGTACCCACTATCATAATATTTTACGTCATAATTTACGGAAGAGTTCGATAAAGGGAAATAACTGTTGGGGAACTCGGAACTTCCGTATCACTGCTCTTGCTAGATGCCTTGTAATGGAAGACCTTGTATCGTGTTAGTATTGACTAATTATATCTTACATGTGCTACACCACGGTATGAATTGTTTTAATGACTTTACATACAGTGTATCTGGGTTTTTTTCAACTACATTTTTGATATTTCATTTCCATTCTCGAATATTAGGTATTAATGGTAAAAACTGCGATGTGAGAGGTTTTGAAATTTGTCTTAAAGAAGCGGGATTTCAACTTAAGAACGTAAAAGGAATGGAGTATGGTTGGTGAGTACGAGAAAGATTTCTATCTATACACGTTGTAACGCAAGATGTTTATATGAACACGTTGTAATTTAAGACTTCTATATGAACACGTTGTAACGTGAGATCTATAACTGAACACAATATGATGTAAGCCTTCAAGATGAATACGTTGTAACGTAATATTTATATATGAACACGTTGTAACTTAAGAATTATATATGAACACACTATAATGTAAGACTTGTATATGAACACGTTGTAACGTAAGATTTATATATGAACACACCATGATGTAAGCTTTCTATACGAACACGTTGTAACGTAACATTTCTATATGAACACGTTGTAATGTGAGACTTCTATATGAACACGTTATAATGTGAGACTTCTATATGGACACGTTGTAATGTAAGACTTCTATATGAACACGTTGTAATGTAAGACTTCTATATGAACACGTTGTAATGTGAGACTTCTATATGAACACGTTGTAATGTGAGACTTCTATATGGACACGTTGTAATGCAAGACTTCTATATGAACACGTTGTAATGTGAGACTTCTATATGAACACGTTGTAATGTAAGACTTCTATATGAACACGTTGTAATGTGAGACTTCTATATGAACACGTTGTAATGTAAGACTTCTATATGAACACGTTATAATGTGAGACTTCTATATGGACACGTTGTAATGTAAGACTTCTATATGAACACGTTGTAATGTAAGACTTCTATATGAACACGTTGTAATGTGAGACTTCTATATGAACACGTTGTAATGTGAGACTTCTATATGGACACGTTGTAATGCAAGACTTCTATATGAACACGTTGTAATGTGAGACTTCTATATGAACACGTTGTAATGTAAGACTTCTATATGAACACGTTGTAATGTGAGACTTCTATATGGACACGTTGTAATGCAAGACTTCTATATGAACACGTTGTAACGTAAGATTTCTATATGAACACGTTGTAATGTGAGACTTCTATATGAAGACGTTGTAATGTGAGACTTCTATATGAACACGTTGTAATGTGAGACTTATATATGAACACGTTGTAATGTAAGACTTCTATATGAACACGTTGTAACGTAACATTTCTATATGAACACATTGTAATGTGAGATTTCTATATGAACACGTTATAATGTAAGACTTCTATCTGAACACGTTATGATATAAGCCTTCTATATGAACACGTTGTAACGTAACATTTCTATATGAACACGTTGTAATGTAAGAATCTTCTCTGAACGCGTTATAGTATAAAATTTCTTTTTGTCAACACAGTGTGTGCTAGTTTGAATGACAAAATCTTGTTGATGTGAAAAATGTCATTTATTAATGTAAATGACAGAAAATATGCAATGGTAAATACAACCAATAATAAACAAGATATACATGATGAAAACATCACGATCAACATACATTTAATATCCACAATTATATGGCCCACCAAAGATGGGGAAATTAACACCCCCGCCCCATATCAAAATTAATTAGCTTCAACAACATCATCTTCAAGTTTCATTGATCAACTGCCAACTAGACTATTCGCATATCTACCCTCCCCCCTTTTTTATAACTTAACAAATTATGCATCAGGGGGGAGGTGGGGGAATTTTTTTTTACTCTGAACTTGTTCAGCCATTCATTTTAGAAATTTCTACAATGCACCAATATGCGCCCTCTATATGCAAAGTTGCGTAACTCAACAAACAAAATTACCTCCCCTTGCGCTAAACATAACCAGTACAAGAGAGATAACTCTAATAAGATATACAAACCTCCAGTTTGCCAAAAATTAGTTTATTTCATAAACTCTATTATCTGAAAGAGTTGATTACTTTTCTTCTTCTTAGACTTGCTATGTTAATTCATATTACGTAGTTTTGATTTTGTTTTGTGAAAGATAGGTATCATCAAATCATAATACATGGAAGTATGCACCCGATTTTAATAGGACGTTTGTCTTTGTATGCCAAGGTCATAGAGACAATATCTTGATGGCGATATGATCTCACAAACAATTAAAGCATTCCTCGAAAACAAACGCTCTATATACCCATTAGAAGAAATAGCACAGGTGTATAAATAAAAAAAAAAAACAAGCACGCAACACTTTAGCGTGAAGTGAAATACAGAACTAGTTGAAAGAAGATCATCGTAAGACACCCCCTTCATCATCAAGAATGTAATATGATTTTCTTATTTTTGAAAGCGATGTAGTCTCTACTACAATGGCATGTGTGGCAAAATATGAATCCGGATGTGCGAATCAGTCCTTGTTCAACTTCACAGTCTCGCCAATAAAAAAGCTGCATGAAGCTTGCAAACTTGGTAAGAACATTGCTTCATTGTTTATTCCCCCTGATATAGAGAACATCGGTATACTTAGGGGATAACTGGGGTGATATCGTACAGTACACTTTTCGGTGTTTGAGGAAAACAAGCATTTTCATGGGAATATGAATTTATGTTTGAAGAAACATTAATTTTTATTGTACTTAATATATCTTTGTACATGTTCATGTAAGATGTAAATTAATGAGTACGTCCATTCCATTAAAACAACGAATTTTACCCCTTCCCTCCTCCCCGTCTATCGGTTTTCATCATTTCATTAAAGTGATCAGCATAGCTGCAGCCATTTTTGGTCACCAGTTAGATTTCTACTTTCGTTTTCGTGTTTCTTGATAATCGTCACATGTATGTATGTATTTGTTTTTAAACACTTGCTATTTTGTTTTTGTTTAGAAATGATGAAAATGGACACTGAATTTGTGTTTATATAAGTAAAATTAATACATCTGCAGCGTACCATATAGAATCTTAATGAAAAATTGGTTGAACATTTGGTAGAGTCATATAGGAAAATGTAAGATATCTCAACTTTTGAACATCATGAACATTTTACAAGTTAATCCTTAAACTTTTTAAAAAAGAATTTGATATTGGTACTAATAAAAACCAGAATAAGCCAAGAAATATATATCGATATTTTTGTTTTTTAGCAAGTGTTCTTTAATGATTATAACAATGATTGTGCTTGTTTTTGTAGTGTGTAAGATCGGAGGGTGTTTGGATGGCATCAGTTTACCAATCTACAATTGCACGTGAGTAGTGTCAATGGATCTTAAAGTCCATTTGTATACAATAATGTAAGTATATGTTGGTAAACTTTTCTCGAGTACCAAGAGATGACAAATGAAAGACTAACAGAAAAACTGTTATATGAAAGGTGAAGATAACGAACAGTGATCAATCTCATAACTCCTATAAACAATGCAAATAGATAGTTGGGCAAACACGGACCCCTGGACACACCAGAGGTGGAATCAGGTACCTAGGAGGAGTAAGCATCCATTGTCGACCGGTCACACCCTCTGTGAACCCCATATCCTGATCAGGTAAACGGAGATATCCGTAGTCAAATCAGTGTGCCAAGAACGGTCTACCAATCGGTATGAAACATGTCAGACAGCATTTAACCCAATGATAGGTTGTATTGACGAACTAGATAGTTGTAACGACCGTAAAATTTGCGAAATTCTGACTTCAACCAAGACTGTTGAAACCCCTGTACCATCAACTTGTTTATTAGTACATGTATATTGTAAACAGTGGCCTGATTTCTTGGAAATTATCAGGTAGTGTACAGACTAATTTCGGTTAAATATTTTAACTTTAAGTTATATGGCGAAAACTTCCCAGAAATGTCCCGGATCATTCGATATCTGGCATTGGATAGTGGTTTTTTTGTTTTTTTAAAAAAACTTTTTACCAACTTTTAAGATCTGTATCATTACAACGCATGTTTAATCAAAATAAAAACTTTTTTGTATTTATTATATCCATATGTTTGTACATATCAGTAATTATTAATAAATTATTACAAAAAGTTGTAACAGTGTCTACTGTAATCACGGAAAAAATTAAATAACAGATGATATCGTAGTAAATTTTTTTTTATCAATATTGCAGATCGTTGGTCTCGGGAAGGGAGGGGTGTCCTATGTTAAATGAGATGTATATAAGTAATATAATCATTGATCTTCATAAAATGTAAACATAGGCCTAATGAAAAATATCATCAGTATAACCAACACTGAACACTTTAACCATTTTATGCTGATCATGTTGTAAACCAATCACAACTCCTCGGCTTGCCGGAAAGATCCGAGAATGTGCGATTGTTTGTAGGATGTTGCCTCGTTCTGGAAATTTCCATAAGCTGGTTCAAGACTAAAATCAGAGATAGAAGAAACGAACAGGCATATTTTTTTATTTAACGATTATCAAAAATTATTTCTTGTGTGGTAGATCAAAATCAAGCATCGATAAACAACGAGTTTACTTTATATCGTATTCTCTTTAAGTTGTCATTTAAAAGGGGAGAGAATCCGCCAAAGCGTGTCCCGACACTCTACTCTCATGTGTGCTATTTCAGGGTAGTTTATCGAAAACGAAAGTAGGTTTTTAATTAATGTTACGATATTTAGTTATCAAGTAAGATTATATTATAGCATACGGACTTCACCTCACATATGAAACAATGTTAAAGGTGCAAGCAGTAACTCTGGAGCAAGTGTTTCGGAGTTTATTGACAAAATTTGTTTAATTTTGTTAATATATAAGTATACATGTAGATGGTATGTGAAAGCTCGAATGGCGGTGACATGAATATATGTACATATCTAGTTCGCATGATTTTGAATGCGTCCATGTGTTTAGATGAGCTCTTCATATTAGTCCCGATGGGACAAGTCTATTTCGACTCAAGGAGAATTTCACTAATCATTGCAGTGACATAGAGAACTCCATTATGTGTCTGGATACGAAGCTCAAAGAGTGTCCAAGTGACCCGGTCCTAAAGACAACACTGGACGGACTCAAAAACCTTTGTTCTGAAATTTCCCAGAAGGCAGGTTTGTGCATAAAGATTCTAATGTTTTATATATAAAAAACAAACAAAACGAAGTTGCGCTATGAAGGGCAATATTTGAAAGGAGGAAAATAATTTCAAATGAATGATAAACCGTTTATAAATTTTATCGCAAAGCTAAGACGTATACGATACAAATATCATGTAAAATACATAAATGTAGTATTGGAAGACATTTTCGTTTCTCTGGTCCAATTTAAAGGTATGAAGGCCTACAGGATTTGTCTTTCCAACTCAACAATTAACGAGGAATGCCAGAAACATCTAATGTCCCCGACAGAGAGTGAAACAGAAGGCGCAGAATGTCAGTAAGTGTCACAAGGCGAGAGAATGTCTAAAATTTGAATTCTGTTATCAAGGAAGAAAATTAGAAAATATCTTTGTGTGAAATATCATAAAATGCAGTGATACTGTAGAACATTATGGTGTGAGTGGTGTGATGCAGTACATAAGACTGCTGATATAGCCAAATCTCACAATTGTTTAAAGGATGAATAGCACACCAGAGAAATTTGATATGAATGAGAAGTGGAGAATATTTGAAATTGAAAACTTTCAAATTTACTTTATTTAGTCACGAAATGCAGTTTTAGTAGAAAAGAATCCGAAAAAAATTAAAAGAATTAAAATCCCTGCTGGACTCAAATCTGCGATCTATAGATCAGCACTCGACACGTTATTCGACCAAGTTACATGTACCAAGCTACGGGAATCAATTTAGATAATGCTAATAATTATATTTTTATTCATGTCAGCCATTATGAAGAAGTACCATGCGTCCTTGTATTCTACTGGGCAAAAATATCTTACAAGGGAATCTAAAAAATTTAAGCCAAATTATAAATACAAATTCTAGTAGACTACATCAATCTTTAACATTATAACGCGTGTTTGTGACACAGACTGCTGCTATAGTCTGATCAATGTTTAGATTGCTCTCAGAATCATCTTTGCCAGCCAAAACTTTTCCGTTCGCTCTGCTCCCCATTTGACCAAAACCCACAGGGGAGCGGAGGCGACCGAAAACCATGGCTAAAGAAAGTGCCCCGGTATCTGTGAAGTTTATATGGTACTCTTGACTGAAAGTGATGAAATAGAGATTGTCAAAAGGTAGTGATTATGATAATGAAGTGTATTGTTATTAGAAAAAATGGATTCCACGTGCTTTTTCATTGGCTCCAAGAACGTAAACCCTGTTTTTAGTTCTTATGATTTTCATATTTTGATATTTTAAATCTCCCTATGGTCTGTTTGATTTGTTAATATAGACGCATAGACGAGTTTTCCAAATGTGTGAAGATGGCTCTACCAAACTGCAACAACGATGAGGTTAAGGAATATGTATCAGAAAACGCAAGAAAACTTATAAGTCTGAAAACAAAGCGGAAAGGCGGAATCGATTGTTCAACAAGTGAGTATGCATCAAAGGACATGGGCGTTTAATGAATGTCAGAGAAACGTCATATCTTTTGTTTGGGGCGAGCTCCAAGTTCGATTGCCTTTGTCCGATGTTATTGAAACAAACCGAACAACTTATTTTGCCCTAATTCTTTTCACTACAAATAGCATATAAAGGTTATAGTGTAGTAAAATAGGTCCTTTTCTAATATTTCCGAAGGTCGGTAAGAAAAAACCTCAATATTCATGTAAACATTCATAAATTCACATTTCTAGTGGTTTTGCTTTTGATATCTTTACAAATTGTAATGATAGACATTTTCTCATGAACGCGCTACTGTTAACAATGCGTGTAAGAATATAGAGCTGTTTGGTAAATATGGTACGCTTGTTTTACGACTGTAATACCGACAGAAATGAAAGTAGAATGTAAACATAAGAAATGAATTTTATTTTGGAAAACACCTGAGAATAAGAACTGCAATGCTTCACGCCGGTATACCTTACATGAAGCTCTACCGCTTTTAATGTCTTTGGAATAAACAGAATAATACTAATTAACAAATCTATATATACAATCACTCTTGTGTAGGTTTACTATATAGGGAACCAAGCGAAGCTCAATGTTGATTACATCCCAAAGCTTTAAATCTTGGTATATAGGAATGCGTGAAGATATCCAGCTTTTTCAGAATGTAACAACAGACGGTAGTGCACATTAACTTTCCCAGAGTCAAACGACAAAAACAGTGACTTGGGGAAGAAATCCCGAGTTAGATGAAGGCATGTTTGACATGGACCTCATAAATGCTGGAAAAAGTTGCGTAATCTTAGTATTGTATATTACATCCAATGATTTTCAATTATGTTCACAGGTGATGGAGCCTTGTTTATTCCACAATTGTCAATGTTCCTGTTTGCGGTTCTTACGTGGGCGATTATTTCAATATAAAGATCACCGATTCCGGACATTATGAGACCTATAAAACATCCTGGAAGGAATCACTGGAAAACATTGATGAATCATTGGATGCAAGGAGTATCGACATCACCGGGCTACAAAGAATCAGCGGGTTTAGTGCACATGTACCCGGTCTAGAAACTCCTTTGTAACTTGCATAATAAACACAGTGTTTGGGAGAGAAGTACTTCTGTAGCATTCTATACTTCTAAAAGATTCAATTTAATGGAGTTTTCCAACCGGAAAAATGATATCGAATATATTACACAGATTAGTAATTAGACTGTAAAAATGTTATAAGTAGTCCATATTTTGTCGATATATTACGCAGTAAATCATCCACACAGGCTGTCGCCATTGGATATGTAGTGATGATGTCATAAGTTCGTTTCAAATCAACCAGACACAAAACACAAGGCAAGAGTAAGCTATTCTTCGCATTTCTATATATCTTAGTAGATGCATTGTATAATACATGTATGAAAATAAAGTCGATATATACAAATATACTTATTTCATTTTTGACCTCAAACCAGCTGTGTTTCATGACCTGCCTTAATGATGATTAACACACCATATATATATATATATATATATATATATATATATATATATATATAGAATATCTCAAACGTACGTACTGCAGATCAACAATCGTTACGTTTAACATACTGAGCTATCCGGCTAGGCGATTAGATTGAAAAATACATGTATTGCTGCTATTTATACATGTCTTGTGATTGAAGGTTCAACCATTAAAACGAAACCGAAGGAAAGTTGATACGCATGTGAAAAAGACAGAATCGGCAAAAGAATATAGATAATACATATATACACTGAAATTTTTGCGAGCCTATTGGTGCCGCCATTTTGTTCAACTATATATATATATATAATAAGGCCTTTATTTATCCAGGATTACATATTTAGCGATAACGCTAGTTTTCAATATGGTCCTGCATATAACATACATACAGACAGATATTAGTAAAATAAACACAGATTAAAAGAAGTAGAATACATATAAACTTAAGAAATAATTATGAATGTAAGATAAATAGAATACGAAATGAAGCTTAAAAAGTATGGTGATAATCTCTAAGATAATTTCTCTTAAAACACGCAACACTCGTTGAGTTTCTTATATTTTGACTCAAGGCATTCCACACTGTGCTCCCTGAAATGCTGAAAGATCTTCTATAATATTCTGTTTTTGCCCTGGGTATATACAATATATTTGAATAAGAAGTTCTAGTTTGCCTCTGACTGACTTCTGATACATATTTAAAAACATTTAAATAATCTGGCATTAAGCCATGTAAAACTTTATACACTAAAATGACTTTTCTATAGACAAAGTAATCTGATAGAGGCAACCAGTTAAGTTCTGTAAACATGACATTAGATGGTGTTTCAAAATTTCTGATGTTAAGAATTACCCTTGCAGCTCGTTTTTGCAATATAAAAAGCTTATTCACATTTTCAGCATTTCTTGGATTGCTCCATATAGTACAACAATATGTAAAATGTGGAAAAATCATAGTATTAAAAATCTTCAGCAGCGCACCGTTTGACATAAAATATCTTATTCTTCTTAAAATGCCAATTCTCTTGGAAATCTTGTTCATAAGTGATTCTATATGACTTTTCCAGGACAAAGTTTCATCAATAATAATACCAAGTAATTTTGACTCCTGAACACATTCTATGACATGGTTATTTATCACTGATAATTTTTGTGCCGATCCGATAAGCATACATTGAGTTTTAGACAGGTTTAAGCTTAATTTATTTTCCTTAATCCACATTATACTGCGCTGAAGATCTTCACACATCTTTGGCTCAATATTTTCCACTATTAACCCTAACCCTAACCCTGTTACATCTTGTGAAGTATCATCTGCATACATATTTACAGTGCTTGTGGATAGTCATTAATATACAGGATAAAAAAACAATGGGCCTAAAATAGAGCCTTGCGGAACTCCAATGGTTATATTTCTTTCATCCGATAAATTGCCTTTCCAAATAACTCTCTGTGTACGATTTGTTAGATATGATTTAAACCATTCAAAAGTATCATTGCATATGCCAAATGACTTGAGTTTGTGTAATAAAACCTTGTGATTTATAGTGTCAAATGCTTTCCGTAAGTCTATAAAAATTACACTAGTAAGTTTTTTACCTTCATCAAATATCGGTATCTTCATATGTCTCCGTTCCAATTCGTACAAATCCACACAAAGAGTTCTAAGTTTTCGATTCATTAGTTACTCAATTTTTAAATATGATTGCTAAAAATACAAGACTCTGAGGTGCAATTCATAATTTAAGCACTCAATATTTTTGAAATGAATTGTATGATTATTAGTGTAGACCAGTACTATTACTTAATAAATGAACGACTTCATGAGTTTCTATAATTAAAATTATAAGGCTGTAGTACTTCAACGACAAACCTGTTCATAATATTCACAAATTGTTTGAGAAGTACCACAAACACTTTTGATAAACAGACAGTTTTCTCCTACTTTCGTATTTGTTGTTGATATGACGTCACAATACATTGTTTACATCAACTGCGTCATGAAAGGTGAAGATAACGAACAGTGACCGCTCTCCTTACGTTATTTATCACGCATTCAATGAATTGGCGTATCATATGCCCAAAGTTGTGTTTTTCAAGAAGACCGCCTCCCCGATTTTACGGAGGGACATCCGAGAGTCGAACGACCACAGATGAAGAATAGCAAGCTTTCTTCAAGAAACCCTTCCCCCGATTACATTGTGGGGATTCGTGGGCGATCGACTAGAGGAATAGATGGACCCATCCACCACATTCTGGAGGATCCAACCATCCCTGGATCTTCAAGAAGACCAGTCCCCGTCATCAGGGGGATCTGAGGGTCGACCACTATCGTCACCTCACCGCAACAAACCTAGTGTAGCAGGGCTCCTACTGGGCAGTGTGCTCTATAAACCATCACTGCAGCAGCAAAGATGTAAAATACATTTTGGTCATCCGTATGCAAATGTACCGAAACATCAACAACAAACAATCTCACATTGTGCATTACATGCTTCACCATACAAGGGCTCAGCTGATCCTTGGAAGCAAATCGCAAAAACTTCAATATTTAGATGTTACTGGGCGTTTAGCGCCAGAGGCATTTCGGTAATTGAAGAAATAATATTACGTGATAGCAGATTGTGTCGAGAAACAACAGAATGGTTAAGGCATACCATTCTGTTTGCAATGACTAAAGAAAAGTAAAGACGTATCATTGGTGATGTTACGAACTGATTCTTCTGAGCATTGTTAATAATTACTATTTAGTTTGTTTAAAGAGACACTACAGCTCATTTTGCGCAAAAATCATGAAATGACAATTTTCTCAGGGCTTTCTCAATTTTTGTTGCATTGTTGAATGTATGAACTTTGCGAAAATAACACTTATCTAAAGTTAAAAATTCTTGTTTTAACATAAAAATAAATACTTTTTGATGGCCTATACAAAAAATATCGAGTCTCCTCCTTCGGTCTTCAGACGCATGCGCATAGACAGTAAACAGTGCAGCATGTCGTCCAGTGAGAGAAAGTGTAGTGGATAGATCCAGAATTTTGAAAGATTCTGTGAGAAAAATAAAATGAGATAAAACTCATACGTGAAATGAAATTGACCTTGGGATCAGTATGACTGTTGGAAAACAAAGAGGTAGGAGAAACGATTGTAACTCAGTGGCGGATCTAGGATTTCCGAAGAGGGATGTGAAAGTCCAATATCAACCAAAGTAATCGGCCATTCTGGGTGTAAAATTTGGAGTTTCACTCACAATTTGTGGCGAAAAAGGGAGGGGGATCCTGGCCCTCCGAAATATGCCACTGGGACTAGCCGTAAAGACACTGCTTTAAAAGTTACAAGTGTTATTTTTATCTGAACACGACACGTGTTAACTAGTCGTGAAAAACATCGGTCAATAGGAACATGGGATGGTTTCTGTTGAAATAATGATTTGTATAATTATTTATTTATTATAATGAGCAGGGAATAATCTTATACTTGACAGGTGAGTGTGGACCCCCTTGAAGGGTAATTTAAATAATTTCTTACACAACACCTTCGCTGTCATTCAAAACACGTGATGTAAATAACCATTCAAAAGTCCGAGTCAGCATGAAGAAACCTTTGAATTCCGGATGATCTTCAAAGCGCAGTTTAGAGCAAATTGATGCATTCAATTGTTCAAAATTGTCAGTATCGATATGATTTTTATCATTTTATTAATACATGTTTTTAAAAACACTTTATTAAAATGTGGAAAATGAGCTGTAGTGTCTCTTTAATCGATCTTCAAGTAAGACTGAGGAAAGTACTTTTTCGGGATTTAGTCGGGTAAGCGACCTGAGTTTTATAGTATTTGTTAATATTATTCATCCTGGTCGTATGCACTAGCGAGTTGAGTATGTTTTGATGAAACGTGCTGCTTAGGAAGGAAACCCAAGGGAACTCAAACAATGATTTTCAATTTTTTATTAGGTGAACACTTCACACTTTGTCAAGGTATACGATAAACATATGATTTTTTTTAAAAAGAAGTACTGTCCCTAGTTTTGACTAAGTCACGCAGATGTGGTTCCTTTATACCAATTTTCACCTCAAAACATTTAGTCATTGTGACCATAGAGGTTTCGAAATGCTGACTTTAAACGAGGCTGTTGAGTATTCTGTAAAATTAGACTTATTTAATCATACACAGAACATGTTCTCCCACACTGAATCAATAGAGAACATAGACACCTTATGCAGGTGATTATTGAGTAATGTAATAATATCATAAAGGAAATTAATTTGAATCGAAGGTGAAGATAACGAACAGTGATCAATCTCATAACTCATTCTTTCATATATATAAAAGGTGAAGATAACTAACAATGATCAACCTCATAACTCCTATAAGCAATACAAAATAGATAGTTGGGCAAACACGGACTCCTGGATACACGAGAGGTGGGATCAGGTGCCTAGGAGGAGTAAGCATCCCCTGTCGATAAATGTATTTCTTTTTAACGATAGTCGGTTGAATATTTGGTCAGTAGAAGTATTTCCAATGTTGTTTTTCTTCTTTTTTCTATAGAGGTAATTTACATCAACTAAAGTTATATCCATAGACGAAAATTATAAAGAAGACAAATTGTTGCAAACATGTCAGTGACATAAAGACACGAAAGAGTAATTTGTCAAGTAATCGCGTGATGTCGGGCCATTTGACCTCCTTCTCTTCTAGTTGTGATTCACCACATGGTGTTTTGGGAGAACCCTCTGAAACCGTTGTCACCTTAACTATATTGGTATCCTTTGATTTACAACAGAGAAGTGTGCCATGAATACCCGCAATCTTTCCCAGCCACCCTCCGTGTATGTTGATTAGCCACTCGGGGACAGGCTCGTCTTCCTGTTTATGGTGGAAAAGAAAGCACCACTTTGGAGAAGAAAACCACAAATGATCCTGTCACCAAAGTAATGATCAAATATATACCTGTGTAGAACAAAAGACAACATATACCCGTTAGTCGCATAAAAGTACTTGCATTACA
Organism: Ostrea edulis; assembly: GCF_947568905.1. Lineage (NCBI taxonomy): Eukaryota > Metazoa > Mollusca > Bivalvia > Ostreida > Ostreidae > Ostrea > Ostrea edulis. The sequence continues at coordinate 1,101,222 of NC_079165.1, forward strand.
AAACAGTACGAACCAATGGCATGTCTGACGAATCTAAAGAAGAGTAATTTTCAGTTTCATTGTTCAATTTATTGCTTTGATTTCATTTTTTCAATGCTAACATTATGGAAACGTCATTCTGGAAAAAAAATACTCCTAGTGGAAGAAATTATTCCATCTGCACTATCGAATGCCGTAACGTTTAAAATGAAGTAGAGATATTACGTGTACATGAATCATAATATATATATATATATATATATATATATATATATATATATATATATATATATATATATAGTTTGTAAAAATGAATTCAGTATTTGATACAGTAAATACATCCAATAATAAAAGTCAAGAAACACAAAATTACATCGATCAATTCAATTTACTATGGATGTGAGTGATAAAGAACTGCCATTTTTGGATCTCCGAATCATTAAGGATGATACCAATATAATCACGGATCTTTATTGCAAAGAAACAGATTCACATCAATATTTGGATTTCCATTCATGCCACCCTTCCCATACTAAACGTAACATTCCATACAACATGGCTAGACGGATATGTACAATAATTACGGATGCAAGGTAAAGATAACGAACAGTGATCAATCTCATAACTCCTACAAGCAATACAAAATAGATAGTTGGGCAAACACGGACCCCTGGACACACCAGAGATGGGATCAGGTGCCTAGGAGGAGCAAGCATCCCCTGTTGACCGGTCACACCTACTTCTTTACGGTAAAAAAGACTGGAGGAATTGAAAGCATACCTTCGGCGACAACATTATCCGGAAAACCTCATAAATGACGGAATTACCAAAGCTCGGAACACACCTATATATATCTTAAGAAACTCCCGACACGAAGAAAACGATGTAAACAACGATATTCCTTTTGTAATTACGCATAACCCACGCAACCACAATATTTTTGGAACAGCTAGAAGATTTTTTCCTATATTAGAACAATCCCAAAATCTCAAAAACCTGATAAAAGAATCTCAAATAAAAAACAGCAGAAGACAGGGTCCTAATCTGAAGAGAATTCTAACGCGTGCCCGATTTACTACGGAAAATTCCAAATCCGTGCAAAAATGTGGGGATTCACGTTGCGGTATATGTAATCATCTAGAGGAAGGCAGGGGAAAAATTCTTAAATGCGGCAAAAAATTAACACCAAATTCTAACATGACATGCAAATCCGAAAATGTAATATATTGTATGACCTGCCCTACCTGTAATGAAAACTATATTGGACAAACCAACAAACTGATCGCCCGTGTCCGCGTCCACAAGCAGCAAATTCGCGATCCAAGTATCAGAAATTCGCCATGTTCCGAACATTTTGCCAATTGTAGTCATGGAGATTTCAACATATTTCCATTTTATAAAATGTATAATGACTGCGAAATTTCCAGAGTTACAAAGGAGGAATACTTTATAAAATTGTTTAATCCCAAACTTAATAGAAAATAACAATGTAAAATTGAACTGAACTCTGTAATTGATTTCCAAGTTTTGTCTAATATTGTGTGTATTATACCGCTACCAGTGTAATTCTTTATGACGTCACAAAGGACAATTACTTACGTCGTGAGATGTTGACGTTACTTAGCAATATTATTTCATTTTATAACTGTCTGAAGAGGCATTAAAGCCGAAAGCGCTAACAGTGAAATGTTATTCGAGTTTTGTGTTTCTTGACTTTTATTATTGGATGTATTTACTGTATCAAATACCGAATTCTTTATTTACAAACTATATATATATATATATATATATATATATATATATATATATATATATATTCTATCGAATTTTATATTGAAAATTGAAAATCAATGTGGCTATATCAATTTCTATTAAATGTCATCAAATAAGTACACAAAACTAATAATACTAACTAATACTTACTTATATAAGCGATATTAAGGGATACAGTTGGTAAATGCTCCGACACCAATGTAAGATAAACGGCGTAAGCGAGAAGTGTGGTAAGTGAATATCCCATTCGTTCCCCGCTGTCTGGCGGAAGTTTGAACGCTGATACTACTATAAAACCCAGCAAAACGGTAGGCACCAGAATGTTTAAAGCCTAGGTATTAATATAGGTATGTTGTAGATACTTTTCATTCAAATTTTCAAGTACTACAAATATCATTGTGAAACTAATGACCGAAGTGTCTTCGTTTAAAACTCATACAATCACTAAACTATTGTTTAGTTTTGTAATGCTGAAGAATGTAACTGAAGACCTATGGATCGCAGTGCTTAATACATGAAAGGTGAAGATAACGAACAGTGATCAATCTCATAATTCCTATAAGCAATACAAAATAGAGAGTTGGGCAAACACGGACCTCTGGGCACACCAGAGGTGGGATCAGGTGCCTAGGAAGAGTAAGCATCCCCTGTCGACTGTTCACACCCGCCGTGAGCCCTCTATTATTACCAAATGTTTTATCATAACCTAGACACCAACATTTGACGATACATTAGTTGTGCTTAATAACTGAACAGAAATATTACATGGCTGATTTTAAGCTATCCTTCTCACCTATATACTCTGATTATCCTTCCTTCTCGGTGGGTTTGTATCATTAAAAAACTTTTGTATTGTATGAGGGTGCTTGCCTAAACTTTAAAACAACTTTCCCCTGAATATTGTTATCCAAAGCTTTGAACTCCAGTTACACGACCCCATCCGGGTTAAGAGTTAATACAAAATAAAGGTATTGATGAATTGTAGAGTTGTCTTTCTTGATGTTAAGATTGTTTCTTTCCTAATGATTTGTTACAATCCTGCGTTAAACAGTTAAACATACTCTGAAGGTTTGATTCGGACACTGTCATTCCCGTTCCCATTATATCTATTTGTGATGTTTGAAGATTCCATGAAGGAGACTTGCCTTTTCATTGTTGAATGATTAATTAATTGATTATGGTATTACATGTACGCCGTTTTGGCAATAGTTTCAACCAGGCTGAAGCTAGCAGCCACTAACCAGCAGCCAATAAGCACGTAGAAGCTAGCAGCCACTAAGGAAAATCATCAAAGGACTGAGAGTACTCATAGAAAAATATTTAATTTGAAACCTATTCTAAAGGAAATTTTTAATTTAATTGATGTTTTGAATTAATGAATGTCAATCGCAACACTCATGAGCAACCTAGCTCACATGAGAGATTGTACATCAATGATAAAATGAATTTACATCAGTATTTTGTAATGAAAGGATGAAAGGAAATAAAATTGACCACACATTTCATTTTCTGATCTTTTTGAACAATTAATTTCTCAGCTTACATGTACGAAAGTAAGTGCACATTGATAATTCAGCTCACCAGAATATTACAATCTTAGTCATTATGTACCTATGGATAGATTGATATGATAGGGAAAACTATATGATGTGGGGTGCTTTAATATCTCAAGACTGATCCTATTTTCATGTGATGCTTACTCCTCCTAGGCACCTGATCCCACCTCTGGTGTGTCCAGGGGTCCGTGTTTGCCCAACTATCTATTTTGTATTGCTTACCCAGAGGTGGGGTCAGGTGCCTAGGAGTAGTAAGCATCCCCTGTTGACCGGTCACACCCGCCGTGATCCCTATATCCTGATCAGGTAAACGGAGTTATCCGCAGTCAAAATCAGTGTGCCAAGGACAGCTTAACTTAGGTTTTCAAATTCATAACAGAGAACAAAGTCATTGACAATCTAGATCCTAAGCAGACATTAAAATGTCTCTCACTTAAAACATTCTTGATGAAGTTGGGTAAATGACCTTTAAGGCCTATATTATGAAGATCTTTAAAGATACCGTATTTCCATGTGGTGAAACTAACTAGAAGTCTTCTGGATTGTCAATAGATTGCTTAAATCGAATAGTTTGAGAAGTTAATAGTAATGCCATGTTGACATTCAGCTTAATTCTCGAGAAAAATGTTAAGGTTATGCCAGTCCATCGAAACTTTGAAAGCAAGGCGAACATTTATACCGTACTGCTATTACAGACGAGCATTTATACAAAAAGCTGTTCCAGACGACGATTTATACAAAAAGAGGTGTTCCAGATAAACATTTATATCAAACAGCTGTTCCAGACGAAAATTTATACAAAAATAGCTTTTCCAGGTAAACATTGGGTATGCAATCGTTTCGAAGAGTACTTCTGGAGAGGAAGTATATTATATCTTAGCCAATTTAAGTTATGGTGACCATTTCGGAATGTAGATCGTTTCAAATGTGAAAGATAAATAGCTAATGTGGAGAAGATTATCAATTGGTATATAATAAGTATGGCTTGCAACATCGACGGGCACCAAGCGATGTTGATTATAGCTCACACAACTTTGCTTATCAATAATGCGATGAAATGTGATTTACTTACCTGGAAGAGAGGTCGTCTTTTGAATTTTAGGTCATATGAAATGGTTGGCACTGTCAGCGTTCCCCTTGAGATACTCAGTGATACTGTGCTGTACTCTGTTCCGTAATTAAAAATGAAAATGTTTTTAGGGTAATGGATTGGGAGAGATATCCGTCTAGTAATTATTAACTTTTAGTAATTATTAACTAGTAGGTACAGAGCAAACATTAAGAATTGTAGAAAACTATTGATAAAAGTGGACAATATCGCCATTGAAAATGTATCGTGTGGAAAACTACTTGGTATGTTGCCTATCACAGGCTCTTTAAACCAGCACGGGTCATGGATGACATTCCTTCCAAATCATACCGCCAGTTCCTTAGACTCAAATTTACAAAAGTTCAAGTCTACACCCTGTATTTCCTACAGCTATACTTCTACTATTACATCCAAACTTTTTAATCATAAACAAACTTTGCACTGCCTAGATATAGACCATCTTATGCATAATCCACCAACGTGTTCTTCATCTTCTTTCAACTTAGTCCAGCTGGACATGTCATTACTAGCGATGTTGATATAGTTGAAAATGAGGATCTCAAATCACTAATTCTAAAAGGTCCTAAATACAGAAAACCTCGGTCTCTCCATTGCCGATAGAACTTCATCTCTATTTTGAATTATATCGAAGATTATGCCAGACGATTGGCTAAATATGAAAAAGAAGAACTTGATAATTTTTAGAATGGGTTAAAAGCATAAGAGGAATATTAAAATCCCGCATTAGACATATAAAAACAAAAGTAGGTATCATCTATCCTTCTATATTTAGTAGACCAGAAGTGATAAAAGAATTAGATAGGTTACATAGGGAATATGTTTTGGTTCCAGCTGACAAAGCTAGTAACAACATTGTCTTTGTAAGGCTCATTATTACAACTGTATTTAAACGAACTTGGCATTAATTCCACCTTTGGTAATCGTACTTCAACTGCCCTTTCAAAAGATGAAATTCTTCAAAACCATGCTTGATTTTTTGACACATTTAATATCCCAGCCAATTGGTCGAATGAATATGAGTTACCGTACCTACACTGGATTCCTAAACTACATGAAAACCCTTACAAAGATACATTGCTGGATCCAGTAAGTGCTCTACCAAGCCCCTATCTTTGCTCCTCACGAAAATATTAATAGCTGTGAAGGAGAAACTGCCAACTTACTGTGCGACTACATATGTCAGAAGTGGTGTTAATCAAATGTGGATTCTAAAAGATTCTAAAGAACGTTTAGTAAACTTGAAATCGCAGAACATTTCCCACATCAATAACATCAAAACCTATGATTTTTCAACATTATATACGGCCATTCATCATGATAAATTAAAGACTAGACTTCTTGACATCAAAGACAGTTGCTTCATCAACAAAAATGGAAAACGGAAAAATTCATATCTAGTGATCAGTCATTTAAAACTTGCTTTGTTAAACACCACTCTGATTCAACGCACAAGTACTCTGAAGTTGAAATAAAAAGCATGCTAGAGTTCCTCATTGACAATATATTCGTGGTCTTAGGTGATCAGGTCTTCCAACAGTCTGTTGCAATTCCCATGGGCACGAATTGTGCTCCTTTGTTAGCTGACCATATGAAGCAGAAGTTATTCAAAAACTTTTACGTGAGAAGAAAAAATCTCTCGCTGTGGCCTTCAATTCGACATTAAGATATATCGATGACGTTTTTTTCTATTAGCAATAATAACTTTCATTCATATGTCGATTTGATATATCCCTGTGAACTCGAAATAAAGGACACCACAGAGTCGTCCACTTCTGTTTCATACTTAGATATTTGATTGAAAGTAGACATTAATGGCAAACAGACAACCGAACTGTATGACAAACGGGGTGATTTCAGTTTCTCCATCGTCAACTTCCCATATTTATGTAGCAATATTCCATTATCACCTGCATATGGTGTTTAAATATCTCAACTGATTCGATATGCAAGACCTTGTTCTGCGTATAGTTAGTTTTTAAATCGAGGTAACTTACTGATAAACAAGTTGATGGTACAGGGGTTTCAGCAGTCTCGATTGAAGTCAGCATTTCGCAAATTATATGGTCGTTATACGATCTAGTTTGTCAATACAACCTATCATTGGGTCAAATGCTGACTGACGTGTTTCATACCGATTGTTTATCTAACTGAAAGCCACAGCAAGAGATTTTTTTCTTCGAGAAAAATGTCTCGATAAAAAGTTTTTCCGAGAGATTATTTTGTAAGTAAAGAAAATAGAGTGAGATCAGAATTTGCATCACTACACCCTTTACCGGCTAGAGATATGTATAAAGGAGTGCATAATGAAGTCATCATCAATTCAACTGAACACAGAAAATACCAAAAATAAAAGAAGGTAAAAATGACTGAGAAATCCACATGATATTTATCAATATTCTATATTGTCTTAAATCTTGAAATGAAATTGAGGAAATATCTAGTATGTAAGACTCTGATTAGAATACATGTATATCAGGGTAAATGTTTGCATAAAATTTATGTATAGCTCTTATCCTTGGACGAATTTGGCTCCACTTTTTTGGCACACAGTTTTTGGCTATATTTAGCTCTAAAACTTCATAGTTATTTCGGATTTCAAACATTTCGGTTGAGCATCACTGAAGAGACATTATTTGTCAAAATGCGCATCTGGTGCATCAAAATTGTTACCGTATAAGTTTTACATTATGACCCCTGGGTCGAGGCCTCTGCTGGTGGACTGTTAGTCCCCGAGGGTCTCTACAGCCCAGTAGCTAAGTACTTCGTTACTAGCTTGAAAATACGGATGTATATTTAATTACTGTTATAAAATTTAGAAATTCATTTCAAAATTAAGGATTATCTCCCTCATGCACAGCTCTTATCCTTGGACGAATTTGGCTCCACTTTTTTGGCACACTGTTTTTGGCTATATTTAGCTCTAAAACTTCATAGTTATTTCGGATTTCAAACATTTCGGTTGAGCATCACTGAAGAGACATTATTTGTCAAAATGCGCATCTGGTGCATCAAAATTGTTACCGTATAAGTTTTACATTATGACCCCTGGGTCGAGGCCTCTGCTGGTGGACTGTTAGTCCCCGAGGGTCTCTACAGCCCAGTAGCTAAGTACTTCGTTACTAGCTTGAAAATACGGATGTATATTTAATTACTGTTATAAAATTTAGAAATTCATTTCAAAATTAAGGATTATCTCCCTCATGCACAGCTCTTATCCTTGGACGAATTTGGCTCCACTTTTTTGGCACACTGTTTTTGGCTATATTTAGCTCTAAAACTTCATAGTTATTTCGGATTTCAAACATTTCGGTTGAGCATCACTGAAGAGACATTATTTGTCAAAATGCGCATCTGGTGCATCAAAATTGTTACCGTATAAGTTTTACATTATGACCCCTGGGTCGAGGCCTCTGCTGGTGGACTGTTAGTCCCCGAGGGTCTCTACAGCCCAGTAGCTAAGTACTTCGTTACTAGCTTGAAAATACGGATGTATATTTAATTACTGTTATAAAATTTAGAAATTCATTTCAAAATTAAGGATTATCTCCCTCATGCACAGCTCTTATCCTTGGACGAATTTGGCTCCACTTTTTTGGCACACTGTTTTTGGCTATATTTAGCTCTAAAACTTCATAGCTATTTCGGATTTCAAACATTTCGGTTGAGCATCACTGAAGAGACATTATTTGTCGAAATGCGCATCTGGTGCATCAAAATTGGTACCGTATAAGTTTTACATGTATTCATATATTTTTGCTGAATACAATGCAGTACATATATTAAACAAATTTGATATTTTGCATATCTATATGAATGCTTGAAATAAATCTTTATAGACGTTGAACATTCTGTATATTGAATATTTTCAATGACAATTACAATACGCATATAAGAGGACTATTGTTTATTAGTTGTTAATGTGCATGTATTTTTATTTTAAAGTACCCGTGCCAACAATTAGTTGCACTCGAAGTCCAACAAGTGAACACACATATGCACTAACTGATGAAAACATGGTTGACATTGACACTCCTAGTGAGACAGACATAAAGGCACACTTAACAACCCTGATGGTAGAAAACAGACATCTAAAGATATGTGTAAGTTTTATATTGATGATATAAATATGCAACCAAATATTTCTCAATTTTTATTATCTTAACCATGTATTTTGTATGGAGAGGGCTTATGTTTTAGCAATGTCTGTTGTCCAATCCAGTTAATATTTCTAGTTTTAAACTATATTTTATTACGTAGAAAACATGTTTTCTACGTAATAAAATACGGTTTAAAACTAGAAACTATGTCCAACTGATTCTTAACTATTTTTATAGTTTGTTGTCGAGTGATACTTGATAAGGCAAACAATAAAACATTATTTGTTTGATATACTCCAACCAACCAACCCTCATACCCAATATTTTTAAGACTTACACAGGGAGTTAAATTTTTTTTTTACCAAACTTTTTAAAAAAATAGATTTAATTGAACATTGGCCTCAATTCTAGGTTTTAAAAGTAATTTCTCTTTTTAAAAAAATTATCTATCAACTCCCCTTGAATGAAAAAAAAATGTATAACTGTAGCTGCACACTTGTGAATAGAAATTTTGAAACATAATATGACAAAATTAGGTCCTTATATTTTGTAATTTTAATTTTACATGTTTGATATTGAATTTGCCAAGGTTTTAAATTTCTCATTAATTTTTCAGACGAGATGTACTACCCTGGAAGAGGAAGCCAAAGGTCTTCGAACACAGCTTAAGAACACGAAATGTGAACTGAAGGAAACCAAAAAGTATGCTGATGAGCTCAGTGACAAATTGGATGAAAAAGACAAACTATTCAGGGAACTTCTTCTAGAAAAATTAACAAAAACAGATAAAAATGTAAAAGTGTTTTTAGGATTACCTAGTGTTGTATTTCTAATGGATTTATTTGACATATTGAAGTCACATGCATCAAATGGCCTTCAAGGAAACAAATTCAAAGACACATGCCACTTTCATTTGTCGAAATGCGCATCTGGTGCATCAAAATTGGTACCGTATAAGTTTTACATTATGACCCCTGGGTCGAGGCCTCTGCTGGTGGACTGTTAGTCCCCGAGGGTCTCTACAGCCCAGTAGCTAAGTACTTCGTTACTAGCTTGAAAATACGGATGTATATTTAATTACTGTTATAAAATTTAGAAATTCATTTCAAAATTAAGGATTATCTCCCTCATGCATAGCTCTTATCCTTGGACGAATTTGGCTCCACTTGCATGGCACGCTGTTTTTGGCTATATTTAGATCTAAAACTTCATAGTTATTTCGGATTTCAAACATTTCGGTTGAGCATCACTGAAGAGACATTATTTGTCGAAATGCGCATCTGGTGCATCAAAATTGGTACTGTATAAGTTTTACATTCAAATTGAAGTATCCCTTGACTCGTGTTATTATAGATGCCACTGAATTCTTTGTTCAGTGTCCCAGAAATCCCACAGTTCAAGGTTGAACTGGGCATGGTCAAATTATAAATCTAAAAACGCTCTTGTGGGCATAACACCAAATGGTGCATTTTCTTTCATATCTGATCTTTGGTCAGGAAATATATCTGACAGGTGTATCACAGAGAAAAGTGGGTTCTTGGATTACATTTAGAGGGGTGACCATGTGATGGCTGATCGTGGATTTCTCATCAATGACTTGTCACTACCAAGAGGTGCGTTTTTAAATATGCCACCATCTACAAGAGCATGTCGCCATGGTAAAGGGAGGTACTTGACAGCTAAATAAATCAGGCAATCTAAAAGTATTGCATCTCTGAGGATACAGGTAGAACGTGCCATCCAAAGACTGATATCATATCAGTTTTTCAGTGGAACTTTGTACATAAATTCAATACCAGTGGCAAATCAGGCTCTTAAGGTGGCTGCAGTGTTATGTAACTTTATGAAACTTCTGGTGAAAAAAGAAAACACATGAAATAAATTTAAGCCATTAAAGAAAAAGATTTGTTATTTACATAATTTTATTTGTAGATACGTTGGGGTAGAATGAATTGACACAGATATTTGGGACATGCATACTTTCTGTAAAACACAGTTAATCTATCTGAAATGTTTTCCCAAACGTTAGCATCAAAATTAACTCTGTGGATAAAAATATCACCATGTGTATATATTATTAAATCGGGCCATTTCCTTTTTTGTAACAGCAAATTGGCACTGAATTTGGCAAAAATATGGTGAGGATTCATTTGTTTTCAAAGAAGGGACTCCTTCTTCAATCTTAAGATTTTTTTAATCATGACAAACAGCATCATAAGCAGTCGTCTGAGCACATGAAAAAGGACATCTAATTTCTATACAACCTTTTCGACAGCAATTACATTGCACTAAACTATCGGGTGATGCGCCAATGAATGGAAAGTCATTATGAATAACTAACCCACTAAGATCACAAGAAAAACTATTGTGGTCTATATTCTGCTTTTCAACATACAAATCTCTGGCTTTACTTTCATACTTTTCCCCATGATTCAAAGAAGCTATATTGTTGTATGTCATATCATTATGACCTAAAATGCGTTTTATAAGACTTTCATTTTCATTTCTACCAGTACAATGCAAACAACTGTGTACAACAGAGACAGTTATTCTGCCAAATATTTGATAAATTCAAACATCACAACTACTCTGAGATGTACTCTCCATGAATATTTCCTCGCAAACATTTTGCTCATAATATGTTTTCAGGATATTAACAAAATTTTCATATGATTGATCAGCAGATTTCGCAAGATCACGTACATTACTGTGGATAGAATTTTCAAATTCGTATTCAGATTCTGAGCTATCTGACAAAGTATAAGTAGCACAAGCTTCACATTTTTGGGTTTTCATAAGTTTGTATATTTGTTTCTCAATGACATTACTCTCTGTTTCATTTTGTTGTAAATGAACAGGTTTATAGAATGGTCCAGTTGGTTGTGCTGGAGTTTCACATTTGGGCTCCTTTCGCAAGTCCAGTTGAACAACTTTGATAGGTCTAGAAGATCTTGTTGGGTTCGTCCACTTTCCTAACTTGTCAATGACACCAATAGTTTATCTGTCAGTTAAATCCTGCACAAAGGCCTGGAGACCAAACAATAGGGCTGCCCATGTTTGAAAGTACCATCACCACTGAGATAATGCATTTAAATTTCTCTGAATCTCACAGATATAAAAATTGGATTTTAAATAGTAAAATAAGTTTTGGTAAAATTGTGATTTTCTCGATCAGTGACAGAAAAAAAGTTTATAAGCTCCAGTTATTTAGAAGGTCCAATGTTTTATTGAAGCAAAGTTAAATCATTGTCATCCTTTTGAAAAATTGATTTTCCTTTACAATATCACAGAGATCTTTAGTCAGATAGAATTTTATACCATTAAGATATAATCTCGTTTATCATAAATGTTTAAGTTGCATGAAGAATCTACAAAAGTGTATTAGGGCAGCGGTGGTATCTTTTACTAATATTTGTCATAACAAATCATTAATTTGATATAAGAAATATCAGTTTGTTATAACAAATTATCAATATGATTTAACTAATTAATTAATTTTAATTTTAAAAAAAAACAAATTACTAATTTGTTATAATAATTAATAAACTGATAATTAGTCACAACATATAACAAATTAGTAAAAGATAATGCTGTTGCCCTAATGCGTTTCCATAATTATAAAAATAGCATATTTATACAGCAAACTAAATTCAGAAGTGTATAGCTCATATTGCTTTTAATATCCATATTAATGTCAAGGAGTTTGATCAGTTAAGTCAGATTCCACTAATTACTGTACTAAAATCTTATCCTGGGCTCGTTGAATGGATCAAAGGATCATACGTTTTATATTGTTTGTTTATATAACAGTACAAAAGTTTACATACGCTACACATGTGCATTCTCCGGAGTGTATGACTCCATCAACATCAACCAAGATCCAAAGGTTATATGGGGCAGCAGACTGTCTCTCTTCTGGTGTGCGTTAGGCCCGTATACAACGGGGTTTTTCATCCAGAAACGTCATCATTACGTTACTGATATGTCCATTGATGTGTAATCGATAACTATTGTCATTTTTGTAAGATTTCAGTCTATCATTAGTCCACGCCACTTACTTTTTAGATAAAATTGTACGTCAAACCTTTCTATATTGGGAAGATCAGTCAAGTCGCCTTTCCATTTTAAATCAGTGCAGACTGGATTGGGGTACACTTTTCCATTGATTGTGCGTCGTGAATCTCGACTTTTATCATCGTCGTCCAAATCGGTCTTCGTTGGAATATCCTGACGTAAAGCTTCGTGAGCCAAATCTAGGAGTTCATTTTTCCTCTACCCAGACGTTTTTACACCCCTTTCATTCAAAAATGCTTTTAATCGTGGCAGACACATGGAGGTTAAATCTTCTTCCGATGCCATGCTTGAATACACAAAAATGACCAAGGTCGACACACTTTTCCGGACTTCTTTACAAGAGAGTTCTGCTAACTCGGTATTCACGATCTTACGTATTGTTTGATGTGTTTCACATACATTGCTTCAGTGCAGCTGATTAAACAATCATTTTAAACTTTTTGTTTTATAAATAAACTCATTATATCCTTGTTTACTCGAAATGTGCTTGGAAAATGGTAGTACATGTATTACTTGCGTACAAAATGCATACATGTATTTCATGAAGAGTTCGACTTACCGACATATTTGAGGGTAATCTTGATTTAAACAAAGCCATCACACATTTTTTCCAAGCAAGATTCAGGTAAATAGCAAACTCCTCTTATGATTTCCGTAAAAGATCTCAAATTAATCCTCATGAATTGCCTGTGATAGAATCTTTTATAAACACATCATAAAGTTTACCTCTAACCACTGGCGTAAAACAGAGTACATTTCAAAAGTATGTTTTTCGAAAGCAGTTTGAACACACTGAATTTCAATCAAGAGTAATTAAACAAACTATTTCAAAATATTCGGTCACACAGTCTGTATTTGCCAATAATGAAAATAAGGGGAAACAAGAATTTGCAAAATGCTGATTTTAAACAAGTTTGTTGAAACCCTCCCGAGCTGTTCGCTACTTTTATCCAATATTTCAGGACAAAACAAGAGCTTATAGCCCATATGAAGTGAACGTTGTCTCAAACTGAAGCCCTTAAACACACTACGAAATAATGAAATGGTAAGCATCAATAAACTGACACATGCTTTGAGTTTCATATATCTATGAACACATTTAAATTTCTAAATCCTCACCTGTCAAGTCCCATTCACCATTCTCTTTATAAAACGGTGAATAAGTTGCCGCAGACACAAACTCAATTTCGTTTTGACTGTAACCCCATGCTGCTATAACAAGATTACAGGTTTGTGTGTCGTAGGGGTAATATGTTGGGTCTGTATCACAGTTCGTGACCATGTAGTCGAGCATGTCGTATTCACAAGTGCCATTATTGGATACACGAATTGGATTCTTGTTGTCCGAGTCCATTATTATCTGGATTTCCTCAACACTGTAATTATATTGAACAGTGCGACATTTAACTCCGGACACGACAAAAGTCCGGAGTTTCGCCAACCCTTTTATTAAGGATACAAATAAACCCTTTACAAAAAAAGATGGGATTTTATGTCCACAAGACATGCACCAATATTTACACTTGTAACTATTGTAGTTTTTAAGATATTTCACCTGAAATCAAAAAATCCCATGGGATTTTGGAGGGATTTTTAATCCCACTTGGGGGATTTTCACTCCCACCAAAAATCCCATGGGAGAAAAAATATAATTTCTCCCATAGGATTTTAACTCCCGTATTTAAATTTAAAATGGGATACAATGTCCCATAGGAGGAAATGTCCCATAATGAACATGAAATGGCAGTGAATATCCTATTTGAGCATGAATGGGAATAAATATCCCAAATAAAACACAGGATGGGGACTTTTATCCCATGAATACAGTAATAAAGCAGAAAATTGTATCTTAAAGAGTGTTGTTTGTCATGATTCTTAAGAATGTACTTGCAAGCTAAGGAATGACATTAACTTTATATCTAGTAATTACACTCCTAAATTATGTATACCTATACATGTGTTAATGGATAAATGTCTAAACAACATGAGAAATTAAATTATATTAGAGCTCTGCATTACTAAACTCTTTCCCATGCAATTTTAAATGTATACATATAACCCTATCACAAAAATATCAGAATAAAATTGAACGGTATTAAATTATGCAGTTAGAACACTAACTTATTTACATGCAGCTGATCATATTCACTATTGACAACCCTTTACAGGTCGTCAGGTGTGAATATTCACAGGAACCGGTATTTTTGTCTGTAATAATAATAGTACGCCTTATGGTACCATCCCCAATGAAAAAAATAACCCAAAAGGAATGGCACCATTTCTTACTCAAAACTTCGCTTCAAAATAATTCGAAAATTCTGCTTTTATCGTCACCCACCCCAATTGTCATTCTGATTCAGTAATCCCAGTGCTTTTATTAGGGGTGTGTGGTATATACCCCTACTCTTATCATTATGTACAGGCTAAATTATCGGTTCCTCTGATATGTTGTGGAATTTTGGAATAGCCTAGCTTACAGTTACAATTTGTTTACAATATATTAAAATTAGTGTTAATTAAGTGCTTACGGGGAAATCTGCTACTGCTAGATGATGCTATGTTGTTTCGTGAACCGAATCAGACATCTCCAACAAGATTCTCGAAGATTTAACAACACAAGAATCATTTTACAAAATGCATGCTTCGGTCCATCATTCTCCCTCTGACAATCACATTCATTCTGAAGTCAAAGTACTTTCTCCTATACCTTAAGCGTCAAAAAGACTTTGACAGGTAAATACGAATAAACGGTTAACAGACATCTCGACCTTAAGAAAGTTCAGTCCTGGATGTTCTAGTCCAAAAAGAAGTATGACCCAATCTTATGCATTAATTTATTAAATTTCCGGTTGAGTAACACCCAAATCCTCTAGAGACATTGTTTACAGTTATATGACATTACCTAAATGTGTGACACAATATTAATCCACACCTGCTCAAAGGGGCATAAGCACCGAGCATAGACCTAAATTTTGCAGCCCTTCACTGGCAATGGTGACGTCTCCATACAAGTGAAAAATTCTCAAGCAGGACGTTTACGTTTTTGTTTTTTCTTTTGAAAATTTTGTTTTCATTTTTTTTTAATGTTAAACATGAAAAGTATGACTAAATCTGTGTTGACAGCCAAAATTTTAACCTTCTGGATGCAGGAATAAAAGCAATATTTTGGCCTTCATTCTGCGTTATGTAAACAAAGACTGGAGTCTTTTTATGTTTACATTTAAGTTGGCTCACTACACCGGGAAATAGTTTCTCAAATCAGTACAAATTGATTTAATATTTTAAAAAAGATCCAGAAGATATACAATAAGTGTGTATTTCAACACATGAACAAAAGACTGGTGGATTTGAGCTCAAGATCTGTAGTTCACCAGCCCAATGCTCTCTCTCTCTCTCTCTCTCTCTCTCTCTCTCTCTCTCTGTCTGTCTCTTGTCCAATGCTTTATTAATTAACCACTTAGCTACCGTGTTATAGACGAATAAATCGATCGATACAAATACTTTCCCAAAACATTTAAATCGCCATCTTGTAACATAGTGTCATAAAGCTTTAGTGTAGTGAGTACCTTAACAAACCAGTGAAATGTTTAATTTTGTAATTGAATTTTCAAAGCATCTTTACTTTTGCACATGCAATTTTACAAAGATTATTCAATAAAGGGTAAAAAAAACAACACTTAAAAATACTTGTTTTTGATCCACTGTAGATTTTAGGAAAATATTAGATTCCTGGGTCAGAGAAATCTAGACATCATTAAATGATAATGAAGTATTGTAAAAAAAAAATTCAAGACTCTCCAATATTGTTTGCAACTAGGAGAAATGGTCACAAGCTATTTTACACCCGCATCCCTCTTGGATCGAACCACTATAACTTTTAGGATAACAATAAATCCTCTCCCAACAATGTGCACATCTGCAAATGGCAATGAAGCATTGTACAAAGTTTCAAGTTTATCAGATAATCCATACAGGAGGAGAAGCATTTTAATGCACAATTTAAGACTTTGTGACAGACAGACTTACAGATATGGACAGAAAGTACAAAAACCATATAATTATATGAAATGAATTTGCATGTAAAAAGTACATGAAGTGCACAATTATGATTTAAATGTAATTATCATTTTTATTAGGAATTTTGATGTCTCCTCTTTTTGCAAACAATATACACATCTATATATGAAGATGAGATATATAATGAGGATATAAAACACTTCTAACAAAAATGTAAACAAATATGTGCAATGCGAGTTTGAAAATATGTATGTCTTAAAAAGTGATTGACTAGATATCAGGAAGCAAGCAAGCTCACTCCATGTTACTGTGCTACAACTAACTGAAATTCACTACATTATCCAAAATCCACCCCAAAAGAACCAAAACCTACCAACACTAAATACCAATATATATCCATGTGAGGTCAAGGTTTCAGGAGTGAAACAATGTGTTTTTTAAACTTTAAATCTCATTATGTTTTACTTTTGTAGGATATATTCATAATGTTGAAATTGATTTAAAGCAATCAATTTTCAATTGGAGATACAAGGTACATGTATGCACATAAATGTACCACCCTGAATCTCATATCATACATGTACCTTATTTTATAGCTGGCAAAATTATGAAATGAAATTTAATGTCACCACAGAATTTATAATTTCCGTTTCTTTCTCTCAATTCACATGGAGACCTCCTTTTTTAGAGTCTTATTTTCTTTTACTTGAATGTTCTAAATTGAAATCTAAGGAATAATAATCTTGGAAGAAAAATCTACATGAAAATATTTTCTACTTTGAGAAACAAAATGACAAACATAACTGTTTTAAATGTAAGTCAGAAATAGAAAAATAATTCAATTTATTGCACTTACATATGTAATTGAAAGAAAATTCCTTTGAGTACATGATTTTAGAATGAAAATAAGATTGATTAATATTCAAAAAAGTATTTCAATTTCTTCAAAACTTCAATCTTCAGATGATTTTCCATCCATTGACACCCCAAATGTATGATCACACACATTCAGCAGGAACATCTGTTCCTCAAATCTCCTTCACATAACACTTGACTACTTTTGAAATGCAATTTAAGTCTTTTTAGAAATTAACAAAGATGAGTGTACAGATTCATACCCTAGCTGTTGATGATTGCTAAAACTGATCACTACTCAAAACTCTGAAACAAATCTTTCTGGATTTTTTTGTATTTCACACACACACGCACACATACACGTACATGCATACACACATCAAAAATATCAACAAGACACTGACCTTACCAGTCACCTGAGTTATTTAGTTAAAAGTATTACTAACCTCAATATGAATGAAATCTATATAATACAGTAACTTTTCTTGCTCTAGGCATGCATTTATATGCTAAATTCTAATATTCAGTAGAAGTATAATATAAGGTGTAATTCATTCCCCCAAAATTATCTATACTGATGAAACATTTTACAATTATGAACTTGATATACACTTTTAACACTATTTGGATCTGACCTTGAATCAGAACCCTGGAGTTGCAAGTGTCACAATTTTTGTACATCTCTTTCTGTTTTTCTTGACAATGCATCCATCATTTATAATATTCTAGTGTCAACAAAATTAAAGAAGGATTCTTTTAAATCATAAAGACATGTAATTACTATGACCATTTTGGTTCCATCTATTTTAAAGCTAGTATCAAAACCTTTAGATTCTAACATGTATATATAAACTGCGTTTTTAATTATCAAATACAAAAAAAAAAAAAAAAAAAAACACCCAAAAACCAACCAACTTTTAGCTATTGATCTTAATCATAGTGTTTTATTTTGATAATTTAATTTACAGATACATGTATAAGTTGTCATAATGTCATTTAATTCTATTTTATTGTTGCATTTCCTCTTCTTGCCCTTGTAAAACACCTTAGAGTAATAAACTGTTTTATATAAGGCTGCATGTATATAAATTTTATTATTATTATCACTGATCGAGGTCATGAAATTTACAATTACCTGTTCTACCTAAAAGCATCAATAGCATTAAGGAAGATGTTATCTAAATTTAAATGTTTTACACATAAACACTATATATCAAGTTTGGTTCCTCCTGGAGTCAGAATTTCTACCCTAGGAATCATGATATTTACAAGCTTGATGTTTTGTTTACTGTCACAACAGAAGCTGACCACTAGCAATAGGTCACATGAGAGAATCAATTGACCTAAAAATCTATCAATTAACATGATTGAAATGTTTTAATCTTTATATCCATGATAAGATATTCTTTATATATTTTATATTGAATTCAATTTGGTACTTTGACCTCTTTATTTTCAAAATAATTGGAATTATGTCTATATACATACATGTGAGAGTTGGCCTCCATGTGTCCAATGAAGAAATTATGAATAATGGAATCACAAATTAATGATTGTCTAATGCTTACAGGGATGGATCCAGGAATTTTTGAGAGAGGGGAATTTTACCATTAATTTTGGTTATCAAGGTAGGGGGTCCACCCTCAAAATGTGTTATTTTTACTTTATTTTAGCAAAATTTCCTGAACCAGCACCCCTTCTGGATCCACCACTGGGTTATCATTTACTCCTTCATTCTTGATTACAAACCTAAGGACACTAAATTGTAATTTCACATTTTTTTTTAAATTTGACAATATTTCATTATCACACAACAGCAAAATTATGAAAGCATATACATGTACGTACAATAATAGCAAATTGATTGTTCTGACATATCATTTGATATACATATATATTCATAAGAAAATTTGAACTATCATGCATATTACAGATTATCAGTCATCAAGATTTTTGTTGTGTTTTTTTTTTTTTTTTGGTTCAAAGTAATTTCACATTTTGAATCTTGCTTATTAATTGATATGTTGATATGGAATCAAATGACATGCATGCACGCAGAAGCTATGTGAAAAATGTCAGATCTTGTGTAGCAATTTGTAAACCCAATGATTACAAAGCCTATTAGTATTCTATATCAGTAAAAGAAAATCCTATTTTAATTCATATTTTGCAATAGATATGATAAAAGGAATAAGCATTTAATAATAATTATCAAAATCTATAGTTTAAAATTGAAAAACAATCTCATAAAAAATATAACATATATTTTACACATGCATTTTTGTAAACTTTACAAAAGGAACAGATTTCCCCCCTGAATTTATATAAAAATCAGTATTATGTCCTGTGACATTTTGTTATTATGCTTTAATAAACTTCTAATATTGACTTTGTCCTTGCATGGTCACTTTGTCCATTTTTTTTTTTTATATCTGTACCCAGGTTTTGTCTTGTGACTTTTACCCCAACTAATCCCTCTGTGTATAATACACATGGGATGTTCTTTACAGCTCAGCAAGCCCCTGGCTTTGTTTCTCATTGTTCCTTATCTACAATTACTGGGTGAATGACTTTGTGAGGTTGTAATTTGCCATCTAATACTTTTATAAGCATTTCATATCATGATCAACATGTCATGCTATTTCAGTCAATATTATAAATAATTCATTTGACACATAATATGTAATATTGTAGGCTTATATGGTAATATTTGGAAAATAATGGCAAAGCAATTCTCAGCATGAACATTGAAAATTATGTTGCAATATACATGTACATCACCCAATACAAAGGCAAAGGATACATTTTAATTTTTACGTTTAAATTCATATGAAATATTGTGAAATTCATAATCATGTGAATGCATAGCTGCAGAACTGTAGCTCTCTGAGAAAATATTAATTGGTACAGATCTGTCCCAATATTTTCTCAGAGAGCTACAATTCTGCAGCTAGTGAATGTGGTTAACTTATACTACCATTAAGATATGTAATCTCTTTCTAATATTTGTTTAATTTGTACCTTTTTCATATTGTACAACAAAGTATAATTTAATGCACATTAATCCTCGAATTATAATAATTTTTTTAAATTATTTTTTTTTAGGCTTAATTTTTTTTTATTTATTTGTACAAATAGAAATTAAGTGCATCATAATATATACTTTTAAAGGTAAGATGTACAATTGATATATAATCACTCATACCAACCATTCATACCACTCAAACATTTCAAAACTATGGATTATAAATTTTGATTAGTGCAAAATTTGTTAATTTCTATAAGGTCATCTCAAATCTTTTAAAATCATTTTAGTGACTTTTTGGGGGAAAACACCTGAAACACTTTTAAAGCCAATTTAAATGGTCCAGGTCAAGCATATTTTGCTTTTAGGCCAAATCTTTGTAAGATCATTTGTGCACTTTGACAATTATTTCTAAATATTCGGGCTAGTATAATGAAGAAGTATGGATGTTTCGATTTTCATTAACATTTAATACCAAAACCATATCTCCTTTTCTTGACCAAAAAAGCCCCCCCCCCCCCCCTCCACACACACACAGTGAGGTCTAGATCCGCCACTGTTTAATCTGTGATTTTGGGGCGAAGTTGGATCAATTTCATTTTATGAACAGGTCCAGTGGTACGATGGATTTTTCATTTTCAAGACAAATTAATAGAAATAGAAATTGTTAGCCAGAAAAAAGAAGTAATGATTTAAATCAGATACTTGGAACAGTGTTGATGTTAACAGGGACCTATATACTAGTTAGTATATAGCTATGATGTTAACTTATGAAATTCTTATATTGTATACAAGATATTATCCAACTAACAGATAGACTTTTGCAATTATATCTTATGCATTATGAACTGTAGCTAAACAATATCACTATTAAAATCTTATGTCCATTTCCATGCAGTTGGGAATCAATTAAGCTTTCCTGGTTCCGATTTTGGTTTAATTTTTATTTTGTGAACATAAATCAATATTTGTCTAATCACAGGAACCGGTAATTTTGTCTGTAATGATAATAATGAGAGTCTATACGATACCACCCCCCCCCACCCCACCCCCACCCCCCCCCCCCGTGTTTTTATTAAGAGGTGGTATTGAATACACCCGTAAATATCATTACAGACAAAATGGTAATATATTTACAAGTGGACTCTACGTATTGTTCTCCACGGGCAAGGGGACAGGCACCGGAAGTACGGATACATGTATTTAGAGATTGGCCTTCTACTGGTATATAATAAAATGAATTTTATTGTACCGGTAGAAGGCCAATCTCTATACCGGTAGAAGGCCAATCTCTAAAGCTTACAAAAAAGCGTGAAACGATTACATGAATCGAAAGAGGGATGAAATAGACTACGAATTCATACATTTCAGAGAAATTATTCCCACCAAAAATAATATGAAAAAAAGGTGGGGGGGGGAGTAGTAATATCCATATTTAAGGTGCCTGTGCAGGCAAGGGCGCATCCAGGAATTGTTTAAAGGATGAGCGGATTGCGACCCAAGTTTGTGCCTATTCCGCCCCGGCCCCAAAGATGGGTGAATATCTCAAACTGGTAAAATGACAAGTTTTGTTTAAAACTATGGAAGTAAAGTGGAGTGACTACAACCCTCTCGATCCGCCACTGATGAACAAGAACTACATTACGGGGATTAGGAAGCACAGGGTTCATTTAGAATAATTGTAATCTTTAAGGAAATCTTCGTGGAGCACATTATCGCAAATAGTTGCTGAAATTGAACCTTACCATAATTCCGCCGGCGAGGATTGCAGCTATTTTCACTTTCACATCGCAGGAGGTGCGTTTGATGAGCTATCAACTTATACAGACAGTATCTCCTCATATCTACATGTACAGGGGCGGGTCCAGGAATTGTGGTTACGGGGCGCCACTTTATGAGGCAGTGGGTCCATGGCGAAGCCCTGGTTGGGGCCCAGGGGGCGAAGCCCCCGGAAACTCCTGGGTTTTACAAATTTTATGGGGCTTGAAATATTTCTCCTATTTAGTCATTTGTATTACATGTATTTTCTATCATTTTAATAAGGTGAAATTAACAAAATGACCCAAATTTTAAGGGTTTTTTGGGAAAATATTAAGTTCTCCCAATAAAGTAATTAAAAAAATTAAAAGATTTTGTCATTTATTTCTCCGCCTGCGCCACCTCTAAATCCGCCACTGATGTATATTGCAATAATCTACCAGAATATACTGACACCTTATAGGTGATACTTCATTAGTACAAATGGACACCACCACCACCACCATCCCTCCAAACGGAGGGGGTGAGACTAACAACGAAAGGGGAAAAACACATTCCGCAAATTATAATATACATGTAACAGGCTGTCTTTGCATTTAGTCCGAGTGTTTTCAGTTATCTTTTTAAAAATTCTATATATTGATTGCAACACAAACATCCTATTATAATTACATGGCGATGATAAAGTCTCAGTAAGTTTCCACAAAGCTGAAAATTGGTATACACCATATTGTACAAACTGATACAGAACTAAAATATTGCGGAAACTTATCAAAACTTTGCGGTAGACTATCAATATAGCAATGTGCATACTAAAACAGAACAGTTTCTGCAAACCGAAATTTACGCAAACTTGATCAGCTTTCAGCAAATTTTCGTTGCGGAAACTACTTGAAAACAACGTAGATATGTCAAGTTTCAGCAGGACACACCAAGTTTTTGCAGGGAGAAAGCTTTCAAGATGAAAAATGAGTGCGGAAACTTGACGAAAACCACTTGTACACCTAAGTCTATGTAGTGAAATTTGTATTTTTCATCCATTTGTAAATTCCGTGTTTTTAATGAAAAGAACTTACATGTATATAAATTGACATTAGTAAATACTATGTAATATTGCAGGTAAATTTTGTAGGGTATATAAGCGAGTGGGGGGGGGGGGGGGGGGGGGATTCAGACCAGCTTTTAGTGTTAGGAATTGCATGCTTTAGTCCCAGTTTGTGTTACTCTGAAGTGAAGTCCCAATTGGTTATTAAAATGCACGCACATAGATCTATACATTTCCATACACCTATATTCAGTGCAACCCCCCACCTAAAATTTTCAAATTTAAGGTAAATCGCGGTATCTTGTTTAAAAAAATGTACTAAACGATAAAAGAAGCAATAATTTCTTCCACTCCCGGAGAAATAAATGACAAAATCTTTTGATTTCTTGCATTACTTTATTGGGAGAACTTAATTTTGGTCTAAAACCCATAAAATTTGAGTCATTTTATTAATTTCACAAATGACTAAATAGGAGACATATTTCAAGCCCTGTAAAATCCCGAAGCTTCCAGGGGCTTCGCCCCCCTGAACACCACCAGCACTTTGCTCTGGGTCCACTGTGGGCCTCAAGGCGGCCCCCGGACCCCCTGCCTCATAAAGTGGCGCCCCCTCCCTGTAACCGCATTTCCTGGACCCGCCCCTGATATTACGAAGTTCATACAGCCCGAATCATCGAAGCTTAGACTGGGTATTTTGAATTGAAGATTTTAAGATTTCCAAAACGCAGTTTGACAAATAAAAACGGGTGTGTAATGCTCTAGTATGAAATTATATTGGAAAAGAAGAATCTACACGCGTGCAAATGCGCATGCCTTTCTGCTGTCTGACTGGCTCTATCCTTCCGACTCTCGCGTTATAATCTAGGGGATAATTGAATTATCTCTCAAGATCCGTGCAAATGGCCACATTTAAGTAATAGACAATTGTGTAGTATTACATGAATTTACATTTGTTGATTTTAAGGCAAGATAACCATGAATTATGTATTGTATTCAGAGGCGGGTGCAATATTTCAGTTTGGGGCCCGGAGAAATTGCTGGGTGGGTGGGTCTAAAGACCGCCTTTAGACCTCAGTAAGTCCAGGACAAAGTCCTGGGTGGTTCCAGGGGACAAAGCCTATGAAAGCTCCCGCTTTTTTCTTTCTTCTTTTTATTGCGAAAACTAGCACCAGTACTCTCTAAAGTATTTTGATTGCATATCTTTATTCTTAAAAGCTGTATATTTGGCATGCGCATATTTAATATACATTAATGAAAAAAAAGTCTAAAACTATATCGCATTAAAAGTGTACAAATTAAGTTTACTTAGTTCATTCCCAACATTGGGTGCATGATCTTTAGTTCCTTAGAATGTATTAAGTACTAGAGACACACGTTACATGGATATGAAAACAGACACTCAGATTTGATTGATAGGATATTGTTTAAGTTTCCTCTCGAGAATTTTTCACTCATATGAAGACGTCACCATTGCCGGTGAAGGGCTAAAACATAGGCCTATGCTCGGTGCTTACGGCCTTAGAGCAGGGAGGGAATTTATCGTGCCACAGAAGTTGAGACATTGGGCCTCGGTTTTTTGCGTTCTCATCCGAAGGACTGTCCCATTGGGTCGTCTCTTACGACAGGCAAGGAGTACTGAGGACCTATTCTACCCGGTGTTGTAAAGCATAAAATCCCCCCCCCTCCCGCATAGACTTTTCCTCCGAAAAAACGGGCCCGGGATAGACATTCCCCCCGGAAAGATGGGCCTGGAATAGAATTTCCCCTTACGAAGAATTAACCCGGGTCCAACCCCAACCCCCTAAGAAAAACCGTCCCAGTATAGAAATTCCCCCTAAATGACAGTACACCCCCATTCTTACATTTTAGCTATGTATCTGTTTCCATTTCTATTACTAGAATTCTCTTGCTTATTTAGACCCAGTAATTCTTCTGATTATTTTTGTGTGTGTGTATCGTGAACAATCATCATCTTATGATTTTTTATAAAAAGGAAATTGCTCAAATCGTGTAATGGTATATCAAAATTCATTCAGACATCTTAAGTCTTTATCGTTATTTACTAGTATCTAACATTTGAATTAGTAAAGTTGGGAAGAACTTAAATGATTTTTTTAATTTAAATAAACGAGAAAATTGAATTACTTTTATTTATACAGTTCATCTATTTCACTTTTCAGATATTTTAATTATACATCTTATAGTCACGTCGCGCACGGTACTGGTGTTACTTTCATACGTGCATTAGAAAATGTTTCCGCTATGTTTACACAGTTGTATATTTTGTGGATTATTAAAGTCTTATACATCAATGGCAAGGAAAATATATAAATAATAATAATAGCTTATATAAAATATAATTTACACGCATTATATTATCAATAACGGAGTTATATACACGCAGATGTCGTCATTTTTCGTTGTCCCGCGTTACATGAAATACGCATACGCTTTATCCACAGATTAATAAAATGATTGATTTTGTCCCAAATAACGTAAGAATTGGTGTATGATTGTGACGTCCTTATCTAAAAACCATAAACCAATTACTTTAAACATTTAGTTCATAGAATTGATATAGCGACCTTAAAAATGGCAAAGACAGTGCCTGTCAGTGGTGTCCCGTGTTTGTAGATAGACTGCAAATGCAAATCATCATGACCAGTAGCACGCCTAATACAGGGGGAAGTTGACTATCCTTGTTACATTTATAATGTACATGTATCGTGGAGCACAATGTATACCAGTATTATAAAATTCTGAGTATATCCATGAAGTAGATTGATTTTATCGGTGTCCAGTGAAATGTCCTTTTTCTACAAATACCGCGCTTTTTAAACAATTCTACCATTTTATGTCTTATTTCTAAGCATTATTCCAACGCGAATATTTTAATGAATATAACTTACAGAAAGTACATAAAATTTACTATATAGAATATACAACATTTCATTTTATCCCGCGTCCATTTAGGAAAACGAAAAGATACTTAATGTCCAAATAAATGTCCCATGTGATTTTGTCGCGCAATGACGCGACGTCAATGTACACAACCTACGTCTAGCTAAAACGTAAAATGTTGCTTTTATTATTTTTGAATTATCTAAATTAAAATGATTTTTAAAAATAGTATACAAGGTATTTAAGCTATTGCATGTGTATCTCATAGATATGTTTTACTCTAGATCTGGTACATATACTTTAATTGACTTTATCAAATGACAATTGTACAGACTACATTTTGTTGCATGTACTACTGTATGTCATCGTCGCAAACCACGGGTTATTGTTTCATTCTATTTCACATACGTTTGTGAAATAGAATGAAACAATAACCCGTGGTTTGCGACGATGTACTGTATGTATGCATATAAAAATTCAGCATTGAACAGATACACTTACGGTGTGTAAAACGTTGCAATATTATACAAATCTTGATTTATATACGAAACTCTTTAATCATATTCGATAATCTTGTTATTCATATATGACAAAATTTTAATTATATTCGATAATCTTAATATTTATATGCGAAGATTTTGATTTATATTCGATAATCTTGTTATTTATTTACATTTGGTAACCTTGTTATTTATATTCGATAATTATATAAATCTCGATTTATATTCCATAATATTTGATTCGTATTTGATAATGTTGATGTACACATGCTAGATGTACGCATGAATTTAGTCATATTGATTGTAGGTGAAATGCATAATTTCAAAAATTGATAAAAGAATTAGCTTCATTGACCATGACCTGACCTCGGATGTCTTAAATTTAACTAGAGGAGCTACTCTGCTAAAATTAAACTTTAATAAATATACAGCACTACCAGCCGTGAGACATTTGGCCTACTGCCTGAATTGAATAGTTGACCTTGCCCTAATATGCTGAATAAACCCAGTAGCTATGTCGAAGCTTGGGTGGTTGCCCTGTAATCCCCCATAGGCTGCTTACCTAGCTGGATTAACAAGTGTGATACAAATTTGAATATGTATTAATCGTAATCAGAAACAGGGTGCAAATTTACATATATGGCGGAAAGGGTCGCGTGCAATTTTTTGTGGGGAACTGGGGAGGCGGCCAGTTTGACTACCAACGTAGGGGCAACACAGGGGGCCTTATGTGGACATGGGTGCCTGGACCTGAACGGGTGATCATCTAAGGGGGAAGATATCTCTGCGCATCTCAGCTGTCTCCTGCGTGCTACCTGGTTTAAAGAGCAAGTACAGAGCAAACTGTGGACCCTCCTACAGTTTCCAACATGCAACAGCCAGTAGCATTCCCTAGGAGGTGGATGTGAGCACAGGCACCAGAACGGTGGATATATATAGCGTGTTAGATCTTATGTACCCCCCCCCCCCTTCCAATGAATGAAAGATATATACATAAGTCACATATTAAATGAATTGAATGTCAAAATCTTGTTAGAGTATCAGTGACGTGTTGAACAACCTCACTGTTGTATTTAGGACCCAGGTGATCTCTGGCGGGTGTGAGCGATTGCCCCTGGAATATTTCGCCCATATGCGTTGGTACTCCAGAAGAGTAGAGGAAGCCTCTCTCTCTCTCTCTCTCTCTCTCTCTCTCTCTCTCTCTCTCGTAGAGTAAAATAAAAAAAATTCGCATATGAATATCAAGATTTCTCACATATAAATCAAAATTTCCGTCCGCATATAGATATCAAGATTTCTCACATATAAATCAAAATTTCCGTCCGCATATAGATATCAAGATTATCGAATACAAATCAAGATTTCCGCATATGAATAACAATATCATTAGATCAAAAGTTCAACATCTGACAAAAAAATCTAAAGTCACACGGTTTTCACGAGACCACCCCTTCAAAACTAAATATGATATATATTGAAACTAACCGATTCGCAAGTAAAACATACGAGTATAAATAACACTCTGTATACCTTTTCTACTGTTTATTCAGAAATGAAAGTGAACATTAAAACGTTAAAATGTAATATTATTTGGAAGTTTTTATCTCTCACTTCAACTCACCGTGGTTATTATTATTATTCATTTATAAAGCGCAAAACTACATATACTTTCTATGCGCTGGTTGTTGTTTTTTTTTCCACTAGAGCGTGATCGATGTAGATCGATGACAGAAACGTACGGGAGTTTTTAACCCCCCCCCCCTTCCGTGTTTGGCATTAATAAAAAGTATTAAAGAGAGCAATGATTATTAAACATAGAGACTTGAACAAGTCTATATATATCCTAGAAAAAACCAAAACTGATTTTTTTTACTGTGTTCAAATTTTTCAGAGGTCA
This sequence comes from Ostrea edulis, assembly GCF_947568905.1. NCBI lineage: Eukaryota > Metazoa > Mollusca > Bivalvia > Ostreida > Ostreidae > Ostrea > Ostrea edulis. The sequence goes on from NC_079165.1 coordinate 1,129,810, forward strand.
TATTCATAAGAATTGCAAGCCTTATTTCATGGGATGGTTACCTGTAAAATGCGAAACGAAATCGAAAGGAAACGAAATCTACCGAAGCAAAACGAAACCTACCGAAACGGGTACCCTTATTTCATACGACATGCCTGCTGTTGTAGGCACGGTGAAATAAATACAGTACGTATACTTTGGAGTATTTCTAAGAATTCATAATTTTTATGAATGTACACTATACACGTACAAAGATTTATTTTCAATTTTTAAACATTAAATCATGCATGTGCTTTAGTTATGATATTACAGCTTGGAGATAATGAATTTGTTTAAAATGTGACGTTGCTTTCGTGGTTATATTTTGCCACAATTTATGACGTTATAAGTGTAACGTAAAGTGACACCAGTACCGTGCGCTTAGTGAGTCGATTTTTTACGAAAAATCCTACTTATATTGACCATCGTTAAAGTCTTTTGGTAAGCATATTGTATTTACAATAAAAATATTTGTTTGTTTTATGAATATCGTAATATTAATGAGCGCATATCTATTTCCTTAAACTATTATAACAAATGAAATCCGGAAACAGGGGGGGGGGGGGGGGGTTATATATATACCAGGGCGATTTTTCCGCCAAAGGGGAGACTCTATACTGATTTTGTACATAGGGGGAAATTATATCCTGGGGCGCAATTCCGGGCCCGTTTTTCCGGGGGGGGGGGGGGGGGGGGTCTATGATACAACACCGGATCCCCACGGGATGAAACATATCTGATATACATATTACATGTAAAAGCCCTACATTAACTGGATACTGGATATTGGACTACAAGGGCTTTGCAATTGAGGACTAACCAAATCACGGTTAGGGTGGTTCGGGAGGGGTTGTCCCCCTCCCTTACGGGAGAAAATATTGAAGCATTACAGGTAATGATCAATTGCAAGCACATTAAATTCTTATCTTTGAAATGATGGGGGGGGGGGGGGGGGGGGGTTCCATCTCCACACCCCTTAATTCTGCAAGTGAGACTGTTAGTTAACTCTATGATAAAATTTAGAAGATATAAAACAGAAAGAATTTTGATACAAGTAAAAAGTTTCATATATTTTTGGAAAATTATCTAGATGTGCAATATTTAGGATTAAGCTCAATAAAAATCCGAAGTACGTAACATTTGATAAGGGTAATTTTCGCATGGGGCGCCTCTATGCCGGCTTGATTAGATCGCGTCGTATACGTACATTTAATGACAGAGTGAAATTTTAGTGTTTTTATTGAAGAAAATATGTGGTTGTCATAGACAAAAAACTCCGCACTTTTATCGTGTCCAGAGTTAAATGTCGCACTTTTAAAGGTATTTTGTTGATTAGGAATATGCATTGATTGATCACTATTTTACGATCAAGTGTTGCATCTATATATTTTGGAAAATGAACTATACGTGATGGCTGGTCGAGGGGTTGGGGAAAGGGTGGGTGCTTTGATCAGTCGCTACTAAAGTTTTCCTAGTAATGAAGACAGTATTAGTTCTTCATTGTAAAATCTATTTCCAATATCAACCGTAACTATTTCAACTCCAGTAAAGCTTCCACCAAAAAATTACAACAAACAACAAATCATCGATACATAAATGTTCGAGATTATGTCTCTAGGTAGTGTCAAAAATAACAACGAAATCTTTCTTTGGAAGCGGAAGACATAATGATAACAGAGATAACAATGAGGTCTTCAGTTGGAAGCGGAGGACCTGAATTACAGTAAACAAAAAACCCATTTATACTAGACTAGATAGGTTAGGGTCAATGGCTTATGATCTCGTGTCTGACGAAGCGTAACGTGTAGAATATAATAGGGTAGATTGTTAATTGGGAATACAAAATGACTGACTAGTGGGACCACTATTTTTTTTTTTATTTAAGTAGTGTCAAGAACAACGAAATCTTCCGTTGGAAACGGAAGACCTTAATGATATCTTATTCAGGTTTCCATTTGGGAGCAGAAGACCTTAACTACAAGACTTGTTCGGTTAGGGTCAATGTGTTATGTTGTCGTGTCCGACGAAGCGTAACGACTAGGATTTAAAAGGATAGTTTGTTAATTGGGAATACACAATGACTGACCAGTTGGGCCACTATATTTTTTTTTTATATCCGAACTAAACATCGTGTGATTATTTCCTGTACATATATGAAGTATTCAAATTGTACATTGTATAGAATATCAGGGACTAAGTAGAGTGATTGAACAGTATTTTCCGTTCAAGTGCCATTTCTATCTGGTCAAAACGAGCCTTTTGTCAATTTTGGACCATAAATTCTGCAGGAGGAGGGGTGGCTTCTGCTCCTCCGCCGCTAAAGTTTTTTTTTTTTTTAAATTTCAAAATATTCATAAATAAACACCGCACGATTATCTATTCTAAATATTCAAATTATTCAAAATGTTAACGTTGTCTATTTCAACTTTCAATATAGTTAGGAAGCTAAGTGAATAACGCTGAATTTTACCGCAGATATCCATTGACTTCATTTACCTGATTATTATAGATCAACACAATTATATTTATATGTGTACTTTAAAAAGTGGCGGATCCAGGGGGTTAAATTGCAATATGAATACTTTACTTTTGAAGAAAGAAAAAATAGAAAACCCAAACAGATAGAAACTCCAAATAAACAATGAAACATACTAGTAAAGATCACAGGAATTTATCACGTACAAAATCAGTATCTAGGTAGTATTAGTGGGTTAGTGTCTGACGAAGCGTAACGGCCAGAACTCAATGGTGAAGTTCGTTAATTGGAATTACACAATGACTGACCAGTGCTTTACGTTCAAGGGTAAAAATGGGCCACTTGTCAATTCTAGAAATTGAACTGTGCGAGGGAGAGGGGGATGTTCGCTCTCGGTCATCCACCACTCAAGTTAATAAACATCATATGATGAATTCCTTAACATGTATATATGTAAAGTATTCAAAATGTTAACATTAAATTTACTTGTATTTTAACTTCCAATAATGTTACAATGATAGATGAGTACCGCTGTTATAGGCATCACCAAAATTATCTAGCTAGTGGCGGATCCAGAGGGGTAAGAAGTAGGCATAAATCGTGATAACAGTACTTTGCTTTTGGAATAATGATAAATAAACCCTGACAAGACAACCCTGATATATATATATATATATGTCCGTGATCATAGAAATGTATCACATAAAAAATCGATGACTAAGTGGAATAACAATTAATTGTCAATGATAACAGGTTTTCATTGCGAAGCAGACCTTAATTACAATAAACAAGTACACCCACAAGATGTTGTCGTGTCTGACGAACCGTAACGAGTAGGATTTAAAAGGGTAGTTTGTTAATTGGGAATACACAATGACTGACCAGTGTCCCCACTACATTTTTTTTAAATTTCCGAACTAAACATCGTGTGACTGTTTTATACCATACAAATATGAAATATTCAAATTGTACATTGTAGAATACCAGGGACTAAGTAGAGTTACAATGGGAGTAGTTTTTTTAATTGGAAGTACACAATGACTGACCAATATTTTCCGTTTGAAAGTGCCATTTCTATCTGGTCAAAACGAGCCTTTTGTCAATTTTGGACCATAAATCCTGCAGGAAGAGGGATGGCTTCCGCTCCTCCGCCTCTAAAGTTGTTTTTCTAATTTCAAAATATTAAAAAATAATCCTCGTATGATTATGTATCCTAGATATTTAAAGTATTCGAAATGTTAACGTTGTTTATTTCAACTTTCAATATAGTTAGGAAGCTAATATTAAGTGAATAACGCTAAATATTACCGCAGATATCCATTGACTTCATTTACCTAATTAGTAGATCAACACAATACGTCTACCTAATAACTGGCGGTTCCAGGGGTTAAACTGCCATATCAATACTTTGCTCTTGAAGAAGAAGAAGAAGGGGGAAAAACCAAACAAATAAAAACTCCAAATAAGCAATGAAACACACGAGTAAAGATCATTAGGAATTTATCACGTACAAAATCAACTCACGACTAGTGTCAGTGGCTGTATTCAATGATGAAGTTTGTTAATTAGAAATACACAATGACTGACCAGTGTTTTACGTTCAAGGGTAATGTCTATCTGGTCAAAATGGGCCGCTTGTCAATATTAGAAATTGAATTGTGCGAAGTAGGGGTGGAGTGTCGTTCTCGGTTATCTACCACTAAAGTTAATAAACATAACATCATATGATGAAGGCATGCCTTTATATATATTATATATATATATATATATATATATATATATAAAGTATTCAAAATGTTTACATTAGATTATATCTACATTTATTTTAACTTTCAATAAGTTAGAATGATAGGTGAGTACATGTACCGCTGTTATAGGCATCACCAGAATTAATTTAGCTAGTGGCGTATCCAGGGGGGTATTATAAGAAGTAGGTATAAAATCGTTGTAACGGTACATGTACTTTGATTTTTGAACACTGATAAATAAATCAGATAATCCTGATATATAAATGTCCGAAATCATAGAAATGTATCACAATATAAAATCGTTGACTAAGTAGTGTCAATGGATTGATTTAAGGTTTCATGTCCAACGAAGCGTAACGATTATGATTTACGAGGGTAGATTGTTAATTAATTGGGAGTACACAATGACTGAACAGTGCTTTACATTCAATAGTCGTGTATATCTGGTCATTAAGTGGCTGGGGAAATAATTAGTACTATACGTGAGGGATGGGAATGGGACGGGGGATCCGCCCATTCGCCACTGAAGTTATTATTTGAAAAATAAACATCGTATAGTTAAATTCTTTTGCGTATACAAGGTATTCAAAATATTAACGTCATCTATTTTATCATCCAATGAAATTAAAATGATAAGTGAAGACTGTTGTATCCACACAACTTGTGTAACTAATTAGTGGCGGATCTCGGGGTTAATACATTTGTAAGTAGACCTAAAAATTTGCGATAACATTGCTTTGCTTTATGAGTAAAAAAAGTCTACAATATTAATAAAACATTGATGCACAAATGTCGAAAATCATATAAGTTTATCACTATAAAATCGCTCGAGATGTTTAGAACACTTAGAGCCGAACTTCCCTAGAGTCGAGACGTCTGTTAACCGTTTATTCGGACACGCCTGTCAAAGTCTTTTCGACGCTTAATGTAAAGGTAGCAATCGGAGAAAGTACTTTGACTTGAGAATGAATACGATTGTAGAAGGGAGGGAAAGATGGACCGAAGCATGCATTTTGTAAAACGATTCTTGTGTTGTTAAATAATCGAGAATCTTATTTGAGATGTCTGATTCGGTTCACTAAACAACTTAGCATCACCTAGCAGAGTTCATGTTTCACCGTAAGCACTTAACACTAATTTTAGAATATGTAAACAAGTTGTAAGCTAGGCCTATTCCGTAATTCAACAACATATCACAGGAACTGGTAATTTAATCTGTAGTAATAATACTGCTACCCTTTATAAAACCACAAGGATGGTGGGTGACGATAATTTTAAGAACTATTTTGAAACGAAGTTTTGAGTGAAGTATCAGCCCTTGTAGGTCCCCCCCCCCCCCCCCCCCCCCCCCCCCCCCCCCCCCCCCCCCCCCAATAGCAGCTGATTAGGGGATGGTACGGTATATGGTATATACCCACACTATTATTAATACAGACAAAATTACCGGTTCCTGTGAACATATTTTAGTACCTGACGACATATGAAGGGTTGTGAATAGTGAATGTGAGCAACTGCATGTGAATGCACGGGCAATGGAAGTTGATGTAAATAGATACATGTAGTATGTGCATGTATATATATTTATACATGCACATACTATATATTTACATTAACTTACAGTGCCCGTGTGTGAATGAGTATTTCATAGTGTTCTTGTCTGCTTGTTGCAATAATATAGTCCCGTCCAATTTTATATGGATATTTTTGTGCAAGGGTTATATGTATACAATTAAAATTGCATGGGGAAAAGTTTAGTAATGCAGAGCTCTAATATCTTTTATTATCTCTCATGTTTTTTAGACATTTATTCACAAACACATAGGCCTACACATAAGAGTTTATAATTACTATATATATTTAAAAATTAATGCCATGCCTTGGCTTTTAAGTACATTTTAAGAATCATGACAAACAACACTTTTTAAGATACAATTTTCTGTTTTATTGTTATATTCATGGAATAAAAATCCCATCCTGTGTTTTATTTGGGATATCTATTCCCATTCATGCTCAAATAGGATATTTACTGCCATTTCATGTTCATTATGGGACATTTCCTCCTATGGGACATTGTATCCCATATTAAGTTTAAATATGGGAGTTAAAATCCTATGGGAGAAATTATATTTTTTCTCCCATAGGATTTTTTGTGGGAGTGAAAATCCCCCAAGTGGGATTAAAAATCCCTCCAAAATCCCATGGGATTTTTTGATTTCAGGTGAAATATCTTAAAAACTACAATAGGTGCAAGTGTAAATGTTGGTGCATGTCTTGTGAACATAAAATCCCATCTTTTTTTGTGAAGGGTTTATTTGTATCCTTAATAAAAGGGTTGGCGAAACTCCGGACTTTTGTCGTGTCCAGAGTTAAATGTCGCACTGAAAATTCTCTAAATACCTGTCCATGACCAAATCCTGACTTTCAGGTCATCTTATTGATAAAGTCCCGTTCCCTATTTTCTTGAGGCTGCTGGAGATGGGGAAATAATTTCGTTTTGATTGTAACAACTGCTGTTTTGACTAAATTGAAGGTTTGTGTGTGACAGAAGTAAACAAAGGAGATCACTATGAGAGAAGTCACATAGAATAACGTAGATGACAAACTATTGGTCAAGAATAAACCCGCGACCACTAATATATATGCATGCAAACTTTGCCAATAAAAATCAAACGAAGTTTATGCAACGTCTTTAGTTTCATCATAAACAAGAGGTACTGTGAGCAATGTTCACTAAGAATACCCCCGCTTACCCCAATGTCCCGAAGGGTGTTTTTAATAGGTATAAATTACCTCTTTCCTGAGTGTAAAAATATGGTATGCCTTTGCAGACGAAAATGGAAGATATAGTCCGAACACAAATCCATGGTATAAACCTATAATTTGACCTTGAGATCAAAGGTCAATGTCATAAAGAGGTCATGGATGTACATGACACATAGTCTCATGGTGATACACCTATGTCTTATGGTATGACTATGTAAAAACCCTATAATCAATTTTGACCTTGAGGTCAAAGTTTAAGGTTATATAGAGGTCATGAAGGTACCCGACACATCGTCCCATGGTGATACTCTCATGTGTCAAATATGGTATGCCTATGTCAAAGAACAAAGAAGTCATGGCCCTGACACAAATCCATTGTAAAAATCTTTAATTTTGACCTCGAGGTCAAGGTCATGTGGAAATCATGAAGGTACCCGATACATTGTCTCATGGTCATACACTCATGTGTCAAATATGGTATGCCTATGTCAAAGAACAAAGAAGTTATGGCCCAGGCATGAATCCATTGTAAAAAAAACAACTTTAATTTTGACCTTGAGGTCAAGGGTCAAGGTCATATAGAGGTCATGAAGGTACTCGACACATCGTCTCATGGTGATCCACCTGTGTGCCAAATATGGTATGCCTATGTCAAAGAACTTATGGCCCAGACACGAATCTGCACAGACAGACAGACGGACGGACAGACAGAGTGATCCCTATACAGTGGAGCCTCGTTAATCCGGACACTTTGGTTCTCAGCAAAATCGTCCTGATAAATGAAGCGTCCGGATAATTGAATCGCGTATTTTCTATCTTTACATAAATAACCAATATATGCCTACTTTATTGATGCATAGTGAATTAAACACATTCTATAATTGGATTTGACCATTTGCATTAGTAAATAAATTATGATAATGTTAACATTTACATGTATTTCAAAGCACTAAGATTTAATGTACGTGTTCAGTGTATTTGCCTGTGCTTACATTGTGCATATATATGAGCCCTACAAATAAATCTACAAAACTGTGTACCGTATGCACTAAAACAAATAATGAAGTACTTTATGAAACTATAAGTAAATAAATCATTAGTATCTAACATAATCATTTAAACTTCAAACATTTCATCACACTTTTACTTCTTAAAGAGGCCGGTAATTTCCATCTGTCACGATTCACAGGTTCGGCGGTCTTTTAAAACAATCTTAATCGTTCAAAGTTGATATAAGAATTTCGTGATTATCATGTCAGTTGACAACATTCTTTAACCAAAATTCAATCTACCAGAGTTTATATTTCTTATTCTATAATTATCCAAGACAATATCGGTAGAACAAAATCATTTAAGCTCGTAATATCAAGACCTACTACTGCTTTGATCTAGTCATGCGCACCTATTATTTTCATGATGCGATAATAACGGAACAAAACTCGGGTGAAACTAACATTACAGGTACATACAGAATGTAATTGTCATTTTCCTTAAAATGGTAATTTTCTCACTTCTACCCAGAGTTTAAAAATTCGAAAGCAATAAAGCTCTACAACATCGTAACAAGAATCAATCGTACACAGGTACATTCTACATGCGTGGCATTCTAAACGTTAGAAACTTACTACATGTACATGTGCTTGAACATTCATGTATATTTCACGCCAATCAACAGTATAAAATCCAGAATCTAGAAGTATAATCTACACTGTTTAGATTTACATAAGCCGATAATCAATTTACGAATCAGTACAACTGATATGCGTAGCAGTTAAAAACATTATCATTACGGCATGATGTTTAATTTATTAATTCTATTAGGCTATTGATCAAGACTATAAAATAATATGCTACAGATTTATTTACAAAATTCAACACTACACACAATAAAACTCTTATGTGCGAAAATTGGCAATGCAATGTCTCGATCGGCACGTGCTATCTAATTGACATATCATCGCACACCACCTAATTATAGGGAGGTGTTGACAGGGTACAGGTAATCGCTTGAATTAGACAGTTTGGCTTGTTTTCTTTATAATTTACGCCTTGCTAAAATTGTCCGACACAGACCTTCCCTCAACAAAATTACCGTCCGGATTAACGGTACAATTTTCAAGGCATTATAACATTTTGTAGTATAAAATGACCGTCCGGATCCGGAACGCGAATTTCCGGATTAATGATGCAAAATAATGTATAAAAATTCCGTTCCCTAGAAAAATCGTCCGGAAGGTGAAGCGTCCGGATTAATGGCGTCCGGATTACCGAGGCTCCACTGTATACCCCCCTGAACTTCGTTCGGGGGGTATAATGATAACCGAGAATTACCATCCTAGTTCTAGATGAAAAACAACCCGCTTGTCGCACCGGAATTAAAGGACACATCGCATGTTTCTAAACTTTTTAATTTTTTCAGCAAAATTAATTCATTCCATGCCTAAAGCTACTCTACATGTGTTTTAAATGAAACAGAGTGGTTTTCGAGTTTGAAAGCGATGAAATTCAAACTTGTCATATGCATATTTTCTTCGATATTTTACGCGCCATTATCTGTGACGTCATATGCGACCTCGAGCGAGATTTGAAAACAGTTGTTAGCCATTTCATACACAGATTAGATTTAATTGACAAAACACAATTATCACATTAACGGCTTGTAAATAACACTGTATTGGGGTGTTTTGTGACGTTTAAGGGTGTACTTGCTGTCAGCAGAGAGGATTTGGACTCTTCTTTTTTTTTTTCAATTTTCGAAGGAATTAGGGCTGCAACGGATACCCGAAAAACCGCTGGTCGTGTTGTTCGGGTCGGGTTCGGTTCCATTTTTCCGTATTTCGGTTCGGGTTTGATTTTTAAAATAGAATCATTATTAGAAATCCGTTTAAACGAAATATCGTCAAAATGTATGAGGGACAAGACGTGAATATTTTTTGTTGGCACAACGACTTTGCAATAAAAAAAACCCAGCAGAATTTGTCCCTGTACTTTTTCAAACAGAACTTGGACAAAGACGTAGATAAACTGCGAGAAAATGGTTCTATCGAAGCTACGCAGTTACATACAGGGCTACGCCGGTGTTGTAGAGTGAGCCTTCCCCCATAATGAGACTTCCCCCCGGAAGACTGGCTCTAGAGTGAGCCTTCCCCCGGAAGCCTGGATCTAGAGCGAGCCTTCCCCCGGAAGCCTGGCTCTTGAGCAAGCCTTCCCCCCTGGGGGAAGGCTCACTCTAGAGCAGGAGGACCCCTGGGGAAGTCTCACTCTAGAGCCAGACTTCCCCGTGGGGAGACCTACTCTATCACTAGTTGTAGAGTCAAACTTCCCCCCATAGCACGACTTCCCCCCTTTATTTATTCCTGGTAAACTATTATCACTTTATGGATATTGTTTAGATACCAAGACCTTTTTTCAGCAGGGCATTAAATGATTTTGCTTAAGTCGTTCATTAAACTCACAAGAAGAAAACGGTGAATAAAACACATTGGAATTAATAAGTTTGACCCATAGACCTTGAACTTTGTCCCACACAATACCTATGCCTTGGTTAGTTTTAGAAGATTGAAGAATGAAGTGAGGAAAATTCGAATTTATGTTTTTTCTCATCTGCGTACTTGAATGTAACCATATGACGATGTAAAGGGATGTTTGTTTTTCTTAATTATCGGTCATTATACTGTACCTTTGCGTGGTTTATTGTTGTTTTGACAACTCTATCTATATGTGAGGAGATGCAGAAAATTGGAACGCTTGCTTTGTAATTGCTCTGTGAGTAACTGTTGTAATTATAACCTCACGTGCAGTGATACCGTAGATTGAAATTACTACTTCATTAACAAATTGTCAGCAAAGTTCCTATTTTACAACCTCTGTACCTGTATTTTTAGCTCAAGGATGGACAGTTCTATTGCTCTGGCACCATATTGTGTGTTTAAGCAAGAACATTGGAATTTGTTTACTTCTAAGTGTCATAGGTGGACAGAGTCAATCGGAATTGCTTGTCCTTGGAAAATAATATAAATACTCATGTATTTTGTGCTTTGAGAGAGTAGAGGGAAGGAGAGGAGAAAAAGAGAAGCAGAAAGCGTTGGAGAGTTGTTGATAAACTCTGTACTTGTAATAAAAGTTGGAAAATTAACTTGGATTTGACTTCTAACAACAAAAAGGATTACACAAATATCGGTTATGCTTTTAAACTTGTACAACTTCAGGTAGGTAGGTAAGTAGAGAGATAGGTAGATGGGTAGGTAGGTAGAGAGGTAGATGGGTAGGTATAGGTAGGTAGGTAGGTAGAGAGGTAGATGGGTAGGTATAGGTAGGTAGGTAGGTATAGGCATGTATGTAGGTAGGTAGGTAAGTAATTCCCTGTCCGATAAACTAATATTTATTTGATAGTTTGCGCAGGAGGGGATGTCCCTCTAGAGCGAGACTTCAAGAGGGTTTTATGGGTCTAGAGTGAGTCTTCCCCCTGGGGTTAAGGTTTATTCTAGAGTAAATCTGCTTGGGGAATGCTCAATCTAGAGCGAGTCTACCGGGGGAAGGCTCACTCTAAAGCCATACTTCCGGGGGGAAGGCTCACTCTAGAGCCAGACTTCCAGGGGGAAGGCTCACTCTAGAGCCAGACTTCCGGGGGGAAGGCTCACTCTAGAGCCAGACTTCCGGGGGGAAGGCTCACTCTAGAGCCAGACTTCCGCAGGGGGAATGCTCACTCTATAGAGCCAGACTTCCGCGGGGGGCAGGCTGGCTCTGGGGGGAAGTCTGGCTGTAAAGTGAGCCTTTTTACCTGGGGGAAAGACTCACTCTAGAGCCAAACTTCCGGGGGGGGGGGGGGGGGGGAGTCTGACTCTATAACACCGGCATATGCTTTCCGTTCTGTTTTCAAATTCAATACACTCGCACCAACTGCCCTTCACCTTGTAACAATGTATAGGCAAAACTTGTGATCGCAGTTTCTACCAACTGGTAGTTTAAAAAGGAAATTTAAAGATAATTGAGCTTTCAATTATAAATAATAAAATATGATATTTTGCAACTTTGAATTGAATAGTAATGCTTTCATATTCTTTTAAGGAACGCGTATGTAACAACAACAGCACGCCGCGCTCCCACTTCCTAAGTAACAACGTGTAGATTAAATTAAAAAAATGATTAATAAATTGCTTGCATAGAATAATTTAAAAGTATGTATTGTGATTTTCACTATAAATTTGATCAGTTTTATTTATTTATTTATATTTTTTGAAACGCACCCGTAACAGTAGGCCTAGTTGTCAATAATGCGTAATCGTATCATTATTTATCATTTATCATTATCAAGGCCCTGAATCGTCTTACTAGATGAAAGTCTTATGAAATATACAACAATTAATTACCTGTTGAAAAGGACGAGAGGAGGATACCACGTGTATTTCCCTGTGGTAAACATCGTGGGTATATGAGAGTAAGTGGGGTTTGTAGACCAGTCAAGCTTTCGTCCATCCAATCCTGAGAATTAAACAAAATATTTCCCTAATGAATGTTCATATGCTTAATCAACGTACGTATCGTCAGTCGTAAAATTACTAAAATTAAATAAAATCCACTTAAAACAAAACATAAAATTCTTTCTGACGATATGGTATGCGGAATAAAATAAGGATTTTTTGCCGCCAAGAGGGTAATGTTATTCTATAGGTAAAATTCAATGTTTTGTTTGAATTTTCAGTTTAGTACATTTTCTTCGGTTTTTCCTCAAGCACTTTTAGCTGTCCCTGAATTGATGTTCAAAACCATACTGCGCAGAAAATATCGTACCTTAAGAAATATGCAAAATATATAAAAATCAATGCATTTGGACAATAAGAAACTTTAATTCAACTTTGTTTATTCAAATAAAAAACTACTTATATATAATGTAAAATAAAGGTGATCTTACGTATTCTGAATGAGTAGTGCGGCAAGCATTTTCACAATGTGAAAATAACACAAGTTATATTCACAATGTGAAAATAACAACTGTAAAAATATCCATTTTTATTCAATAGATAAATTTCAGTATTTCACTGTTGAAAATGTAATACTCGGTTTTCATTTCCAAACGAACCAAACAGAACTGACATCATATGAAATGATTTACATTAACTGTAGAAGAAAATCTCAAATCTAAGCGTAAAAACAGTAATGGTTCTCTCTGAATCAGATCAGTTTAACATGAAAGGATTACACTGACATCAGCAATGTAGAAAAAATATAGTTAGGTCTCGAATTCTAGAATTACGCCATCGGATCGGAAAGGTATGTTAAATAATCAGGTGATCCCGAATATGCCTTACTCGTACAATGGGCTAGCATGTGTATTTACTTTCCAAATATTGGTATTCTGCAGAAAATGCATCTGTTTGTTTTTAATCCCCCCCCCCTTTTTTTTTTTGGTTGTTGATCGGTACATTTACGAAAAAAGTAAAGCACTGCAGATGATGAATCGGCAACTATTGCAACACTTCATGTTAGGCATAATAGATATTCTATCACGGTTATTGCAAAAATCAAAGGAATACCACGGTCATTATTCTACAATATACCTTCATACGTAATAAATACGTAATGACTTATGAGATATTGATGCACATCACGCTTGGACTTCGTGTTTTGCTAATACAACAATAAAGTCGATAGATGATAATTGAATTTCAAAATCATAGAAAATAATGAATATGAATTTATAAATGACTGAATTAATCGTCTGCATTCCGAGGTGGATACGCACATGTTTGTTGATGCACACAGTTTTCTTGGACGGTGTATTCGATGCACAGACAAGTTAACCCTCTTCCACGGACATGTAGGACGGTGCATTCAAAGTAGTTGGAATAATCCGTCAACGTCAAACTAATTACTTGAAATATTTTATCTGCAAAATAGTTCTAGTATGCCTTATGAATTCATCTTTTTGTCAGCAAAAACATTTAGGTCTTCTCCGTTTCGAAAACTGTCATGACGTCACGGTTACCTAATTCGTAGCTGTAAACGATCGGCTGTATATTTCTGGGTTGTAGTAGAGTAGGAATAAAGTTCTTCCGGTTAACCGCCTCTTTCTCGAAATGTTGTTTGAAATATAAAACCTATATAACCGATAAAATAAGCCAAATTTAGCACCCCGCGGAAACCCCCCGCTATACGGCAATAAAGCTTCGACCGATGCCTCGGCTTTTATGTTTCAAAACAACATGTCTCGTCCTCGGAGGTTATCTTGCAACATACAGAAAACGCGATCATTATTTCTTTGATACATAAACAATGAAATCCGGAAAGCTTATTTCCAATATGTTCCTTCAATGCATTGATGTTGGCAATAGAGGGTCATCATGGGGGGTGGGGGGGGAGCTCCATGGCCGAGTGGTTAGAACATCGCGCTCAAAATCACACGGCCTCTCACCTCTAGTCGGCACGGGTTCGAATCCCACTCGCGCCGGTATGTGAGAAAGTTTCCCAGTTTACTTTCGGAAGGTCAGTGGTCTCCTCCCAGGTACATTGTATCTGGGTTCTCTCTACCCGGCTACCTAACATGGCTACGTCAACAAACGAAATTATTTGAAGCTGGGAATTTTCATGGGGCTTTAATGAATATTTGAAGGTATGTTTGGACACAACTATAGTAGGAAAATATATTAATTTTTTTTTTTATATTTTATCATGAGACAGCAACACAAGAATACAACGATATCAGCCCTCAACCGTGCGCAGCTTTTTGTGCGCCGTAAATCGAAGGGTTTTATTAGGGGTGGAACTGTAGCTCTCTGTTCCGTCAAAATATTTTTTCAGAAAGCTACAGTTCTGCAGCTACCTGAAGTATGGATATTACTACCCCACTTTTTTAAAATGATTTTTTTGGTGGCAATAATTTCTCTGAAATGTGTGAATTCCCGGCCTATCTCATCCCTCTTTCGATTCCTGTAATCGTTTCACGCTTTTTGTAAGCTTTAGAAATTGACCTTCTACCGGTGTAATAAAATACACAAGGTATGAAACAAAAAATTGTAAACAAACAGGGGATCCACGTTTCGGGGCACATTTTCCAAGTAATTGCAGGGTTGCCTAAGGAATTTTGGCGAGCAGCAGGTCAGGGAGATGTCATACACATCTCATCTCTTTTATTTGACACAATATTGCGTGCATTGATCATACAGGACTTCATGTCTTCCACTGGCAGCCAAAAAGGAGGTCACTTTTTCTTTGGTATGTCAGCAAGTTAACAGGTATTCTATTCGGAAGGTCGACTGGTGTGTTAGTCAGCAGGTCGACAAGTAAGCAGGTCAGCAAATCGACAGGTATGCTAGTCATCAGGTCGACAGGTTAATTCATTAACGGTATTTGCTATTTGGATTAAAAGTAGACATGGTGCATTATATATTACATTGTACACACGTCTGCCTTCTGGGTTTTTACCAGTTTATCTATTGACTTGTCGACCTGTTGACATATCGACCTGCTGAATTGTCGACCTGCTTATTTGCCTCTATTTCTATTTTGAATGACATGTGATTATGACTATGAATGATTTTGATTTTCTCAATACATTGAATATTCATGATATTCATTACTGATAAAAGGAGACTGTTTACTCATTTTTATAATTTAGAAATCCGCATGAACTACAATACCGTATAATATACTTGACCCGAAATGGCATCCATAGGAACACCAACAGTTTTAATAAGACCTACATTTATTTTGTCAGAAAAATAACAGATAAGTAGAAGGGCGTAAAAGAAAAGCCATAATACGATTGTCATTAATGATGCCATTAGAATGACCTTGATAAGAAATGCAAAACAATGACTATTAGACTCAGTGTTGGAAGCAATATATCTAATATAGTCCCTCATAAAATCATGGTTAAATTTACTCACAAAGACGAAAAATCCAACAAGGCCCATTGATCCATCCGCAATGTCCTAAAAGAGAGAATGGTTATTCATATATATTTCATCCGCTTACTCGGTAAGAGAAGACAGTTTACCAACGGCAAGAAGAGGATATCATTTCATTGGCATCATTTCCAACAATATGGTTTCTATCAGCCTAGAGAAGATTTTGAAAAGATTCATCAAAATATAAACATACCAGGTACCGCAGAGACATTGGATAGAAGCTGATAGTCACGTTGACAGTAACAGCTGGTCGTATTAAATTCTCGTAACCATTGGTCGTCCATAACAAGGTTTTCAAATCCTTCTCCAGTGTAAATCTTGAAGCTTCGACGGTCCCTATAAGAATTCAGAAATCGTTACAATTTATCTTCATTCGCTTATTCATTTTATATCGATCGAGAGAGTCAAGGAAAGTTCCATTCGTTACTTCCTCACATTATCATTACTGTTATGATTTTTAGAAAATTCGATGTTTCCTATTTTTGCCAAGGGCGGATACATGAAAGGTGAAGATAACGAACAGTGATCAATCCCATGACTTCTATAAGCAATACAGAATAAAGAGTTGGGGAAACACCGACCCCTGGATATTCATATACCAGAGGTGGGATCAGGTGCCGAGGAAGAGTAAGCATTCCCACCTTTCAAAAAGTCTCACGTGCAAAAAAGGTCGGTTTCTAATCATTTACCAGTCATGTGAATTTGATGTACATCACTTTCGTCATCATTTGATAAACATTTATTTTGATTTAAATAACCTGATATTGCTTATTATGATCCTTTTCGTTATACATTAAATATCTAAGGCAAATCCAATGGCAATTATCAGTTTAAGATTAAGGGGGGGGGGGGTGCCTTGTGTGATTGTTTTCTCAGAAAAGTAACTTTGAATGTTTCAGCTTTTAAGAAAACTAACAGTGAATTTTGACGTGACGTCTATACATCTATTCAAGTTTACATCATCCACTCGATCCTAGTATAGTATTTCAAAATCGCTAGTAATTCTGAAAGATCCTTAGGTTTGTCACTGCATTGATTTATCGCATTGTCAACAAATTCCCTTTTAGCATCACCGATTATTTTTACAACGCGGTTCCTTGCTGATCGATATAAGGCCCAGTCCGATTCGTGGCGGGATCTTAGAGCCTTCCGATGGAGATAATCCCTTTGACGAATTTCAGATAGAACGTCGCTGTTAATCCATTTTTCGGAATCGGCCCGGATACGGCGCTCTTTGACTGGCATATGTTTGTCAACTATTTCCATAAAAAGCTTCTTAAATGTTGACCACATTTGATTTACGTTGTTAAAAGATTTAATGTTATTCCATTCAACACCCTGCAGATCCCCGAGAAAATCATTTTCGTCAAATTTCTTCTGATCTCTGAATTATATGATCAGTTTGTGTGTCACGCTTATTTTTCTTTCGGACGACATAATCCACTCAGACCTATTGGCACTACACCAGATGAGCTGTAAACTTCACCCACGTTTACGTAGATGTGATCGATGAGCGTGCTTGAATCTTTTGTTACTCGGGTGGGTTTCGTAATAGTTTGTTCTAAGCCAAAAGTTTCCATGGATCGTTTGAAATTTAATGTATTCAGTTGGTCAATATTGAAGTCACCCATTATTACACGTTCGTGACCACTACTCGTTATATCTTCGATACACTCCTCAAAATTTTCTAGCGATTGGGCGTTTGAATCCGGTGGTCGATACACAACCCCAATATTTATTGTCGGAGAGTTCATTAATTTAATATCCACAGTAAACATTTCTAACATTTCACACTTGCATACGTTTTTAATTGCCCATTTCTCTTTAATGTACATTAGGACCCCTCCACCATTTCTATTGCGATCTCTGCGTACAATGTGGTACCCGTTTACCTGTATTTCAGAATCTGTGATATTTGAATCTAGTTTACTTTCAGAGATTGCCAGAATATCGTAAATCCCATCTTTCAGTAAAATTCTGATTTGGTCCAGTTTATTCATTAAACCACATAGATTCACATGGGCAAATTTTGTACCTTTAGGGAGATTCATATCATTTTCTTCTATTTTCTCGGTGTTGTAGAAGTTTTCAGCTATGTCGTTGATACACGAATCACAAATCCATTCAATATTTTCATTGCCATTAAACTTAACATCCGACGTGTTATTATTCGCACAACCTATACAGGTGTAGGTACCAGTAGGTCCAGGATTTAATTGAATATCATTCGAAAGCAAGAGGCACAAAACCGTGAATAGCTTATTTGTTCTCACTTCGCCTTGATACTTGGATGAGCTTTTTCTGTGTTTTACTTAAGATTTATTTTCCATAGCAAAGAATTTTTTGTGTTAAAACAGGCCATTGAAAACCATCTCCATAATTAAAATCACAGTCCAATTCCTGTACAATTAAAACAGTTCTGAATTGCATAAAAATCCAAAATATGAGGAGATATGTTAACGCACCTCTTATCACGGCGGCCATATTTACTTGTACTCGCTTTTCCTTGCTCATATGAACAAATGCGTGTTAAGAAACTGAAGAATTGAAAAGAAAAAAACCCACACCCTTACCTATAAAACCAAGAGACAGAACACAGAACATCACCGCGAGGTCAGTACTTTTGGAACCCATGACTGATATCCGATGCGTTCAGTGCAAAACGAGAGCGTAAAAGTACAGGAAAGTTTGTAATACTGTTGTATTTATAGATACCACACAACCTAAAATGTGTGCTAATCAGGATTAGCAATGTAGTCCAAATCAGATTACAACATTAAATAACCTTTGAATTAGTCGTTAATTTCGAAATCTTTATGACAGAGCAAGTGTACTTAAGATAAATTTAAATTTAATCTAAACGATCAAACGATTTTATGCATAAGATATTTATATATTTTCACTATTGTATTTGAAATCGTTTTTCAGTGTGGTGTGGAACTATCATGCAAGCACTGCCTGAATCAATTTTAATCATTTTAAGTTACATTAATGTATTGTTGTTTCGCTGATGTAGTTTTAATACTACTGTCCTATAGCCTTCATAGTTTACTTATAGAACTATTATAACATGCCATCTAATTTTTGTTCTGTACAGCGCTTTTAGAGTGATTATTCATAATCATGTAAGGCGCTATATAAATGAATAGTATTATTAAAGTACTTATAAAATAGAAACGCAGATAATACCGGAAACATAATGCAGTTTGCTCAATCAACACATTACTTCCAAAAACCAGCTTCTTGTATCCGTTGTAACCGTGGTGGCTGTCGCTGGTGACCAGGGTTTGTGTAACGATGACATCCCAAACAGAAGCTGACACGAAGTCTACACCCCCTCTCTCTCTCTCTCTCTCTCTCTCTCTCTCTCTCTCTCTCTCTCTCTCTCTCTCTCTCTCTCTTTAGGGTTTCTGTGGACGTAGTGTTTCTGTAACGATGACATCCCAAACAGAAGCTGACACGAAGTCTACACCCTCTCTCTCTCTCTCTCTCTCTCTCTCTCTCTCTCTCTCTCTTTAGGGTTTCTGTGGACGTAGTGTTTGTGTAACGATGGCATCCCAAACAGAAGCTGACACGAAGTCTACACCCCCTCCTCTCTCTCTCTCTCTCTCTCTCTCTCTCTCTCTCTCTCTCTCTAGGGTTTCTGTGGACGTAGTGTTTGTGTAACGATGGTATCCCAAACAGAAGCTGACACATAGCTAGTCTACCCCCCCTTTCTCTCTCTCCCTTACTCTCAATCATTGACTAAATGAGTAATTATTGTCATACGTATGCAACACTATTGCCATGCCATATTATTTCATCTATATTACTGCTACAGTTTTACACATCTCTCCCTCTCTCTCTCTCTCTCTCTCTCTCTCTCTCTCTTTATAAATATAAAACCGTGATAAATTATAAATAGCTCAATAACTCTCTCTCTCTCTCTCTCTCTCTCTCTCTCTCTCTCTCTCTCTCTTTATAAATATAAAACCGTGATAAATTATAAATAGAAATATCTCAGTAACTCTCTCTCACTCACTCTCTCTAAATATAATAAAGCCGTGATAAATTATTAATAGAAATATCTCAATAACTTATTTATGCTTTTTTACTATTGTTTGATTTCTGATTGTGTAATTTATAATCCATGTGGTACCTCAAAACAGAAGCATTTTTTAAAACTACTGTAACAGTTTTACGCATGGGCAATATAACCATTATACATGTTGATGTGCTGTGCCAATAAAGAATTGTTCATGTTTTTATATAAATATAAAGCCACAATAAATCATTAATAGAAAATATTCCAATAACTTATGTTTGTTTCTTTCCTTTTTTCTTGTTATTATTGTTTGATTTCTGATTGTTTAATCTATAATACATCTATAAAGATGGAGAGAGAAAATACGATGATAAATTGCATTGTATAGGGGACGTTAGAAATTAAAATATTCTAGGTGCGAGTCAATGCTATCAAAACTCAGGAATACTGGGGCTTTCCTCGAGTTCTGCAGACTTCCGGTCATCATTAGCCATGATTGTCATCAAAACATCTTTCTCAGGTAGCTGTAGACCACGGTCTTCTCAAACGTCAATCAACCTAAGCTCTATTGTTAAAAGTTTGATTGATCAGTGGCTTATCATTGATCCAGACACAGGTAAATTTTGGGGGCGTTAACTTAAAGTTGGGTCTTTAAGATTGATCACTGTTCGTTATCTTAGCCTTTCATTTATGAATGTATTTATATATGATACACGGTATATGAACTGAGCGCTATCATTTGGATCCCATTTTTTCAATACTCATATTATATTTTTCTGAATACCCTTAATGGGTACGGGTCCGGCATTGGAAATAGATGATATTCTATTCTCTTCTCCTCTAGTCTAGATAGTGCTAGTAGTACTGGACTTTTGCGAGATGGGCTGACTTTTACAGTCAACGGCTGACTTTGACACGAGCATATAATATGGAAACCTTTTCGTGACATATATGTATGAACCGATGCAATGTACAGAAATGGTCAAGTTGTCCAAACATTATAAGAAGTGATAAAAGAATTAGATAGGTTACATGAGGAACATGTTTTGGTTCCAGCTGACAAAGCTAGTAACAACATTGTCTTTGTTTGTAAGGCTCATTATTACAACTGTATTTTAAACAAACTTGGCATTAATTCCACTTTTGGTAATCATACTTATACTCCAACTGCCCTTTCAAAAGATGAAATTCTTCAAAACCATGCTTCAGTTTTTGACACATTTAATATCCCAGTCAATGGGTCGAATGAATATGAGTTACCGTACCTATACTGAATTCCTAAAATACATACACAACCCTTACAAACAAAGATACATTGCTGGATCCAGTAAGTCCTCTACCAAACCCCTATCTTTGCTCCTCACGAAAATGTTAACAGCTGTGAAGGAGAAACTTCAAACTTAATGTGCGACTACATATGCCAGAAGTGGTGTTAATCAAATGTGGATTCTAAAAAATTCTAAAGAACTTTTAGTAAACTTGAAATCGCAGAATTTTTCCCAAATCAATAACATTAAAACCTATGAGTTTTCAACACTATACACGATAAATTAAAGACTAGACTTTTTGACATCATAGACAGTTGCTTCTTCAACAAAAAACGGAAAACGGGAATATTCATATCTAGTGATCAGTCATTCAAAAACTTACTTTGTTAAACACCACTCTGATTCCACGCACAAGTACTCTGACGTTGAAATAAAAAATATGCTAGATTTCCTCATTGACAATATATTCGTGGTCTTTGGTGATTAGGTCTTCCAACAGTCTGTTGGAAATTCCCATGGGCACGAATTGTGCTCCTTTGTTAGCTGACCTGTTTCTATATACATATGAAGCAGAATTTATTCAAAAACTTCTACGCGAGAAGAAAAAATCTCTCGCTGTGGCCTTCAATTCGACATTTACATATATCTATAGGCTATTAACAATGATAGCTTTCATTCATATGTCGATTTGATATATCCCTGTGAGCTCGAAATAAAGGACACCACAGAGTCGTCCACTTCTGCTTCATACTTAGATATTTTATTGAAAGTAGACATTAACGGCAAACTGACAACTCAACTGTATGACAAACGAGATGATTTCAGCTTCTAAATCGTCAACTTCCCATATTTATGTAGCAATATTCCATTATCACCTGCATATGGTGTTTATATATCTCAACTGATTCGATATGCAAGAGCTTGTTCTGGGTATAGTCAGTTTTTAAATCGAGGTAAGCTACTGACAAACAAGTTGATGGTACAGGGGTTTCAACAGTCTCGATTGAAGTCAGCATTTCGCACGTTCTATGGTCGTTATAACGATCTAGTTCGTCAGTACAACCTCGCATTGGGTCAAATGCTGTCTGACGTGTTTCATACTGATTGTTAAGCCGTTCTTGACACACTGATTTTGACTGCGGATAACTCCGTTTACCTGATCAGGATATAGGGCTCACGGCGGGTGTGATCGGTCAACAGGGGATGCTTACTCCTCCTAGGCACCAGATCCCACCTCTGGTGTGTCCAGGGGTCCGTGTTTGCCCAACTATCTATTTTATATTGCTTATAGGAGTTATGAGATTGATCACTGTTCGTTATCATCACCTTGCATTATAGAGTTGTTCCAGTTCAGTTCTATACTCATACACTAAAACAGTAAAGTCTATGTGACCTAACATCCCCATAAATATTTTAGGTCACCTGACCCAATGCAATTGGTCTACATCCGTCGTCGTGCGCTGTGCGTGAACGCTTGACATTCTTAACTTCTTCCTGATAACTACCATTTATTTATTTTTTTTCAAATTTGGTATGAAGCATCTACGGGACAAGGCGGTATAAAGTATAAATTTCAGGACTTCTGCACCCCCGGGACCTTAAGGATGGCGCAAACATTGACTAATGTTAAAAAACCCTCCTTACATCTGAAAGAAAAACTGGAAACATAGATTTGGTCATGTAGAGCTGGAAGGCCTCTACCGGAATTGTAAAAATCATGATATCCGGGGTAGACGTTCTGACTCTAGGACGGGGCCAAACTGGGTACTAGTATTTAGTGTTTATGTGTAAACCATTTAAATAGCATATATCTTCTTCAATCCTATGCTGTGGGCCTCTTGTTTGTTAAATATTTTAAATGAAATAATTCAAGTTCCATCCCCGCCAAGCTCCGTTTTATATGTCAGTAACGAAAAGATTAATCGGAGACTGGGACAAGATTTATGGCATTCATAACGTACAAGGATTACTTTTCAATATTTAAGTACTTCATATTGGATAGAATGAATAGATATGAAAATTAACGGGGTTCAAATTCACTACTACTTAACATGGCTATTTCTACAAACGAATATAAGTTTTCGGTTCACATGCGGCTTAAATAAATGTTTGGACAGAAATATATTGGGAAAATATGGTAGGATTTTTTTTTTATTATGATGCAAGAATACAGAGACCTGCACAGTAAATCGAAGGTTCTTATAAGGGGTGGATTTGTAGCTCCCTGGTATGTCCAAATATTTTCCCCAGAGAGCTACGTACAGATCTGCATTAGTCATAAGTGCAGATGCACACGTAATTCCCAATTGTAGGTACGCTCATCATGTTCGGTGTTGTACATGTCTGTGTTTGATTGAATAAAGCTGTACAACAACTTCATACATTTTTATGATAAAATAAAACGCAACACTCCTGCACAATAAACTTACATTCGATATATCATGATGCAATGATTTTTTTTGGTCAAGTTTAAACAATGAATCAAGGTATCTGTGCAAGATAAAATTTTATACCCAGTTATGCATGCATAAATGAAATGAATCAATAGCCTTGTGTTTTTATATTTTGACAACTTCTTTAACAGGCCTACTATAATAGAATTGTAACGTGCAGCGATCTGAATGCGCACGCCGTTGCTTAGAGAATCACTAGAAAAGCTAACTCACTAGCGATGCAGTAGAAATTCTCTACATACTGTCTGCTACAAATCTCCCGCTCAAGGAAGCGTCCTCCCGAAGCTTAGCTTGGGTCTTATCTGATTTTTGGAAGCTTTTCAGCAAAATCATCTGTCGTTCACGACGACAACCGCCGTCCGAGGACGACACCACGTGCGTGCATGGGCTCAATGTTCCAGAGTTCCAAACATACTCTACCTGAAGCAAGCCTCTATACATGGACAGCCAAACACCAGAGTCACTACACTGTCACCATTTTGTAACGTGCAGCGGTTTGAACACGCTCGTCTTCGCTTAACTTGTATGATCAAGA
The DNA here is from genome assembly GCF_947568905.1 of Ostrea edulis. Lineage (NCBI taxonomy): Eukaryota > Metazoa > Mollusca > Bivalvia > Ostreida > Ostreidae > Ostrea > Ostrea edulis. The sequence continues at coordinate 1,154,001 of NC_079165.1, forward strand.
GAAATCACTAACAAAGCTAGGTCACGAGCGAGGCAGAAGTTCCCTATATACTGTCTAACAATTCGACATTACATATGTTAACGATATCGTGCTTCCATACAATACCCAGGTTTAAATGTCCAAGTCAGCCGTTGACTGTGAAAGTCAGTCGTTCTCGCAAAAGTCCACTAGTAGTTTACTTATTTATAGTGGCATGTGTATATCCACAAACGTTATGTTACCGGTAACAGACAGTATGAAAATAAATCAAATACCCGGCCCATCGGGCCTATATGTATATGCTATTTTCATCACAAAACTTAAATGCAGTACATAAAGAAGAAAAAAGGAAGCACAGAGTTGAGAAATAAAGGGAAGGAAAAAAATCCATGAAAATATACATACATGTTGTAAGTAAATACCTGCAGTACCAAGTTCATCAATGAAAGGTGAAGATAACGAACAGTGATCAATCTCATAACTCCTACAAGCAATACAAAATAGATAATTGGGTAAACACGGACCCCTGGACACACCAGAGGTGGGATCAGGTGCCTAGGAGGAGTAAGAATCCCCTGTTGACCGGTCACACCCGCCGTGAGCTCTATATCCTAATCAGGTAAAAACGGAGTTATCCGTAGTCAAAATGAAAGATGTCAGACAGCATTTGACCCAATGATAGGTTGTATTGACGAACTAGATCGTTATAACGACCGTAGAATTTGCGAAATGCCGACTTCAATCGAGACTGTTGTATGTGTTTTATGAGATAATGGGAAAAGTATATAACCATAGGTATGTAAACATTAATACATATACACATGATTTACATTCTTAATTTTTGAAAATAACTGACTGTCTATGCATTAACGAAGAATACAAATACTTTGCAACCTGGCGAAAGTTGTAATAACATTTGGTTAAATCCAATGTTTTCAAAAAGTTTTGCTCGATACTCGTAGTACAGAGGACAGTGCAATAGAAAATGAATTTCGTCTTCTACACAATTTACGTAACAAAGGGTACATATTAGTTCTTCAACAGATTCTCCATGATATATACCAGTCTCTATTCATAATGGTAAAATTTCACATCTAAATTGCGCCAAAACTGAAAGTAAATATTTAGGCATATCCAGAACTACATAATTTTCCCTACCAAAAGTCGTTTTGAAAGATACATAAGTACGCAATTTGGGAATATTGAAAATTTCATTGTCCCAAAGGTTTGAATAACAAAATTGTATTTTTGATTAAACCATTTTTATATCTACATGTACCATTAGCTTTGAATCAAAATAATAGTCTAACTATAAATTATGGAATATTTCTTTCAAATCACTACACCAAATATGTCTACCTCTGTTGTAATCAAATTCAAATATAGTTCTTGTAATACGCTTATTGTCAAAGGACAACTCTCTATTCCAATATCGGATAACATTTATCCAACGTCTATATTGACTGGGTATCCATCCAGTGTCTCGCTAAACAGCCAATGTAGGTGCAAAGAGACGATTGAAATGTTTTGAAACTCCAAACACTAGATACATCGTCCAAGATAGGTATTACACACAGGAGTAAAATAGTTTCTCATAAGCCCTAAACCTAAAGTCTTTATTAGTAAGAATTGTGGATGTGATTTTCCCAAAAGCGTGTTCCCTGCTTTAGCAAGATTCTCTGCATTTTTCATAAAATTACCAGTATCAGTAAACATTATTCCAAGATATTTATATTAATCAACTGTTTTTAACTTATTCATTCCTATAGTGAATTCAAAATCGGTTCTGGACGGAGTATTTTTGCGAAAATGTATGCAAGGTGAAGATAACGAACAGTGATCAATCTCATAACTCCTGTAAGCAATACAAAATAGATAGTTGGGCAAACACGGACCCCTGGACACACCAGAGGTGGGATCAAGTGCCTAGGAGGAGTAAGCATCCCCTGTTGAGATTTGTGTGTATTTATAAGTACTCTCCAACGGCTACACTAGATATGTAGTTTGTTTAACATGCTTTGTAAATCGTCTGGAGACTTGGCTATCAAAACGATGTCATCAGCATATGATAAGATAGACAGCTTGTGCGGTTAATTATTTCTAGTCCCAAATCAAGATCGTTAATATCCTGTACCAAATCGTTAAAACAAATTGAAAATAAGGTAGGGGATAAATTATCTCCCTCTTTAACACCAGTTTTACAGCTAAACCGATTTGTAAGTTTTCCATTAACTCGTACACATGATTCTGAGCTTTGATAAATATATTTTATCGAGTTATACAGTTTATCATCTATGTTATGTAACAAAAGTTTATATAGCATCATATCTCTATCGACAAAATCGAAACACTTTTTAAGATCAATAAATGCAACATAAAGATTTTAATTTTTTGGGCCAAACTACTCAAAGTGAAAAAATGATCTTCACATGATCTTTCCTTTCTAAATCCGTTTTGTTCATCTGTTGAAATATCGTTATTCTCTAAATAACTCACAATTCTTTTGTTCAAAAGGGAACTGTAAAGTTTGCTGATACATGACAGCAGACTCACACCACGGTAATTCATTGGAAGACGTCTGATGAAGGATCCTTTATAATGGAACAAGTTATTGTTTTACGCCAAACCGAGGGAACAGTGTTTGTGTCAAAAATGTGTTGGAAAAGATGACGTAATGTTTCGATGACTATTGGATATTTCAAAACACTGTAAGGAATTTCGTCGAACCCACATGCAGACGTAGATTTTGCACGCATCACTATATCGGATATTTCCTGAAGAGATATGTCATGATTTATTTCTTCGTTACACTGATAAAATTGTTCTTCTATATACTTTCTCTAATGTATTTATCTGATTTCGAATGATTATAGTGGTCGTTTTCAAATTCGCTACTTCCACTTCCATTGTATAAATTTTCAAAATCAGCTCTCCATCTTTCCAGGACATTTCGTTCGTTGGATATAACATTTTCTTCATCAACCTCCATTGGTGTATTTTGTTTATTTCTAGGACCAAGAGTTCAAATTTTGTTCCAGAAATCGCTTGGATTTGTAGAGCTCATATCTTCAATATCATTAGCAATTGATTTCTTGTAGGCGCGTTCAGCTCGTCTAAGAGCTTTATCTCGTGCTTTGATATATTCCCGTCTAAGGGTCGATTTGACTTTCTTTTCCCCTTTATATCGTATGAAGTTATTTTCCGTTTCCTACCAGGTACCCCATAGGCATGATAGGTCTGTTAATTGTTCCATCCAATATGGTTTGTTGTTTCTAAAACGTTTATTCTTGCTTTTAGGTTTCACTTTGGGAATCATGGCTTCCATTTCGTTAGAAATTATTTCATATAAATAATATATAGTAACTGTTCCTTTGCCAGAAGAGATATTGTGTACTACTTGACTCAATTGATACCTGTGACCTAGATTTTTTTAAGATTCATGTGTACTTTATTTAGTCGAGAGATGACGTAATGGTTACATCATAATGTTTTCTATTAAGATTGTACTAGAAAATTAATTCTTATTAGAAATACACTGGAATTCTTATTTTTAACACATTTACTGTTTAGTCTTGACGTTTGATGAGAACAAAATTTTCTATTGCCACATATTATACTCGATAATTCTAATATGTAGATGTTTTGTTTGTTATAAGCTTTTGTAGTTTAGTTGCAGTTTTAGTTTCCTTACTTATCTATTTAGTTTTCTTTTCTATGTAAATATTCTATCGTCCTGAAGAAGGAACGGGTTGTCTCGAAAATTTGACAATTCACTGTTGTTCGTGTCGTTGGTCATTTTGATTGCTTTTTATATCCTTTTTTATTTGACCTCGTGGTATCAACTCTTAGATTAGTCTAGTCAATCTAGCAAATCACCTCAAAGTAATTGCAACAGAAACAAACTCGACGGAATTTAATAAACAAAAGCGTGATTAACAACATACAAAATATCGGACAAAATCGGACAATGGGAAATATTTAAAATTTAGACTTAAATGTTTTAGTAAACCATCGATATTTTGTGGTGTTTACGGCACGCCGTACACGTAAAGGGGATTAACTTAACCGTGACGGTTGTGTCTATATATCACGAGCCTGAGGTACACATGGATATTTATGAGATACGTCTAACAATTAAAAGGAATCTGATGCATTATTTTATTCCCGGAATGTGTTTCCTTCTTGTGCACGGTCAGGGCCGTAAATTACATGGAGGCGGAGGAGGCAGCTGCCTCCTCCAACTTTTGAGCCAAAAAAAATTAAAATTTAAAGTTCATTAGAATTTATGTTGTTTCCAATAACTAAGAACATGATACCTCCCTTAAAAAGCATTCCAAATCTTTCTTTTAGAATGAGTTAGTCAAGTAACATCTTAGAAGGCCCTAGAATCAAGAAACGTGTTCAGTGTGCACAAAATGTGCTCAGCGTCGGGGGGGCCCCAGACCCCCGCCTAATTTCCTGCCTCCTCCAAATTGAAGGTTAATTTACGGCCCTGACGGTTACCAAAATGAAAGGACATTATGTACTTTTTAATTCATACCTTTTATAATGTTAATTATAAGTAGAGAGAGAAATCACAAACGAGAAATTTGTCAGGTATTCATTGATTTAAAGAACCATTTCAATAAATATTTACACTGTAGATTACTTTAATAGTAGAAAACCAGTACCCTAGGGTATTGATACGCTCCATTGTGTTCTACAACAATAGTGGGCAGTACTCTAGGCTATTGATACGCTCCATTGAGTTTTACAGGACCAGTAGGTAACCAGTACCCTAGGCTATTGATACGCTCCACCGAGTTCTACAAGATCAGTAGGAAACCAGTACCCTAGGCTATTGATACGCTCCATTGAGTTCTACAGGACCAGTAGGAAACCAGTACCCTAGGCTATTGATACGCTCCACTGAATTCTACAGGACCAGTTGGAAACCAGTACCTTAGGCTATTGATACGCTCCACTGAGTTCAACAGGACCAGTAGGAAACCAGTACCTTGGGCTATTGATACGCTCCTCCGAGTACTACAGGACCAGTAGGAAACCAGTACCCTAGGTTATTGATACGCTCCACTGAGTTCTACAGGACCAGTAGGAAACCAGTACCCTACGCTATTGATACGCTCCACTGAGTACTACAGGACCAGTAGGTAACCAATACCCTAGGCTATTGATACGTTCCATTGAGTTCTACAGGACCAGTAGGAAACCAGTACCCTAGGCTATTGATACGCTCCACTGAATTCTACAGTACCAGTTGGAAACCAGTACCTTAGGCTATTGATACGCTCCACTGAGTTCAACAGGACCAGTAGGAAACCAGTACCCTAGGCTATTGATACGCTCCTCCGAGTACTACAGGACCAGTAGGAAACCAGTACCGTAGGCTATTGATACGCTCCACTGAGTTCTACAGGACCAGTAGGAAACCAGTACCCTAGGCTATTGATACGCTCCACCGAGTTCTACAGTACCAGTCGGAAACCAGTACCCTAGGCTATTGATACACTCCACTGAGTTTTACAGGACCAGTTGGAAACCAGTACCTTAGGCTATTGATACGCTCCACTGAGTTCAACAGGACCAGTAAGAAACCAGCACCCTAGGCTATTGATACGCTCCTCCGAGTACTACAGGACCAGTAGGAAACCAGTACCGTAGGCTATTGATACACGCCACTGAGTTCTACAGGACCAGTAGGAAACCAGTACCCTAGGCTATAGATACGCTCCACCGAGTTCTACAGTACCAGTCGGAAACCAGTACCTTAGGCTATTGATACGCTCCACTGAGTTCAACAGGACCAGTAGGAAACCAGTACCCTAGGCTATTGATATGCTCCATTGAGTTCTACAGGACCAGTAGGAAACCAGTACCCTAGGCTATTGATACGCTCCTCCGAGTACTACAGGACCAGTAGGAAACCAGTACCGTAGGCTATTGATACACGCCACTGAGTTCTGCAGGACCAGTAGGAAACCAGTACCCTAGGCTATTGATACGCTCCACCGAGTTCTACAGTACCAGTCGGAAACCAGTACCTTAGGCTATTGATACGCTCCACTGAGTTCAACAGGACCAGTAGGAAACCAGTACCCTAGGCTATTGATATGCTTCATTGAGTTCTACAGGACCAGTAGGAAACCAGTACCCTAGGCTATTGATACGCTCCACCGAGTTCTACAGGACCAATCGGTAACCAGTACCCTAGGCTATTGATACGCTCCGCTGAGTTCTACAGGACCAGTAGGAAACCAGTACCCTAGGCTATTGATACGTTCCACCGAGTTCTACGGGACCAGTAGGAAACCAGTACCCTAGGCTATTGATACGTTCCACCGAGTTCTACGGGACCAGTAGGAAACCAGTACCCTAGGCTATTGATACGTTCCACCGAGTTCTACAGGACCAGTAGGAAACCAGTACCCTAGGCTATTGATACGTTCCACCGAGTTCTACAGGACCAGTAGGAAACCAGTACCCTAGGCTATTGATACGCTCCTCCGAGTTCTACAGGACCAGTAGGAAACCAGTACCCTAGGCTATTGATACGCTCCACCGAGTTCTACAGGACCAGAATATAACCCAGTCAGGCAGGTTTATAAAACAATCAGTTTTCAACCTAACCCAGTCAGTTTAGAACATAACCAGAGAAACCAATATTCCATAATTGTTTGCTGTCAATTGATCTATTTATGGTAAGTTATTAGCAAGGTTAAAGTTTTCAAAAAGTAGGTCAAACTCCAAGGTCAAGGTTATAGGGTAAAAAATGTTGGTACCTACTGAAAGGTCTTGTGACAAGGAATACTCATGTGAAATATCAAAGCTCTATTACTTACTGTTCAAAAGTTATTAGCAAGGTTAAATTTTCAGACAGAATTACAGAATGACAGACCGGACAAAAACAATATGCCCCCCGATCTTCGATCTCGGGGGCATAAATATCCATAACTTCCTTTAATGTTAAATCATTTCAATAAAAATCACAGGTGCACAACTTAGTTATACACATACTATATATACAAAGTTTGAATCAAATCTGTTGACTGTTTTTAAGATATTCTCTGGAAAATAACATCCCCTCAAAATCGAAAAAACTATCCATAACTTCCTTGAATTTCAATTAGCGCCACGTCTAAATTCAGCTACAGACATTTCTGTTTTAGTGCATCTTTCATTTGCCTCTTCATAAGGGAGTCCAGTGCTTATGCAAACTAAGTGTATCATGGCCTCTTTCAGAACAACAAATTTTAAGTACTGATGTCCCATTCTGTAAATAATTCAGAAACAAGAAATGTTTTAAAATCATTAACCTATGCCCACTGTGTGGAAATATTGAAAAATACAAACAAACGGAACATGACCTCTAATGCATAATATATCAGAAGGAATACTTGCAAACTTACAAAGGATAAGCAATAAAGATTTGCTCGAGTTGTTCATTTTTGCAGTCAACAAATTTGGAGTAACGGGAGAAAATAGATCTGAAATGAAAAAGTACTTTTCTTTAAATGAAGGTAGCAAAATCAATTCAGTGTTGGTGATAATGATATAAAACAATAGGTCCATGGCCCACAATGCTCACTTGAATAACCTCAGTCCTACTGTTCTTCACAATATCATGTTTCAAAGATTTTTCTTTTGTCTATTCTCATGAATAAACAAAATCTAACAAGAGTACCGCAAACGGTACATAATATGCCCGTGAATTGCTTACATAGGGTGTTTTTCTTGTGCTATAAGTTGTATAACTTTGCTTCAGGTAGCATCAGCCATCATGAGGCTGTGACAAACTTTCATATGAACAAAGGGTCTTAGCTTAAAAATCGAGATTTCCTCAAATGGACCAAGTTCAACAACCTGTAATTTTTTCAAAAATTGAAGAAAATCAAAATCCTTCCCCAGATGCACATCTTCACTACCCATACAAACACTCCACAAAATAAGATGGTCCTCACTTGAAAACTGTGGGAGCAGTTGGGCAGACAAATTATGTACCTTCCATAGAATATTAATTTCCAAATAGACAAAGTTCAACAACCTGTAATTTTCTCAAAAATTGTAGAAAATCAAAATCCATCCCATGTGCACATCTTCAGTACCTATACAAACACTTCACAAAATAAGAAGGTCCTCACTTGAAAACTGTGGGAGGAGTTGGGCAGACAAATTATGTACCCTCCATAGAATATTGAATTCCAAATAGACGAAGTTCAAAAACCTGTAATTTTCTCAACAAGGTCCGGGCAGACAGACGGACGACGCCATACCATAATACGTCCCTTCTTCATCCTGGAGCTTACGGTTCGGTTTGTATCCTGCCCATAAGGTTTTCCTAATAAGTGATACTACGACCTTGACCTTTGACCTTGAAAAACAATAGACATCTTCCTCTCATCATGGTGATCACATGTACCAAGTTGTAAAGTCCTAAGGCTTATGGTTCAGTCTGTATCCTGCCCACAAGGTCCGGACAGACAGACGGACGACGCCATACCATAATACGTCCCGTCTTCGACGGGCGTATAAAAAAGATATACACATATCAATAGCCTAGGGTATGATTGTCATATTGAACAGGAGTATCCGATAGACCGTATCAATAGCCTAGGGTATGATTGTCATATTGAACAGGAGTACCCGATATACCATATCAATAGCCTAGGGTATGATTGTCATATTGAACAGGAGTATCCGATAGACCGTATCAATAGCCTAGGGTATGGTTGTCATATTGAACAGGAGTACCCGATAGACCGTATCAATAGCCTAGGGTATAATTGTCATATTGACAAGTAGTACCCGATAGACCATATCAATAGCCTAGGGTATGATTGTCATATTGACCAGGAGTACCCGATAGATCGTATCAATAGCCTAGGGTATGATTGTCATATTGAACAGGAGTATCCGATTGACCGTATCAATAGCCTAGGGTATGGTTGTCATATTGACAAGGAGTACCCGATAGATCGTATCAATAGCCTAGGGTATGATTGCCATATTGAACAGGAGTATCCGATAGACCGTATCAATAGCCTAGGGTATGGTTGTAATACTGACAAGGAGTATCCGATAGACCGTATCAATAGCCTAGGGTATGATTGTCATATTGAACAGGAGTATCCGATAGACCGTATCAATAGCCTAGGGTATGATTGTCATATTGACAAGGAGTACCCTATAGACCATATCAATAGCCTAGGGTATGACTGTCATATTGAAAAGGAGTACCCGATAGACCGTATCAATAGTCTAGGGTATGATTGTCATATTGAACAGGAGTATCCGATAGACCGTATCAATAGCCTAGGGTATGGTTGTCATATTGACAAGGAGTATCTGATAGACCGTATCAATAGCCTAGGGTATGATTGTCATATTGAACAGGAGTAGTACCCGATAGACTATCAATTGATCAATACCGTCTAGTAATACAGTCTGTAATAGAAGTACTTACCACTTGGTCGCAAACTGAAGTGTCTTTTGTTACTTATTCTTCGTGTGATATATCGTGATGTTGTATCCCGCTCTAAGTTTTCAATAAACAAATTCACTTCTTGGTACTGAGTAAATGTAACAAGCGGCATGATGGGTGTGGCATGTTTACTTTGGGAACGCGCGCGAACGTCAAGATACCTCGGACAATTAAATAGTCGGATAAATATGTTGAAAGCATTGTTGTGTTTACAGATTTGATTATACAATTAGGATATATACAATCAATAACGATAAATAAATTATTCCAAATACAATGAAATCCCGTACATTTCACATATAAATGAACCACTTGGCCTAGTTTGCACCATTGGTGCATTGTGCACTTGGTTTATATTTACTTTAACCTTTTTAGGGAGTCATTCATGGGTAATAATAATGATAATAAAACATTGATAATATAAATAATAAAAATCAATGTAAGTAAACACTTGCGCATAGTATCATTATTTGATGTAAAATCGAGTAGTTACTCTTTCTAATTAGTCTTGGGCTCACGACCTGCGGAACCATATCTCCTAGCAGCATGCGAACAGCGCGCTAGACCGCCCGACCATCTATTCAAGACAAAACTTGTTTTCGATGACGATGGAATTCTCGCCACGCTGGCACACGATCATTGAGAATGGAAATGGGATACAGTTATTTATCGTAAATTTTAGAGGATCATACAAAATGCACATTGTGTTTGAAATGTCTATATATAAAGCACAGAAATAGCAACGAACTCTGAAATAAACATAACTGCCCTAAGGGACGAAATCAATGTCGGATGAAAATTTAAATTCAATTAGTTAGGGGGAGGGGAATAAAAACTCCCGCAAGTTTCTGTCATCCGACATCGATTACACTTTAGTGGAAAAAGGAAAAAGACAAGCGACTGTTGAATATCACATAATATTTAAAACATATTAATGAACATTTATTAGATTTAATGTACACTTTCATTTGTGAATAAACAGTAGAAAAGGTATACAGAGGTATACAGAGTGTTATTTATAATCGTACGTTTCTTTTCTTGTTATTCGATTAGTTTCAACATTTGTCATATTAAGTTTTAAAGCGGGGGGGGGGGGGGGGGGGGGGGGGGGGGGGGGTTCTTGGTGAAAACTATGTGAACTTAGTTTTTTGTGAGACATTGAATTTTTGATCTTGCCCCTAATATAAGTGAAGAATATCGTTAAAACCAGACGTCTTTTTAGGAAACGAAGTTTGTCAATCCTTTCCCTTTCTACATGCATTCACAGGATGTGACACAACGTCAAGAATGTTCGGCATCGGAACAAGTCCTGTATAGTTAAAATGTAGACAAATCGCGAAAAAATTCTGTATATGATTAGTTTTTAAATGGAGGTAGGCTACTGACAAACAAGTTGATGGTGAAGGGGTTTCAACTGTTTCGTTTAAAGTCAGCATTTCGCGAATTATATGGTCGTTATAACAATCTACTTTGCCAATACAACCTATCATTGGGTCAAATCTGTCTGACTTGTTTCATATACATGTAGATTGTTAGGCCGTTTTTGGCACAATCATATTGAATAAGGGTAACTCCGTTTGCCTTATTAAAATATATAGCTCACGGCGGGTGTAACCGGTCAACAGGGGGTGCTTACTCCTTATAGCCCATAGACATCTGATCCCACTTCTGGTATATCCAGGGGTCCGTGTTTGCCCACCTCTCTATTTTGTATTGCTTAAAGGAGTTACGAGATGGATCACTGTTCGTTATCTTCACCTTCCTATATGAGGATTTCATAGAGAAAAAGATATATTCTGGTGTCGATGTCATATCGACTTTGTACGATGGAATACCATAGAGACACTTATAGGAGATTTACTATGAGAAGAATTGTCTAACACAATATCATTTTTATAAGTTCAGTCATTGCCACAAACTACTAACTACAGCTGCAGAAAAGGAGCACTGCAAGAATTTTTTAAGTCATAGAGTGGACTAAAGAAATGATTAATTTGGATCCTTCGAATTGGGGCTTATCACTGCTTTCAGCAATTCTTGTATCCGTTAAAACTAAATTACAAGTCGCGCCAGATAAACTTTTGAACGTTTTTCGCTGTAAATGCAAGGCAAATTGTGACACTAGCCGTTGTACTTGTAAAAACATGGACTGAACTGTACTGCAATTACTCAAATGATCACTTATATAATTATCAGGCACTTAGCAATAATGACTCTACACCTTTTATCATTACATGCAAAGTTGATAAATTTTCACGTACAGAGGTCGATTTTTAGACAGATTGGTTGCCCTCCCTCCTCTTTTTTTTTTTTTTTTTTTAAATAGCATTGTCGTGAACAGTACACAGTGGAAGTGTAAACTTAATAACTGAGAGAACTTGTAAAAACATGGACTGAACTGTACTGCAATTACTCAAATGATCACTTATATAATTATCAGGCACGTAGCAATAATGGCTCTACACCTTTTATCATTACATGCAAAGTTGATAATTTTTTACGTACAGAGGTCGATTTTTAGACAGATTGGTTGCCCTCCTTCCTCTTTTTTTTTTTTAAAAATAGCATTGTCGTGGTGAACTGTACACAGTGGAAGTGTAAACTTGATAACTGAGAGAACAACCTTAGCCCCCCCCCCCCCCCCCCCCCCCCCCCACACCACCACCACATACACCATCAAGGATTTTTATAACTTTGGATTAAAATTGACTTGTCAATTTTCAGGCAATATTGTGAAATTATCTTCACACCACACCCCCCTCCCCCCCCCCCCCTTTTTTTTTACGATGCTGCGTGCCTGATTCATTTTGCTTTTAATTCTATGTGTCCATAGTTTTTAAAACAGATTACTCCTGAAATTCTCGGTATTAATTGCACAATAATTTGGATAGAACTAAACATCAAATACGGTTATAACCCCCCCCCCCCCCTCTTTCCCAAACTCTAGAACTTAGACGAAGTGCACGTATTAAAGATTTCTTTATAAAATCGAAGAAACTGAACCTTGTTTCGTCATAGATGTAGTACAAACTGTTAAAACTCAGCTTAATAAAGAATTTGGTAACGTAAGCTTTATTATACACTGTTTGTTTTAAAATACTACATGTATTTATGTGAAACATAGGACCGGAATGGTAAGCGCGCCTCCAACTTCCGATGTAAGGGGAGTAACTGCAAAAATGTAGGTCATCTTTTACAGACCATTTTTGAAGGGGCACTTGTTTTGTGTTAACAGTTTATTTTAATGTATAAATCTTCATATGGTAACTCATATATGCCTAATGGACAGGAAAAAGTATTTTCTTCCAAAATCCAGTTTTTAACGATTTTTGTTGGAAAATGAAGATTTCAGCCCAAAATTCGGCAAGGGAAAATAAATTTTGGGGCAGAAAAGTTTAGTTGTGCATTTGGACGTTTTATTCTTAAATTTATAAGATCAATGTCATCTTTTCTATAAAACAGTAATTTCCTATCATTTCCAGTTTTTCACTATTTTTGTTTTAGAAAAAGGTAGGTTTTCCTACCTAAAATGGTATTTTTCATATATATTGCCAATAATCTATATATCTTACTTGTTGAGCAGTTTTTAAAATAAATCCTAACTTCAATTTTTTATTGGTAGACTCAAATGTATGACAAAATGTGGGTTTTCTTCTTAAAATTTCAATCTTTAACAATTATATTCAAAAAAGCAAGATTTTACCCAAAAATTACAGTCAAGGAAAGAATATATTCTGCTGTAAAAAAAATAATCGAACATTTCCAGGTTGAAATTTGAGATATGAAACTTATTTTTACTGTATGTTACATAAAATGGACATTTTCTTCAATTTCCAGTTTTTAGCGATTTTCATAAAAAAACCACATCCTTTTACCCCAAAATTCCAATTTTCCCATGGAAATACAAAAGCCGATTTTTAATATGTTGTTTGCATGTGTTTTCTTGCATGAATAATCAAAATTTCATTTCTGTTGCAATTAGTTTGAGGTTTTGCTCATTTTTGAGCTAGATTGACTAGACTACCGGTAGATCCGACACCTGGATGTTGAGTGTTGTTGGATTTTAGTGCTTTATATATTATATATCCCAAACTATATGTTACTTATTCACTTCATGATTTGAACCTGTTATTTGAAAATTACATTTATAAGTTTGTCATTTATGTGCATCTTCAACAGATATGCGAGTTGACCGAAATTTAACAATCACCTTTGTTGCATGCAATTCACTAATAGTCATCAAATCCTGGAGTTGTCTTTCTTGGTCTAATATTTTACATATTTGATGAAGTGTTAAAGATAAGATATTTCTTTCAAAGTAATAGAGAGCTATGAGTACTTAACAACTGAAATATCATACAATTGAATATGAACAGGTTATGAGGTACAAACAAGCATGATTATATACGTACAAAGTTGCATTAAGAATACAGTAAGTATGACATGTTCTTACTTTTCAATGAATTTTGACTATAATTTGTTTGATGATTCACATTCATTTTCTTATAAGATTTATCCACTTTTCAATTTCTTATGATGTGCCTTGTCGTTCAGAGTTGAAATTATGGTTGGTTTTATGATGTAAACTTTTTCTGTTTTATTTCAAATGTATTATTCTAAAGTCATGTCATAATGTCGATTTGTCAGTGCGTCATTAGACTGGTTTTTGGCTGGTCAAAGAAGTGAAAGAAAAATGTGAATATAAAAAATATGTTTCATTTAATAAAAATACACGATGGTATAAACTACGCGCTTCGTGGAGTGTGCTGGCGGGAAGCGTTGCTGTTCATAGTTTCGTATCTTAAAAATGAAATTCAATTTTTCTATTTACATTTTACTTTCATTTCTGTCAGAACGCTTCCAGCCGTTAAAACGGTCGAACTATATTCATCAAGATTCATACGCAGAATATTCACATTCATGAGTAAAATATATGATATAATTTAAATGGAAACTTGCAAGAGTCAATGCTTAAATCTTGATACAATTATGTAGTACGTTTTTTTTTATATACTTTATCACAGTTTAATTAAAGTAAATAATTATCAGCAAACTGTGAATAATTTCTATACAAATCTACTCGTTTTTGGATTGGTAGTAGATTTAAGGTTCTAAACTTCTAAGACAATTTTTAAGACCTATTGTCAAGGACGGAAGTTATGAAACGTACAACGTTGATTTGTAAGTTACTGGTAAACCTATCGTGACAAAGTATAACGTATAAACACCACGACACAACCACAGACAGACATGAAATCATTTCACCGACACATAAAACCAATATTTACAATAACACGGAGGGAAAAAGCAATTAATGTCAAATTTCTTCTACCAGTAGACGATTCGCTTTGGTGCTGGTCTGATTTTCCTGACATTATAGATGTTCTAACATTGATTTCAAACATGCGCATGTCACATTTATGAAAGTAGAAAGGTAATGTATGTTACATGTAACTTTGGGAATGAAACTCGACTTCTTATTGGTATAGCGAAAGCAGTGTTTAGAGATCCGCGCGATACAGGTTATTAACCCAAACGAGGAAATAGAATAAATTTCCCCGCGGTGTCAAACTGACTTCCTCTTTTGTTACATTAATCATTATATATACTGATTTGAATGAATACGTTCGTTGTAGCGAGTTTTCCTCTTGCATCGTTGGTATTCTAAGTTACTCGGGTGACCTTGATTTATAAACTCAGAAAAAGATTTGATTTAGATTAAGTTTTTAAAGCGAGATATTTTTTCTGCAAAGATATTAAACTCGATTCCTGATCAAAATAAGATTCAAGAAAATCTGGTTTCTTTTTTTTTTTTAAATTCATGAAAACTCAATGTACGTACATTATATCGATATTGAAACGTACAAACTGGGTCCACTTTGTGAATTCATAAACAAAGCACGAAACCAACAATGTTTGTTTCATCAAATAGTCTAAACTGTAATATGCGTAAATTTTAATGATTTTGTTTGATGATGGATGAATATTCTAATATTAAAATATGGCTGTTCCTGGATACAGTTTAAACACCCCTACACCGAAAACTATATTTGAATTAGACGTAAACTATATTATGACAAAACTGACCATTCACAACTATTTGGATTTCTAAATATACAGTACATTTGTAAATTTGTATATTACATAAATGTACCTTGGCTGGGAGTGAAACATCGACAGGTTTCCATTTTATGATCATTCATTATGTGTAAAATTGCTTGCATAATATGAAAACAGTGGTTAACATTAACCTCATGATAATTCATATCAAAATACATGTATATCATATTGTATAAAATAATATGTTGCTAAATGCATATACGCATTTATGGACATAACGCCACTGATCTTGTATATCAAGTTTTCTAAACAACAAATAAAAATATTACCCACACGATCAGATGAAGAGATTTTGTTTGTTTACTTTTGTTCTGCGTCCCTTCGAGAGAATTTTATTTTCATTATTTCCAAACTTGTTT
The DNA here is from genome assembly GCF_947568905.1 of Ostrea edulis. Lineage (NCBI taxonomy): Eukaryota > Metazoa > Mollusca > Bivalvia > Ostreida > Ostreidae > Ostrea > Ostrea edulis. The sequence goes on from NC_079165.1 coordinate 1,169,937, forward strand.
TAAGTAGTAAAACGGTCCTAAATAAAGCGTTTTATGTTTTATGAGATGATACAGTGTATCATTTTAAAAGTGCCGTAAAATCATTTCAGGGAACAATTGATAATTATCTTGTAAATGATTGAAATACTTTGATTATAGTCGAACTCTACAGTTTCATTGTGTGCAAAATTTCGCATATGTAGATGCTTAACATACTGATATGAATTATGATAAGCATTTCACGCAAAGTAGAATTCTTGCAAGCGCTTGCGCTAAATGTAAATATTGTACACAAGAAACCTGTAAATGAGGAAAGATTACATGTTAACATCGCAAATTTGAAATTGAAAAGAAATTTATGAAATATCAAGGTCACGTAAAATGATAGAATTTGACTGTGTTAAACTGAGTATACCATTAGGGATTTTATGTGGGTTTGGATTGAATTGGACCCTGATGTATAGCCGCACTCTACTACTACAGTAATTAATACACTCCAGCTATTTAAAACAGCTAATGATAAGGAACCATTTGGTAATAGAATTCATAAATCACAACAGACGAATAAGGTCACAGAAACAAATAAAATAAGATGTAAACAAAATAGCGGCAATTAGTCATCTCGGTTCACGTTCTATTGATTGTGATTTCGACCAATCAGATGCTTGCTTTCGTGACCTACAGGTATAAAAGAGAAAGCAAACTAAATCCCGTCATTCATTTGAACACAGTAAATAATCCCTCTCAACTACATTCATATTGTATCTATAAGAGGATGGGATCTAAAATCTCCGAAGCCATGAAAATAACAAACATCTGGAAGATGATCGCCGAGAAAGTGAAATACATCCATGATCTACAGCAGATTGCTGCCAAAGGGAAGAAGCGATGATACGGACAAACCACTGCGATGCCCATCTACAGATTTAACCAAATAAGCATGTGGCCGTAGAAGTAATTGAGGGAAGGAGAAACAGTCCCGTCAGAAATAGAGGGAAATTGTATACAGGACATGCAGCTGGGCAACATTTTATAGGCAACGAAATTGTCTACAGAAACTGTTCACAAGATAGCGGCATAAGAAATTGTCTACAGAAACTGTTCACAAGATAGCGGCAGAAGAAACTGTCTACTAGATAGCGGCAGAAGAAACTGTCTACTGGATAGCGGCAGAAGAAACTGTCTACTAGATAGCGGCAGAGGGAATTGTCTACAGAAACTGTTTACATGATAGTGGCAGAAGAAACTGTCTACAAGACAGCAGCAGAACATTTGCAAGGAAAGAAGTTATGTACGAGATAGCGGTGAACATTAAACTATAAGTATAAGATTGCTACAAAATATCCCAAACGTAGAAAACTGCCCACGAGATAACTTGGAAACATCATTTCCAAGACGGGAAACATTCTAGTTATGCAACATATCCTTGGAGTGATGGAAACATATATCGAGGCGTTGTGTGGAAATTGAGTGGAAGACCGGTGGTTATTATTGAATTGTAATAGGGCTTGCATTGTTTGCATTGCATGTTAATACCAAGTACTTTTACTGTCAATGTATAAGGTTCAATAAATAACCTAAACATTAGTTTTTATTTTAAATTCTTTAATTACATCCATGGGTGAATTGTTATTTGAGAACCAATATTCAACTGCAAGTACCGTATGACTTCAAACTTTCTCCTGAATGAAGGAAAGTTTGACCCAAAAAAATCTTTGTTATGTTGTAGTACATTTTCCCGTTATGCTGATGAGAAACTTGAAAGTCTTTTTCATGTAATGCACGACAAAAACAATAAAAGGCGTCGCTTTGAAATGCATTCTTTTACATATTTCGTAGAACCTGTATTCGATATTGTAATGTGTTAATCGGTTCTGGTTTCAGAGAAAAGATGAGGTCGACATATTCTTATCTGTATGTCTAAATGCGTGTGAGGCATATAAATTTTCTCGAGAGATTAGATATGAGGTAAATTCATCGTTGAAATTGATTAATTTTATTCTGTTATGTCTATTGCAAATCATGATAAAGGAATGTACAAAGCATCTCTCTCTCTCTCTCTCTCTCTCTCTCTCTCTCTCTCTCTCTCTCAGACCTTACTTCATCCACCACACGAATGAATCAATCTATGGACATTTTGGAATTAAAATTTTGTGTCCCTTCTATCAAATTTATAATCTTTAATATTTCCGGTCAATATTTTTAGTCTTATAAAAACACCGACCTGTGTCATACAAAAATGCACCCAGAAGCACATACAATTAACATGTACATTGTAAATACTAAGATAAGTTTGTTTTGTTTTATTAGGTTGTATGTTTTACAGCTACAGAATTACAACGGATTACGGACTGTAACATTTATGTATACAAAAACATTGTGACATGTACCATACACATAACATTAGTTAATGATGATGTCAGTGAACAACACTACAAAGACAACATACCACCACGGACCGGTCACTATTACAACATACCACCACGGACCGGTCACTATTACAACATACCACCACGGACCGGTCACTATTACAACATACCACCACGGACCGGTCACTATTACAACATACCACCACGGACCGGTCACTATTACAACATACCACCACGGACCGGTCACTATTACAACATACCACCACGGACCGGTCACTATTACAACATATCACCACGGACCGGTCACTATTACAACATACCACCACGGACCGGTCACTATTACAACATACCACCACGGACCGGTCACTATTACAACATACCACCACGGACCGGTCACTATTACAACATACCACCACGGACCGGTCACTATTACAACATACCACCACTGACCATCACTATTGCAACATACCACCACGGACCGGTCACTATTACAACATACCAGCAAGGACCGGTCACTATTTATTACAACATACCACCACGGACCGGTCACTATTACAACATACCACCACGGACCGGTCTCTATTTATTACAACATACCACCACGGACCGGTCACTATTTATCATGTCTGTTACATGGTTATATGGGCGGAAATATGCTGTTAGACAAGTACTAAATGTAAACGTCCTTTCTCGAGCAAATTCTGATTTGTTATCATAAATACACTGTATATGTTCTACTGTTAATATTCAATATGATCGGGAAATGTGTCCAATGACAGAAACACTACTTTTATATATTTTCAAAAAAATAAATAAATAATCATAATAAAAAAATAAATAAATAAGTAAATAAAAGGAAAAAAAAAAAAAAAAGAAATCACATTCGTATTTAGAAATCAAGTTATACTATTTACACTGTCAAAGTGCTTTCTTTAACAACACGAATTCATGTTTTTTATGAATACGATATGAATATGAATGTACTGCAGACGAAGATATCGATGACTAACATAGAACTTTGATCGTTGACTGTTCAAGGCTACGGAAAGTGATGCCACTTAAAATCATCTAGTGACACTTTGAAGGCACTTTTATTTTCTGAAAATCTCATTTCAGGGTTATATGGGCGATAAATGTCCTTATGAATAAATCAAAATCACTTTTCAATTTGAAAAGAAATTGTAGACAGTATAAAAAGAAAATCATACAACTTAGTTTTCATATGACCATTTGCACACAATTCCCCAAAAATATTACAACCAATGTTCATTTATTTTATCTTCAAACAAATCTAGTCAAAACCATGCTTAAAAGTGACAGAAAAATGAAAAACCCGCCCAGCGAAACAATATGATGAACAAGGGCGTCGAAGGACAAGGCTTTGATCTTACCAGAAACACAACTGTTTGATAATCAAAGAACCGTATGGCGCTATATGTCTGTGAATTCTGGCATTCAGATAAAAATAATGGCTTTACTTTAGCAACATTTAATAGGTGCAGCATAAGACTGCTATTTATATTCTAGCAGTTCACAATGTACAATCCCCCACAAACTTGATAAAAGGAGACATGAATGTTGAATTAGGCACACTTATGCAGATATTGGTTGATCTTTGAGTCCGCTTTCTATAAGACTCAAATCTAATCGGTTTTACAGATATAAATGTATGTCGGCCAGCTCAATGATTAACAACATTAGCTGTAAGACTGGAGTGAAGATGGGCAATACCATTCTCTCACCAGAGGGCGCGTTACGCAAGCTGCATGGAACTCTGGGTAGAGAATGAGTCAATACATGTATGTGGTGCTTGTCCGGAAATTGCGAAAACGAAAGTGGAAATCCGACCGCCGACAAAAACAAAAAAAAAAAAAAAAAAAAAAGCGCTGCGGTTACATGTATGCTGAATGCTTTAACATTTTTGATACTTTGAGGAGTTTCTATTTTCAGAGGCATTGGTTAACAAATAAATTCATATATTAAAATGGAATCGCAGTACATCCTTAATGAATGAAATGCTCTACAAGTACCACATCAATGTAGTTGTAAGAAGTAAACATAATTAATTAAGTTCAAATGATTGAAAATTTAATGTGAATACATACCATATGCAATTCAATTTGATACATTATTATTTCCAATGTTTTTGTCTATGATAGCCATATACGAACGCGCTGCAGTAGTAAACAAAACGCGTATGAATACATAACTATACATGTAATTGATCTGCTCTAACGGATGGGGATTCATACAGAAATGAAAGTAAAATGCAAATGTAAGAACTAGATTTAATTTGTGAAAATACACGAGGGTATGAACTGCAACGCTTCACGCCGGCATACTTTTCATGAAATACTAAGTAATTTCCAATATGTTTCCCTCATATTTCAAGCTGGGCATTGAAATTGCCATTCCATAGTGTTTATTTTACGTAGTGTTTATTTTACATAGTGTTTATTTTACATAGTGTTTATTTTACATAGTGTTTATTTTTACATAGTGTTTATTTTACATAGTGTTTATTTTACATAGTGTTTATTTTACATAGTGTTTATTTTTACATAGTGTTTATTTTACATAGTGTTTATTTTTACATAGTGTTTATTTTTACATAATGTTTATTTTACATAGTGTTTATTTTACATAGTGTTTATTTTACATAGTGTTTATTTTACATAGTGTTTATTTTTACATAGTGTTTATTTTACATAGTGTTTATTTTACATAGTGTTTATTTAGTGTTTATTTTTAAATAAATTTTCAGAAGAGCACGTATTCTCATCTTGGGTTTCTAACGCGATTCTTGAAGAATACCGGCGTGAAGAATACCGGCGTGTAGAATACCGGCGTGAAGCCCTCATGTAGAATACCGGCGTGAAGCCCTCGTGTAGAATACCGGCGTGAAGCCCTCGTGTAGAATACCGGCGTGAAGCCCTCGTGAAGAATACCGGCGTGAAGCGGTCGTGTAGAATACCGGCGTGAAGCCCTCGTGTAGAATACCGGCGTGAAGCCCTCGTGTAGAATACCGGCGTGAAGCCCTCGTGACCGGCGTGAAGCCCTCGTGTAGAATACCGGCGTGAAGCCCTCGTGTAGAATACCGGCGTGAAGCCCTCGTGACCGGCGTGAAGCCCTCGTGAAGAATACCGGCGTGAAGCCCTCGTGAAGAATACCGGCGTGAAGCCCTCGTGTAGAATACCGGCGTGAAGCCCTCGTGAAGAATACCGGCGTGATGCCCTCGTGAAGAATACCGGCGTGAAGCCCTCGTGAAGAATACCGGCGTGAAGCCCTCGTGAAGAATACCGGCGTGAAGCCCTCGTGAAGAATACCGGCGTGAAGCCCTCGTGAAGAATACCGGCGTGAAGCCCTCGTGAAGAATACCGGCGTGAAGCCCTCGTGTAGAATACCGGCGTGAAGCCCTCGTGAAGAATACCGGCGTGAAGCCCTCGTGTAGAATACCGGCGTGAAGCCCTCGTGAAGAATACCGGCGTGAAGCCCTCGTGAAGAATACCGGCGTGAAGCCCTCGTGTAGAATACCGGCGTGAAGCCCTCGTGAAGAATACCGGCGTGAAGCCCTCGTGAAGAATACCGGTGTGAAGCCCTCGTGAAGAATACCGGCGTGAAGCCCTCGTATACCGGCGTGAAGCCCTTATGTAGAATACCGGCGTGAAGCCCTCATGTATTTTCAAAAATAGAATTTATTTCTTAAATGTTTTACATAAGTATAGATCCGCCATTTGACTGTATCCTACAATACAGGCATTTCACAGTCGTATCTTCAAATACTGCAATACTCAGCGTACGAATCCAGTTTCCCATAGTCATACAACTCATTACATTTGAACAATATGGTATAGATAAAGAAATAACGATGCCATTCTAGTATTTCCTTCAAAAATACAATGTATGATTAAGACCTTTAAAAACTGTGTATAACTACAGAAGCTAGTTAATTCGAAGTTGGATAATAATCTAGTATAGATGATTTTCCTAAAGGTATGATTTATGGGGTGTTTTTTTCGGGGGGGGTATTACATGCTATGTAATAACATACAAGACCCTCCCCCTCCCACACACACTCCATGAGTCGAATTTTAATATTTGTAAGTTTACAGATAATGCATTTTTTTCACATCTGTTGGCGGTAAATCATAAGACAGTTCAAAATTATTTACATCTGTAAACCATCATTCAGGTTTAATAATTGATTCTGTCAATTGATATGAATTATTGCCATGTGTGACATGTCGATGTTTAACGGTTAATAAAAACAGATATTCATTACTGAACATTAAATCAATCTAATTTTGTGCGAGTGACGTTTGTCTGACGGAAACGGCGTTGTGTATGTCTTATCCAAAACAGCAGAACGACTGACGCAGCTAGCTGTACCGTCTTTTGTAACAACAGAACGACTGATGCAGTTAGGTGTTCCGTCTTTTGTAACAGCAGAACGAATTACACAGCTAGCTGTACCGTACAGTATTTTGTAATAGCAGAACGAATTACACAGCTAGCTGTTCCGTCTTTTGTAACAGCAGAACGAATTACACAGCTAGCTGTTTCGTCTTTTGTAACAGCAGAACGAATTACACAGCTAGCTGTTCCGTCTTTTGTAACAGCAGAACGACTGACGCAGCTAACTATTCCGTCTTTTGTAACAGCAGAACGAATTACACAGCTAGCTGTTCCGTCTTTTGTAACAGGAGAACGACTGACGCAGCTAGCTGTTCCGTCTTTTGTAACAGCAGAACGAATTACACAGCTAGCTGTTCCGTCTTTTGTAACAGCAGAACGACTGACACAGCTAGCTGTTCCGTCTTTTGTAACAGCAGAAGAACTGACGTAGCTAGCTGTTCCGTCTTTTGTAACAGCAGAACGACTGACGCAGCTAGCTGTTCCGTCGTTTGTAACAACAGAACGACTGATACAGCTAGTTGTTTCGTCTTTTGTAACAGCAGAACAACTGACGCAGCTAGCTGTTCCGTCTTTTGTAACAGCAGAACGACTGACGCAGCTAGCTGTTCCGTCTTTTGTAACAGCAGAACGACTGACGCAGCTAGCTGTTCCGTCGTTTGTAACAGCAGAACGAATTACACAGCTAGCTGTTCCGTCTTTTGTAACAGCAGAACGACTGACGCAGCTAGCTGTTCCGTCTTTTGCAACAGCAGAACGACTGACGCAGCTAGCTGTTCCGTCTTTTGTAACAGTTTTAAGAAGAACTGTATATCAACCCGATCTGTGTTTCTGAAATTCACGTTGTTCTCCTTTTTTTCAGAATAAGAGACGAAAAATCTCGATTTCAGATATATGTAATATCCAATAAGGATTTTTCGTAACGTATATAAAAAAAAAGTAAGCACAGTGTATTTCAGAAACATAGCGGGTTGTTTAAATGATGAAATTCACAGTAATCTCTCTGTCTGTCTCTCTGTCTGTCTCTCTCTCTCCCTCTTATTTTTGTATATCAAAGTTTACAGAAACGTGTGAGGAAATATTTCCTGAAAGCATATTATTCAGCCTTTATCATATCCGGTGTTTAATCCAATGCATACACAACTGCACAATTACGAGGAAAGACATCAAATAGATTCTAGATGTAGTACGACTAATATTCTATTCTCTGAACTTAAAATTCTGTCTACAACTTGTGTATCAGTAATCTTTCATATTTCAAACGGTGAGAATTATGACAAAATTTGATTCAAGTATGTAATATGGTTAAAGAATACGTAATATGGTTAAAGAATACAACATATACTCGTAAACAATTTTAAAAAGTTTTGTTTTCGTTGCCCATGACGATCTTGTTATCTTTAGTTTAACAAATGTACTCATCTAAAAGTTCAAAAAGATGTAAAGAAAAATAGAACTTCACAATTTGAAAAAAAGAAATTCAAAACTTGCCTTGTTACATATATATTTATGATATCTATACGCCTATTCATCTGTAAAGTACATTTATTCTGGCCTCAAGACCATAATCTGCGAATAGACTTGAGTCTAACTTTCAAATCCAGCTAACTATTGAAATGATTTTCATAAACAAATGAAATTTTCAGTATATGTTTACATTTGATAATCTTGCATTTAAAAAAAAAAAGCAACCCATCTGTGCTACATAAATCTTAAGATATAGGTAATCAAAATTTTGACTTCAGTTTATTCTCAGTGTATGGTCTTGGGGCCAGCGGGCATGTTCACGAAACTTTCCTAAGATATGTCCTAAGATATAACTTAGGAAAAACGTTAGGAACATCCTAAGATCAACTTAGGACACGTCTTAGAGTGTTTCTCAACGATAACTAATTAGGAACATCTTAAGTTAGGCAGGGGTCGAAATTAACTTTTTCTACCACAGGCTAATTTTAGCCTGTGGGTAAAAAATCCACAGGCTAAAATGAAAACCTGCAAGCTAAAATAAAAATAATGAAGCAGTTATCTTTTTCATAGTTTTTTAAAATCAATGATTTTCCCCATCATTATTGAGCCTAGTGGGTCAACAGGCATCGTTTGGACAAGACACTAAGTTACGTAAGTCATATGGTGCAATTCACAACTTGTTTACCGCAGGTCTAGATCCAATGTCTTCCAATTTCGTGCCACATCAGGGGTGTCACTAGTGATTTTTTAAAGGGAATCCCAGACTCATGATTTATAAGCAGCACGATCACGAGTCCCATGGACTTTTTTGATAATCGTCTACGCGTCGAGCAGTGCACTCGTGTCATCACTACAACCCGACATCAATATTTTAAAGACAATATGACATTAAATTAATGTAGATACCGTGTAGGTCATTCTGATAAAAAATGACTACCGGACGACTTGGTAAAACATAAGACTCCGATTTTTTAAGAAATAAATGAATAACAAAAACCTCATACTTGGAATTCAATTTAATCACCCTTATAAGTGAACAGGACTCGTGGCACGTATCTACATTTTTCATCATACTCTAAAGCATTTGTTTGACACCAAGTTTCTTAAAAAATCATAAAAGAAAAATCCGGATAGAAACGGTTGTTGAAATCGGTCGTTCATGTAAGCGTTTGTATGATTCTGAGTGCAAGTTTCAGAAAAGCGAATTGCGCATCACCGTATAAAACGAATACAATACGATCATGGTTTGTAAATCACCACTCGCTAAGATTTTCGAGTGTCCACTATTTTTACTCGCTATTTTTCAAAAGTACTCGCATTTTGCGAGTATTTCTCGCTAATTTCGAGCCCTGGTTAGGACGTCCTAACTACTTAGGAGCATTCTTATTCCTTTACATGTAGTTATACACATGATATTCGTGACATATTGCGAGTAAACAATTAAAATCTAGACACATACAACTAGAGAAAAGACACGTTATTTATTTATAGGAATATTCTTAATTCAGATACCGTGAATTCAATATAATGATGTTATAAACTAACCCTAACCCTAACACATACAACTAGAGAAAAGACAGACATTATTTATTTATAGGAATATTCTTAATTCAGATACCGTGAATTCAATATAATGATGTTATAAACTAGAAAATTTTAAGATTATTTACCACTTTAAATAAAGTAGTAAAACAAACGGATGTTGCGATACTCGAACCTACATGTATGTTTAATATACTAGTATATTATTATTTCTGTTTTCTATGAAAGCAATGCAAACTCACTGAGTCATGCAATTCTCGTGTACAATTGTTTAAAAATGGAACCAATACGTACTCATGTCAAGGTGTTTGATAACAATAATGCAACAATCGTTTTTTCGACACAAATCAAAACGGTCTGAATTTGATTTGTGATTTGTGCGGATTAGTATATTATCGTAAGAAGAGGAACCCACATTTTTCAACTAGGAAATTCAATTCTACTTGATGAGGTAGAGAAAAAAAGGAGATCTTAATTAGAAGACATTTAATAAACATCGTTACAAATACAGCAGAAAAGAGGGATAGAATTTGTGGGAAATATATATATATATATTCGTTCAATCACTCACAGGTCTTCCTATTCCCAATAGCACCGAGAGGCTATGAAAAGTCCACGAAAGTCTGTACTTACTCACAATTAAGGAATCTTGCGGGTTGTCAATGTCCTTAAATATCTTTTCACAGTTTATTTGAGCTCTTCGCTTCAATATTATGGCTGTAGCCATGTTTATACAAACTTAGGATTATCTTTAAGGACAAGGTTTATGGTGTCCTAAAGTTAGGATGAACTTAGGACGTGTCCTAAATTTAGGAAAGCTTCGAGAACCTGACTTAAGACTAAGACGTGTCCTGCTGGTCACAAAGAAAACGATTGTCATTTATTGCTTCAGTTACACCTGAAATTTCTACACATTAATAGATACTTGGTGGAAATTCCCCCTCTCCTTTATTTCTTAAGACACAACGCAACATCGTGTAGCGCGTGTACGTCAAATTGAAGCGTAGGCGAAATGTTTAAATCCATGAATGGGTCAACACCAGTAATCATTCAATCGGAAAAGGTTTGTTAATTATCAGTCGTTTGTATGCATTTCGAAAGAGACCCGAAATATGTGTGGTTTGCATCTATTCCAGGAATGAAGGAGATTTTTGTTTCATAATCTGTGTGTAGCAATAAATAGTATGACTCTCATCATTCTGTAGATGAATGTTAATCTACCAATAAGTCTTTAGACTCGCACGATAGAGAACAGTCGAGGACTTTCTTTTTCTGAAAACGTATAATCATGCGCTTGACATTTAGAAGAATGCATGATCAATGTAAATTGAAAAAAAAGTGAAGATAAGAAACAATGACCAATCTCATAAATCCTATAAGGAATGCCAATTTAAGAGCAGGACAAATACGGACCCTTGGAGACACCAGAGGGGAACAGATGGCTAGGAGAGTAAGCATTCCCTGTAGACAGAATTAAACGTTATCATCAACTACACATAATAACAAATAACAATTCAAAATGCATAACAGCATATATCTGCATATTCAGTAAAGACAACTCATAATAAAAATATGAGATGATACAGAGAGAGAGAGAGAGAGAGAGAGAGAGAGAGAGAGAGAGAGAGTTTTGAACTTTCTAAAACAAAGTGTGCGTGCGTATGTGCGCGCGAAGACTTTAAAGCTGGAATCACACAAACTTGCATCACGCATCAAAAAGAAAAAAAGAAAAAAAAAGAAGATGGTTTCCATGTAGCAGATTAATGAAGAAAACCCCCAGAGAGTGTTAAATCCCCAGTGTTTGTACAACAAAAACGAAGAATACATCTTATTAAATTTTCAACAGTGAAATACTCTAATTTATCCACTGAACAAGAAATGATGTTGTCACAGTTGTTATTGTCCTGTGAAAATAATAAAAGCGATATCTTTACAGTGTGAAAATAACAATTGGGACTAGTGAATTGCCGGGATATTCATCCGTAATATGTATAGTCCCACTTATTTTTTTATGCATAATTATATTTTGTCACGTTTCATTACCCAAAATAAAATTAAATTAAAGTAGTCTTATTGTTCAACTTTATTGATTTACATTATCTTTCACATCTTTCTTAAGTTGCCATATTCTCTGTGCAATATTGTTTTCAACGTCAATGAAGACAACTGAAAGACATAAAAGGAATACCTAAGCGTTGTAATAAACAGAGAAATTCGAAGTTTTAATGTTGAATATCGTATTTATTTCGCTTGTGAGTCAAGATTTATTTCAAAAATCACTCGTGCTTTGCGCTCATGGAAATATAATTAAAAATGCTGTTTCATATGTGAAATAAATTCTATATCCAACAACAGAACATTGAATATAATTCATATGAAATTCGGCAAGCTGCGATGTCGGATGGTTGTTGGTTTTTCCTTCATTTAGGTGAATTTCGCTGCCTACAAGATACGCACGAAAAATCGTTTTTCAGTTTTAACTTTTTTTTTTATCTAGAATACGTGAGATGAAATCAATTTAGAAATCATCAAAGTAATCATCCGCCATAGTGCCCTTCTGTGTCGCGACACATTATTAATATCGAGAGACTAAGATTGTCAAAAATTGTGAGTTATTTGAATATAATAATTAAGAACATTACAGATAATTAATTCTGATGATAGCATATCAACCGCAAAAGACCACTGCTCATGGTTTAAACGTTTTCACTAGACCAATCAAAATCAAGTAAAATTTACAAGGACGTTATATGCTAATTAGAAGGTGTATAAAAGAGAGTAGAAACAGAGTTGATGACACACAGTCGTTTCATCACACAAAACGACAAGAGAAGTCTTCAGATCCTCTCTGAAATGGAAAATACTACCCAATCCTTTGAACAACTAATGTTGAATGTTGTTGATAGCGGTGACATTAAGAACTTGCTGAAGCTGTTAAACTTTGGAATTAGCTCCAACATACGCGACTCCAATGGGGATCCCCTGTTGTTTATACCCATAGTGAACGGAAACATTGAGATGTTAGACGCTCTCCTGACAAGTGGTATGTATCACAGTCCTTATATCGCAATCAGTTCTGAAAATACGGATTTAAAGGCCTCGTTTAACTCATCTTAAAGATAGCAAATAAATACTCATTTATTCATTTTATCTTTCAGGTAACTGTGAACTCGAACTATCGAATCACGAGAACAGAACTCCACTGATGCTAGCTGTCGAGATGGACGATATCAGAATGATACGGCATTTAATCAAAGCAGGTAGGGTCGCAATAGTGAATAAAAGATCAATGAAAAAGCAAGCTTATTTCTTTAATAAGTCAATGAAACATTGTAATTTACTTTATTTATATCCAATAAATAAAATGATAAATCTTTATGTTACAGGTGCTAATGTCAACGCATTAGACGATTTAGGAAAAACCCCGTTGCTGCTTGCCCTGGAGGGTGGGAAATTCGAAATGGCGGAGTATCTCATCAAGCATGGCAGTGATGTCAATAGCGTCGACGACCTTGGCCAGTCCGCCTTGCTACACATCACCAGAGGCGAACGACGAGACTGTGCAAGGATCATCAGAATTCTGCTGCAATGTGGTAGGTATCGTCAGACGTGACGCATCTGTCTAAACTAGGCCACATCATCTTAATGCATTTAGTAACACAGAAGGAACGAGTATTTATCATGCATTCTATTCATTTATTTTTAGATTACAAAATTAAAGAAAATATAGACCAAGTAACCCGAGACGAAATTGCAGTTTATCAAAAGCAACAACAAAAGAAAATACCCACCTTGGTGAGGAGAATAAGTTTGAAGATGACGAGGCTACCAAGCTTTCGTCAGTCCGTCAGGGTTTCTAAATACACCTGAGCCACTTTAAGTGTGACGGTTTATTAAATATTTCCGTACCACTCGGAATCCAACCTTCGTCCTGCTGACAGCTGCCTTTCAGGAACGCCATTCCAAAGAGACCTTGTATTTTTTGATTTCGAAAACAAGGATCTATACGGACACAAACAGGCAGGTGCATTTTGGCAATGCAATGTTCGTTTGCATGGAGAGGGAGCATTACCGTATTGTGATAAAAACGATCTTAACTGTTAATCAGCTTTGTCGTTACATATGTCTAAAGCTAGAGAACAAACAGTACGAAGTATGCCATTGATGTAGTTAAAAATTCAAGTTGTACTACCAGTCACAAATATAGATCTCTATGCAATAAATATTACCAAACAAAATCACGTGTATCGTCATTATTGAATCATTGAGTCTAGAGAGGTATCCCAATCTCTGCATATCTGTATGGATTGAGAAATGATTAACAAAGGTGTATAATCCAGAAAATTATTATTATCGCCTTCGTCAATAATACTGAAACATTGTACACATTTACAGTGAGATCGTTATTATTCGTGATGGGTAAATTTTCGTGGATTTCATATCCAAGGTATGCTTCCATAGTATGCCAAACGAATTTCGTCTTGTCCAGCCATTGTTGTAAAAGGAATTCTAAAACAAAATGTAGATTTATTTTCCACCAAAGTAGAGAAGAAAAAAATCTTAGAACAACAAAAATTGGTTCCCAGGAAAATAGAGGATTTCATTGCAATTCAACAAAAACAGTATACAACTACTTAGAAAACAAAACATTTGTTTGATATACCGTTAAAGTGCTCGAAGGTAAAGTACACGCCACTTAGCTATACGCCGCGGGCGCCTGTCTTAAGATAATGAATGATTTTACAGAGTACACTTTCTCTGAAATACGGTGAAATATATTGGTACCAAATTGAAAGTTTTTGCAACTACAAAGGGAGAATAAATTCCAGGTATTGAATGACAAATTAATATCTTTTAAAAGTAATCCGATCTATTAAAGCATTCATTTTCACAAAAATAAAATATATTCGGAAATTCTATGGTCGTTATAACGATCTAGTTCGTCAATACAACCTCGCATTGGGTCAAATGCTGTCTGACGTGTTTCATACCGATTGTTAAGCTGTTCTTGGCACACTGATTTTGACTGCGGATAACTCCGTTTACCTGATCAGGATATGGGGCTCACGGGGGGTGTGACCGGTCAACAGGGGATGCTTACTCCTCCTAGGCACCTGATCCCACCTCTGGTGTGTCCAGGGGTCCGTGTTTGCCCAACTATCTATTTTGTATTGCCTGTAGGAGTTATGAGATTGATCACTGTTCGTTATCTTCACCTTGCATGCAGCACATAAACTTTTCTTAAAACAAAATGCATAATTTTCAATCTGAGAGAGAGAGAGAGAGAGAGAGAGAGAGAGAGAGAGAGAGTAGATGGTGTTAATATTTATTTATAATGATTTGTATTTTTATCAGAGTTACATTCCCTGGTAGAAATTTAGATTATACTGAAATATTTATATATATATTTTAATGGCGACCTTTACTTTTATTTATAATTTTGTAAGACGATGGTAAGACAAACCTTTTCATTTGAGCATTTTATGGGAATTGTATCAAATTGTACATGCATGACTTCATATATCAGAAATGTGTTTTCTCATAGGGATTAGTGTTAATCTCAATGACAAATATTACTTATATGTTCTATAAATTTTGAAAATTATTTTAATGAATCACTCTTAATGGTAATTATCTTTCATTTAAAATCAATTATTGCATTACATAACAATTCTTAAAAGAAAAATTAGGCATTGTACGTCGGATACTTTAATCTAGATCATTCGCAATTTAAACTTGACGCAGAATTAATAAATTAGATGCACATTTTGCAAAAGAACTTAACGGCATTTAGGTCTATATTCATAAGATTTCAACTATCCGACTTTTTGTTCAATAATGAGTCAAATCTGATTTCGGTCGGAGTGTCGGGAGCGTGCATTTCATTTGACCTTACAGTTAACGAAGACAGAAATTAAGACATGCCCCCCGCTTATAAAGTGACGAATTCTGTCAGTACTTTACACCGCAACAATGACTGCTTTATACAAAAAGTATTTAACATTAATGTATTCACCGATTAAATTTATTTGCATTTATATTCTAATTTAAGAGGACTCACAGCAACCATTAGAAAAAAGGACAACAATGACTTATATCCATAGGTACAGATGTTGTAAAGCAGTACAAACGTATATAGTTCTCAATATAGCAACGAGGTCATTTAAAGGAATAATAAAGGTCATTTTGTTAAAAAGAATTAACATGAGTGCAGTGGACTCAAACAAGTAATTTTCTGTAAATAATAACAATTTTATGCATTCATTTGCATTTATTTCCAAATTTAAAAGAAAGGCGAAGATAACGAACAGTGATCAATCTCCTAACTCCTATAAGCAATACATAATAGAGAGTTGGGCAAACACGGACCCCTGGATATACCAGAGGTGGGATTCGGTGCTTAGGAGGAGTAAGCATCCCCTGTTGACCGGTTCGTTATCTTCACCTTTCATAACAACCATAGAATTTGCGAAATGCTGACTTTAAACGAGAGTGTTGGAACCCCTGCAGCATCAACTTCTTTGTCGATGATGGTGTAGATTTATAGTGCAGACTGCCCACTAGGGACCCTGCTACACTAGGTTTGTTGCGGTGAGGCGACGATAGTGGTCGACCCTCGGATCTCTTGGAAATGGAAACCGGTCTTCTTGAAGATGGATGGCTTGTCAGTAGCCTGCCTCGATTTAAAAACTGACCATAAGCAGAACAAGCTCTTGCGTATCGAATCCGTTGAGAGATACATGTATAAACACCATATGCTAATGATAATGAAATATTGTTACAAAAATCTGGGACGTTGACGATCGAGAAGCTGAAATCATCCCGTTTGTCATACAGTTGAGTTATTAGTCTGCCGTTAATATCTCTTTTCAATAAAATATCTAAGTTTGAAGCAGAAGTGACCGACTCTGTGGTGTCTTATTTCGAGTTCACTGGGACATATCGAATATTGTAGGATCTGAAAAAAGTTTTCCATTTTTCGGCGATTTTTAAAAGAGAAAAAAATGGTGTAGCCTCAAACGTCGTAAATGCCCCCACATATTTATGTCAAACAATTTGCTATATAATCAAAGGGTTACATACGTTCACAAAATACTGTTTTGCAAATGTCCATGACATCTATATCGGATATGAAGAATATTTCCACCTTTTGACTATCATTTTTTTGTTTTTGCCCCAAAACTCGTAAATGACCCCACGTAGAAATGTCAAACAACTTTTTTGTTTCATACAACATTTATTTTATAATTGTACAAGGTAGAATTAATTCAAGTACATGTAACATATGCATCGAACCTGGTAATAGAAATTAATTTCATAAGAATGTTTACAATATTAACACAACCGCTCCCGTGGTTAAACAAATCTGCATTTAGATACTAGCTTCATTTCTGAACTGACAATATAATACCTTTCTCTCCTGTAACCCTTGTCATACAGTTCGTTTTGCTTCATACTCTTATCTTACGTGGATTCAAAATTAGAAAATTATGATAATCATTTTGTTTTCTAGAAATTGGAAAGCTCATTACAATCATTTTTTTTTTATTGGCTCTTTTTGGACATATATTATCATATAAACAGGATGTTACATGCAACTTCAATATTTCAACAAACATGTTAAACACTGTGTGAAAATTAATAGCAATATTGTACAATTACTTTGAAGATAAAGAGAGACTAGTATATGAAATATGCATAACTAATTCATTTAAGGAAGATACATCTTACATTGAAATTATTATGTCTTCTATCTTTTTCCATACTTGGTTATAATAATCAAGATTTCTTCTGCCACAATAAATTGATTTTTTAACAAACAGTTTTCTTCTCAAAAATTGCAAAAAAATATATAAAGAAGGACCACTGTGCCCTGTATCTGAATTAAACACAAACTGTATATACTATTTAGAAAGCAGTATACAATAATTCAGACTTTCACACTTTTCTTCATAAAATCCAAATATTATGTCTTGATAAGAGATATCATTTATATAAGTAATGTTTAATCTATTCCACCAAGTTTGGAAATGCTTCCAATAAGTACCAACATATTCACAAAAGTAAAACCTGTGCTCTATTGTATCTAAATTTCCACATAATATACAAGAAGGTGATGTTTTAATTTTTATTGCATACAGCAATTTGTTGTGTGCTAAAAATCTGTGAATTAATTTATATTGAAAAGATTGTAATGATGTTTCCATTGATATTGTGAAAGGTAACTTGTAAATACTCTCTAACTCTTGCTGTGTTAATTTTGAATCAAAAATATTTTCCCATTTTGGTATACATGTTGGTAATTCTGCTATACTTTCCATCAAAATCCAGTAAAAATCTTTACAAGTCATGTTTGATATGGGACTCCTATTACCATTGAAACTCAGTATAAGCGTATTTCTATTTATAAAAGAATTATCATTTTGTCGAATATGCTTTCTCCAACTGTAGGGTATTGCATTTCTTAAACAATAGTATTAAAAAAAAGATATGTTTAAATTGTGTGTTTCACTTAATTTTTCATGGCTAAGGAAGTCTTTATCTCTATCTACAATATCTCCAATATATAAAATACCCCTTTCATACCACTTCTTCCAAAAAACCTCTTTATTGTCAATTTTAATATTGTCATTAAACCATAAACTCTCTTTAAAAACGACTGGTTCAACATTTACAATATGTCTGAATTCTCTCCATGTACTAAAAATATCACTGTAAAACTTTGGCAAAAAAGTATCAATGTCTAAATGATTCATGCATCCTCTAGAGATAATAAAGTCATTTAATTCAATATCTTGCAAGTAAAATTGAATTATGCTTCTTAATTTTGATTTTATATTAGTGAAAATTCTTTTTACCCAGCCTAATCTTAATGATTTGACCTGTGTATCAAATTTAGGTACTTTCAAACCCCCTTTACTAATTTTTTGACTGCTTACTGTACTTTTTACTTTTGGCTTTTCATTATTCCAAATAAAGGCATTTATTTCTTTTTCTACTTCTTTAATTAATTCTGACGAGAAAGGGAGAACTTGCGCTTGATAAATGAGTTTAGGGATTGCCAGTGTTTTTGTTATTAGGATTATCATTACAATCATACTGTATAAGGTAAATAGTTAATGATACGTGATGCAGTTCAAACGTTGGAATTCTAAACAACACACTTCTTAATTGATACTTACGTTGCTTAGATGTGCTTGGTTCCACCATTTCATGCAAATATGCTGATGAATAGACACTTGCTATATTATCTAAAATTGTGATTCTGTACGGGTTTTCGTCCATCCCCATAAGTGATCCAACTCAGTACATATGATAAGTAATGCATCTAAATAGATAGATCTTTACACACTGATTATGACTACGGATTAATCCGTTTATCTGATTAAGTAATAGGGCTCACGACGGGTGTGACCCGGTCGACAGTGGATGCTTACTCCTCCTAGGCACCTGATTCTACCTCTGGTATATCCAGGGGTCTATGTTTGCCCAATGCTCCATTTTGTATTCCTTATAGATGTTGTGAGGCTGATTACTGTTCGTTATCGTCACCTTTTCATACACTAAATTGTTTGAATTAACATGAAATGACTTGAATGAGTCATTTGAAGTTAATTAATTTAATTCTCTAACAAAGTTAACAAAATGACCTTTGCCATCCTTGTCAGGTACTGAAATCTTCTACATTGGCTTTATGTTATAACAATCAACAATCAGATGTTTTATATCATTCACAATAAAGTTTGCTTTGTATATAAGATACATGTATATGATTAAAAAGAAAAGGACCAAATATGCAACCCTTTGGAATGAAAGGCAAAGAAAATGAACAGTGATCAATCGCAGAACTTCTATAAACAATACAAGATAGATAGTTGGCAAACATGGACCCCTGGACTGTCCAGAGATGAGATCAGGTGCCTAGGAGGAGTAAGCATCCCCTGTCGACCAATTACACCCGTCATGTGCCCTATATCCTGATCAGGTAAACAGAGCCATCCGCAGTCAAAATCACTGTGCCAACAATCGGCATGAAACACGTCAGACAGCATTTGACCTAATGATAGCTTGTATGGGCAAACTAGCTCGTTATAACGGAATAACAGTCTGTAAATCTCATAAGAAAATACAATGGCCATGTAGAGAAACCCTTTATTTCTGTTGCTAGCATAGTTTTCAATACAACATGAAAGTATATCCGTTATAGTTGTATTAATGTCAAATTCTATCAACTTGTTTGACAGATCACTCAAGAGAACACATCTTTGCCTTTATTTCTTATAGTCTAATTTTGTTAAGTCCTAGCTTGATTCATTGTTGAATCCCCAGGCTGAAAACCAGATTAATGTACAAAATGCTTTTTTCAGACAAAAAAGCATGTAAATTTTCCCCATGATGTTGCCTATCATACTTGCACCTGATATTGGGATATTGATACAAATTCCATCATTCTGAATAAAATGATAAAACTAAATCAATAGAATAATATTGACAAATCACCATGATGGATAAACAAGGCCGTGTGTTATCCTTTGTAATGCCCTGTCTTAACTAAGACGACCAGTAATTACATAAAACTCAACTATTTTAGAAATAC
Source organism: Ostrea edulis (assembly GCF_947568905.1). Classification (NCBI taxonomy): domain Eukaryota; kingdom Metazoa; phylum Mollusca; class Bivalvia; order Ostreida; family Ostreidae; genus Ostrea; species Ostrea edulis. The sequence goes on from NC_079165.1 coordinate 1,190,304, forward strand.
GTAAAGTTAATAATAACATGTATTTACTATAGCGAAAGGTATATATGTTAAAAATGAGTACTTTGAAGGAATTCAGAAATACACGTGTACTGCGAGTAGACTAGAGTATCCAGTCAAATGGCGATTTGCAGCTCCTAAAACAGTTTGATGGTTCAATTTTCAGCATGAATAAGTACTTGTTCAATATTTGATGGTATCTGATTGGGGAAGCCACCTTTAATGGATTTAAGAATTTTGGTAATTGTCATGACTAAATAATCATAAAAAATAACATAATCTGTGAGCAGTGTACCCTCTTGATATAATAGAACATGTCCTATTAATATGAAATGAGTCATAATCTGGTATGTGTGTTAATGAAATATTCGACATATAAATTATCAATTCAGCCTATCATTAATCTATAAAAGGTATTAATTTCAAAGACGATATTGCATATTAAGAAACTCATAAATCATAGCATTTGTATAATTGATTTTGCAGTTATGATATTTGCCGAATAACAACAGCTTTGTAAAACATGCGCACAAAGACTACATTCATTGTTCCTTTCTTTTGATAGAAAGATGAAAAATAACTGACCCACAGCAACTAAGTATGTCTCATAAATTAGCTTCCAGACATGTTGGAATATTTACTACCAAAACTACAAAGCAGCACATGGTTTTTGATTAATTAATTAAAGCAGCACATTTAATACAGGTTTCAAATGTTGGCATACTGTAATTATGTGGCAATGTCGCGATTTCAAAGAGATTTTTTTTTTACAGCAGACGTTAATACGTAACTTGGTGCACGTGTAAGCTTATGACCCTAAACTTTTCTTGGTATCTGTGCTTTGTACTTAGTTTTAATATTTTGTTTGAATTTTTTTTTACATCCCTTTGAGAAATTGCCACTTTAGTAATATGTCACCAACCGTGGATGGAATACCACACATTTAAACCCATTCGTGGCGCTCGGAGGCCTAGAAATGAAGATTCTTTAACATGTTAACACCACCTGCGACATGGGACTTCTGTTTTTAAGATCATATCCTAAAGATTCTTACTTGCCGTGTTTGGAGAAGGAGCAATCACAACCTAGGTTTACGTCTTAGGTTTGACGAAGCCATGGCATGCATGTGGCTCAAACCCACGACCCCCAGTTAAGAAGCAAACCTTCAAACCACTTATATGTAGGAATGCTAGAATTTAATTCGATCCATTCTTCATAGATATTTACATACAGTATATATCCTACCTGCTGGTAAATCATTCTGATCTGTTGAAGTCGTACACAAAGTGGACATTTAAATGAAACGTCCTCAAAATTAACCTTAAAGCATCTGGATAATATATCACGTATCATTTACATGATCAAATCAAGTTACTGTAATGTCGATTCATTCAAGAAATAAGTTTCAATCTTTAAAATACATGTCGGTATGAACTGCAATGCTTTGCGTTGGTATGCTTCATGAAACACATTACAGTATGCTGGCGTGAAGCGTTGCAGTTTATATCCTAATCCATTTTGAAAAGAATGAAGATTATTTCCTATATTTACATTCAACTTTCATTTCTGTCGGAATTTCCAGACATTGAAGTAGACGTACTGTAGTGTCCAAAGTCCAGAATAACTTGAAACAATTCGTCAATTCCCCAAGTCTGGAAATTTATTATATTAAGTTAAATGATTAATATCGTGTAGCATCTTGATACATCGATTTTGACTACGGATTACTTCGTTTACATGATCAAAACATTGTGCTCACGGCCTCTGGTGTATTCAGGGGTATGCGTTTGCCCAACTCTATACCAGAGGTGGGATCAGAGGCCTAGGAGGAGTAAGCATTAAGCATTCCCTGTCGACCAGTCACACCCGCCGAGATCCCTATATCTTGACAAGGTAAAGCGGGTAATCCGTAGTCAAAATCAGTGTTCCAAGAACGGCGTAATTATCGGTATGAAACATGTCAGAGAGCATATGAGCAAACTTTAGGTTGTATTGGCAAAGTAGATCACTATGACCATTGAATTTGCGAAATGCTGACTTTAAACAAAACGAAACTGCTGAAACCCTGCAACACCAATTTGTTTCCCAGTAGCCTGATATATAAACACCATGCGAAGGTGATAGTGGAATATTGCTACATAAATGTGGGAAGTTGATTGACGATGGAAAAGCAAAAATCATCCCATTTGTTATAAAGTTGAGCTGTTAGTTTGTCGTTAACATTTATTTTCAAAAGAATATCTAAGTACGAAGCAGATATGGAGGACGCTGCAAATGGTGTCTTTTATCTCGAGTTCACATAATTCAAATATACACGTAACTGAGTGACTTATATCAACTAGGAATTCTATTTCGCTCTATGTCCTGTTACTTTCTTGGATGAATTCATATCTGCTGAACCTAATTTGATACTTGATATTCCAGAAAACTTCATTTTCGTCGTCCGTAATCTTGTCCATTTTTTCTAGATAATATAGATCTATACACACTGCCGCTAAAATGCGAATAATTTATACTAAATATTATGATAACATTACAACTCCGATTAATCCCGCGGGGATCCGGTTTGGAATAGGTCTTCAGTACCCATTGCTTGTCGTAAGAAGCGACTAAATGGGGTGGTTCTTCGGATGAGACCGCAAAAAAGCGAGGCCTCTTGTCGCAGCAGGTGTGGCACGAGAAAGAATCCTTCCTGCTCATAGGCCGTAAGCGCCGGGTATAGACCTAGAGTTTGCATCCCTTCACTGGGGTCTCCATATGAGTGAAAAATTCTCAAGAGGGACGTTAAACAATATACAACCAACCAACAACTCCGATTGATAAGATTGTATTTACTACTATACGATTTAGGATTTTCAAAATGCTAACCTGAAAAATATTGATCTTAGAAACCGTATTACCTGAGCTTTACATGCATACAAAGTCTGGAATAGAAATAGATAATTTGTAACAAGAGGTGAATTCTTACACGACCAGTTTTTATCAATAAGATGATAGATCTTTGAAACGGGTGAAGATAATGAGGAATGACCAATTTCATAAACCATACAAAGAATACACAAGAGTAGACTGGAAACTCCAATGTGAGAGGATTAAGTATTCCCTGTTGACGGATCACACGCGCTGTGAGCCCTCTATCTTGATCAGGTCCATTAACCTATACTGCCCCAAATTATACAAAGTTCTGAGGAAAAATTCCGAACAGGGATTGCAGATGATTTATTCGATGTCACGTGATGATAGCGAAGTCAGACGTTCTGTCGCGACCTACAGTTATCAGTGTAGAAACGAGCCATCAATTTTATTCCGAACTGAACGTTAAAGAAACATGACATTTGCACTTTAAAATTTTAATGCATTGCATTAGACAAGGATGAATCATTTGGAGTATCCATAAAACTCTTTAACATATTCCATTAGAAAAGGAGCAGTTGACAAACATACCAATTCGCTTTTAATGGCGATCTCTCTGAAAACAAAAGGAAAACATGTGTTTAAGATCTAAGTGGAATATTTTTGTGGTGACCTTCAAAACGATGAAATTGTCTCTCGTACTATTAGTTTTAATCTGAAATGAGAACTCAGACAAGGGTGATTCTAAGATAGCGGATTTCACATGGTCTGCTTCAAGATAACGAACAGTGATCGATCTCATGAATTCTTTAAAGAATACAAAATTAAGAGAAGAACAAACACAGACTCATGGCATAACAGAGGTGGTATCAGGTCCCTATGAGGAGTAAGAATCCTCTGTTGACCGGTCACACCCGCCGTGAAACCCCTGTCCTGATCGGGTAAACAAAATAAGATATTTGGTGATATATCATACGCTTGAGCTAAGTTCAAGTATCATCTGCACTATGGTAGCTTATACACCTTAGGTATGAACAATTTATATTAATACCAGTTTTGAAGCCAATGTATTTCCAAATTTCAATCATAAACCGGTAAAAGTTTATGTATAGTGTGATTTTCCTATCGACTGGGTATTAATATAAGATCCTTGTTATTTTCTTTACTCTTTTAGGCAGTTATGATATTGATCACTGTTCGTTATCTTCACCTTTTCTTTCGCATCAATGAACTGTGGAGTAAAAGTCAAAATCTATTTGTAAGATTGAAGCATATGCATCATTCTGTTTGGTGTGCTTCTCTAGAAAACCAAGATGACGATGTACAGCAGGTCATAATCTGTAGAGGAAAAATGCATTCCATCTGAAATTTTGAATAAGAATTTTTGTTTGCTTATTCTTATATCTATACCTTAACACTGTTAAGATGATAATTGTATGGCAAAATACAAGGTTCTATGTAGAAATATTTCCATGAGAATATGATTAAATAGTCACGCATTTGTCGTAAGTCACAGGCCGGATTTAACTGTAAATCCTGTTTTCGTTCGCTTTTGGCATACAAAATGCTGTGGAAAGGGTTTTAAGTACAGTTATCATTAAAAAGGTAAAAAAAAAAATGCTCCACACATCTGTTATTATAAACGTCAAGAATATTTTTCTTCATATTTATGTTACTTAGTGACCCCAAGGATCCATGCTAAGGTACATTTACCTTGTGTACTCTCATCAAAGCTTTATTATCATGTTCTGCAATTGAATCATTTTGTATTATGCTAGTTCTTTTTATTATAAAACACAGTACACTAGTTTTACGGTTTGTGATGGTAGACAGAAAATGTTGTTTCTAGACTAGGCTATAATTATGTAATACAGCGTTCTAGTTGTAGAGTTCGTTATGATAAAGATAAAGTGTTATATGTTTACTATAATTATGATAAAGATAGATATGAAATGGTGAATATAAAATACAGTTTACTAGTTTCACAGTTTGTCATGATAGAAATAAAATGTTATTTCCTAACCACAACTTAATGATAGAATACAGTAAGATAGTGATAGCGTTCGTTATAATTGATACAAAGTTAAGTATGAATGTATTCTAACCTGCGATTTATCACCATTAGTGCTTTTTTAAAAAAAAAAAAACAACCACAGTACATGTAATTTTTTTTTCGTTAAATGGGTAACAATTCCTGTGCGTCAGGTATGCATAACAGATAAAAATAGGAATGACCTAATTGCTACAATTTCTCCAGTAACTGAATGGCATTTCACGTCTGATGAGGTCAAATGTTGTAACATTAATTACACAAATGAATTATGGAAAATAATTCTATTTATTCAAATGTAATGATTATAAAAATAACGAGAGTTAATAAAGGTCAATTTAATTCGTTAAGATCCTTTTCATGTTCCCTAAGACATTTATTACGTCGAGATAATTGTCAACATCTTCTTAAATACACACAGGTTACGACTCAGAATGACCTCATACCTCTGGAAAATCCTTCACTATACTGGTGAAGAGAATTTGATTGCATTACTCCTGCAGAAATTCCGTCACGTTCACAATTTTTTCTAAAACAGGAATTCGGGAACACATTAATTATAAATAGATAAAAATGTAGTTTTACAAACGTGATGCAATTAATGTTTAAAGGTATTGTCGACTACATTTTAGAACAAATTTTAAGAACTGGTTTTGATTGAAATCGTTTTAAACAACAGTGGAACGTCTGATATATCAATATCAATTCTTCAGTCGTACACATACAAGTGAATATAATTGGTGTCCATTTAGCAATAACTTCTGAGATAATTACGGTTTTTGACGTAACTTCTAACTGTGAGAAAACATAAAACATAATAAATTTATCTCTGATATAACGTCTGACTATGATATAACAGTACATTTCGGATATAACGTCTAACTACAAGATAGCATTACATCTCTGAGAAAACATCTAACTATGATATATCATTATATCTCTGACATAACATCTAACTGTGAGATAACATTACATCTCTGACATAACGTCTAACTATGAGAGAACATTACATCTCTGACATAACATCTAACTATGAGAGAACATTACATCTCTGACATAACATCTCTGATCATAACATAACCTCTTACTATGAGATAACATTATATTTCTGACATGACCTCAAACTATGAGATCACAATACATCTCTGACATAACGTTTAACTCTGAGATAACAATACATCTCTGGCATAACATCTTACTATGGGAAAACATTACATCTCTGACATAACATCTAACTGTGAGAGAACATTACATCTCTGACATAACGTCTCTGATCATAACATAACCTCTTACTATGAGATAACATTATATTTCTGACATGACCTCAAACTATGAGATCACAATACATCGCTGACATAACGTCTAACTCTGACATAACAATACATCTCTGGCATAACATCTTACTATGGGAGAACATTACATCTCTGACATAACATCTAACTGTGAGAGAACATTACATCTCTGACATAACATCTAACTCTGAGATGATATTACATCTCTGACATAACATCTAACTATGAGAGAACATTACATCTCTGACATAACATCTTACTCTGAGAGAACATTACATCTCTGACATAACATCTAACTATGAGAGAACATTACATCTCTGACATAACATCTTACTATGGGAGAACATTACATCTCTGACATAACATCTAACTGTGAGAGAACATTACATCTCTGACATAACATCTAACTCTGAGATGATATTACATCTCTGACATAACATCTAACTATGATATATCATTATATCTCTGACATAACATCTAACTATGAGAGAACATTACATCTCTGACATAACATCTAACTATGAGAGAACATTACATCTCTGACATAACATCTAACTATGATATAACATTACATCTCTGACAAAACGTCTAACTATAAGAAAATGTCATTCATATGGGCACGACTTGTGTTCACTTATGAAATGACTTATTTTTGCATTCTTACAAGACAGATTTATTCTTCTACTAGAGTAAAAAAATCTCATGCTGTGGCCTTTGGCTCGATATTTAGATATATATCGACGACGTTTTATCTATTAAGTTCCTTTGTACATAGATATTTCATGGAATATAGATGTTAACGGCAAACTAACATCTCAGCCCTATGTTAAACAGGACCACTTCAGCTTCCCCATCGTAGACTTTCTATATTTAAGTAAAGTGTGAAAATATAAAAACAATACTATTTATCTACATAGCGCCGTATATGACTATAAATAACACTCTTAAGGTTGATCGATCCTCATGTGATGTCATAGGTTTCTGCAAAAATCTTAATAATTCAAATTTTGTGCATGATATAAATATATCTTTCTAAGGAATTTCAATCACTGGATATAATAAAAAAAAATCTGGTAAACTATTAATTCTGAAAAAGTTTATATTTTCCATAGATAATCAATTATTTATGACTAAAAAATGTTGTCAAGGGCAATAACTCCTATGCAGGAATTTCCTCTACTGGATATCTATTATACATTGGCTTCCCTAATATCGACAGTTAATCTATACATATTTATGAATTAGCAGTTTTTTTTAAAAACTGTTAATAACTAAATTTTGTCATTTCAACAAGTTCTTATCTATTTGTATTATTATGTTTAACGAAAATGTGTGATTTTCTGATGTTGATATATACTTCTGTTTTTGTATGTTTGACATCTTTAAAAAGGTGGCAACATATACATTTTCTTTGGTTATTGATTAAATTAAACTATATTGAGTGGAAATTAATAAAGTTTTTCCACTTTTAACCATTAATATTGAAAAGTTACATAACGATGGAGCTACCTCAAGCACTGCACACAATAAAAATGATACAACGTTTTATAAAAGTAGTAAAAGAAAATTACAATAGCATTAGGACAGATTATATCGAAACAATTGCTAGCGAAACATCAATAATGTGAAGTAAAATTTACTAAAATCTAAAACACGCTGTACATTAAGAAAAACCCACGCCGTATTATGCAAGGTGAAGATAACGAACAGTGATTAATTTCATAACTCCTATAAGCAATACAAGATAGATAGTTGGGCAAACACGGACCCCTGGACACACCAGAGGTGGGATCAGGTGCCTAGGAGGAGTAAGCATCCCCTGTTGACCAGTCACACCCGCCTTATATCCTGATCATGTAAACGGAGTTATCCGCAGTCAAAATCAGTGTGCCAAAAACGGCTCAACAATCGGTATGAAACACATCAGACAGCATTTGACTCAATCATAGGTTGTATTGACGAACTAGATCGTTATAACGACCATAGAATTTGCGAAATGCTGACTTCAATCGAGACTGTTGAAACCCCTGTACCATCAACATGTTTGTCAGTAGCTTACCCCGATTTAAAAACTGACTATACGCAGAACAAGCTCTTCCAAATAGAATCAGTTGAGATGAATAAACCCCATATGCAAGTGATAATGGAATATTGCTACATAAATATGGGAAGTTGACGATGGAGAAGCTGAAATCATCCCGTTTGTCATACAGTTGAGTTGTCAGTTTGCCGTTAATGTCTACTTTCGATAAAATATATAAGTATGAATCAGAAGTGGTCGACTCTGTGGTGTCCTTTATTTCGAGCTCACAGGGATATATCAAATAGACATATGAATGAAGCTATTATTGTTAATAGACAAAACGTCATCGATATATCTAAATGTCGAATTGAAGGCCGCATTTGAGAGATTTATTCCTCTCACGTAGAAGTTTTTGAAGGAATTCTGCTTCATATGAATATAGAAACAGGTCAGCTAATAAAGGAGCACAATTCGTGCCCATGGGAATTCCAACAGACTGCCGTATTATCAAATAATATGAAATACAATAGTTGAAATAAATATGCAAATATACACTTTAAAAAGCCATATTTCATTTTCATACGTATATGATGTTTATGTTTCTCAAATGATTCGATATGCAGGAGGTTGTTCTACGAATGATCAGTTTTTAAATCGAGTCAGAAAGCTGACAAAGAAGTTGGTGTTATAAGGGTTTCAACAGTATCATTTAAAGTCAGTATTTGACAAATTGTATGGTCGTTGTAAAAATGTATAACAATCAATTTACCAATATAATGTCCGTCGGATGGGACGTTAAAGGCGGATGAAATGTCCAAAATTAGGATGCTTTGATAAACTCTGTCCTTTTGCTAACTTCAGGTTGTTTTGGATATAGATACTAATGCCAGTACTTTTTGCTTCGCCCTCAAACACGGTCACGCCGTAAGTCAAGGATCACAATCCCCTTAGCACGCAAAAGACCGTTTCCCTGGTTTTCGAAAAAGAGTAGGCTGACTGGGGACCGTCAGGGAAACTCAAACGCTGATGGCCAAACATATTTTAATTAGTTATCTGCCGTAAAATGGCTGAAATACTACCAAAAACGGTGTAAAACCATAATCAATCAATTAACCATTACAACCTGTCATTGGGTCCAATCCTGTCTGACGTGTTTCATACCAATTGTTAGGCCGTTGTTTGCACACTTGTTTTGACTACGGATTACTCTGCTTACCCGATCTAGATATAGAGATAACGATGAGTGATGCTGGTTGACAGGGGATGCTTATTCCTCCTAGACACATGATCTCACCTTTGATATATCCAGGGGTCCTGTGTGCCCTACTCTTAATTTTGTATTCTTTGTACAAATCATGAAATAGGCTACTGTTCGTAAACTTTACCCTTTTACTTTCAACTAATCACACGTGTGAATCACATTCTATACAAGAAATTATTACCAACAACAAACGTTGCGGAATACCCTTAACTATATGTTTCACAACAGAGAAGTGGTGCAATTCCAATGAACATTCAAACTTCTTCGAAATCAATGAATTCAAAAGATATGACTTTTTGACACTTTACACGACTACTATTCACACTAGATGAAAGCCTAGAATTTTTGTTTAAATCATATACAGTTTCTTCAATAAAGATGGAATACGCAAATCTCGTGGACAGTTATCCAAAAAATTACTTTTTTTAAAACATCATTGTGATTATGCGCACAGGTACTCTGACGTTGATATTGATCAATTGCTAGAGTTCGTCTGGTAGAATAGTATATGCACACGTGGAGTTTATTTCAAAGAAAATTGTAAGAAAACTTGCTGTACTTAAGAGAGTGAGTTATTTTATGCCACCAAATGCACTTATCAAGGTTTTTAGTAGTATTGTTTTTCCACATTTTACTTACTGCTGTACTGCCTGGTGTAACGTACAAAATAAACTTTATTTAGAAAAAAAATGTTCAAGCTGCAAAAGAAGGCAGGAAGAATACTTTTAAATATTCGAGATATCAGGACCTTTTCTGGCTTTTTATTTTCTTGTTTGAACTGGATGCCAATTAAGGATCATTTTATGTTTAGAAAGGTTGTCTTTCTGTTCAAAGTTTTAAATAATCAAATGCCAAATTACCTAAACGTGTTTAAATATACAAGAGATGCGAGTTGCCGCCAAACCAGGTCGAATGATTATATGTCTAATTTATTATATTTACCAAGAGCTAAAATTGAAAATTTTAAACTTTCATACAGCTACTCTTCTGCATTCCTTTGTAACAAACTGTCTCAAAATGTTCGAAGCTCTGGTTCGGTTGGCATTTTCAAAGCTATGTATTTGATGGAATATTTTCATAAAAGTAGCACTTAAACATCGTGTTTTCCTCTTTTTGTTCAAGTGTGCCAAATGTAGTTGTGATATGGCACTGTGTGTGCGTGTGTCATGCTATTTTCTTTTTCTTTCCTTTTATGTCATGTGTTCATATTTAAGTAATAATTTTATCACTAATTAGGTGTGTCTTATGCTATATTTCCCCCCTTTTCCTTTTATATCGTATTCATGTTTAGATACTAATTTTAGATGTTAATTTTATGTTTGTGTATATGTTTTAATGCAGGACCACAATGGGAACTAGCTATATGCTAATTTGTGTTATCTTCGATAACTAAAGGCTATTATTATTATTATTATATGGTAGGTGGACTCACTTAACTGAAAATGCTTAAATGATAAGTCTTTTACATACAATACCTTAAACATAATCGATTAATGAAAGTAAACTGTAAAAATATGCACACAGTACAGCGAAATTAGATGACACAGTTGATCTGGTTCATAATTCCTTTGAAATAGTACAACCTTTCTAATTAGTACAAAATGTCCAAAGATATCATTTAGAGTAGGCAAACCCTTTCTAAATGTATTGTGCTGTAAATATCATTTGAATCGAGTTGTAGCAAGCGCGAAAGATTCGGGATCAAGACCTATGTCATAGAAAATAGAAAAATTCTGAAATTAGTCATAAACACTATTTCTTTTTTCGGTGAATAATTCAGTGGAAATGATAATTAAAATTCGATGACAAGTTTGATCTTCATAATTGATATTTATCATTCAGAAAACTGGACATTTTATGCTTCAATACTTAGATGTATTGAATCAATTAATGTTTTTTGTATTAAATACATCACGAAATTAGAAATATACCTGGCTGCGACAGTACTGATCAAGGAGTAAGCTTAACTGAAACATTTTCCAAAATTACGAGTGTTTATTAACGGTACACTTTTAAATTCAGAAAATGATACATATATTGTTTTGAACTTAGATCTACATCTCACTGGAACAAGGAATGTGAGTGGTATTGAATGCTTTGAATAAACATAGGAAATACAATTGTTATAGAGTTTTAATGAAATATGTAACGATAACCGGACCGGTTCGGGTCACCTTCGTAACCCGAATTTTAAAACTTTTTCTTCATTTATATGATATTGTTTGTTTTGAAACTTACAGAATATAATCTCAGTGATACAAAAATTCTTGGATACAAAATTCAACAAATGATATTACCTATAGAGAAAGTAATGAATGTATACAATATGTTGGTGTAAAATGGGTAACGGTACCAAAAAACACATTCTAGCAAATTTTCTGTGAGCCATGCACCTGTTAATGAAAACTTTCCACCGGACTTTGAATTATTCAGCTTTCCATGGGATAATCTCCACCACGCTTGAAAATAATTAATTATCCATAGTAATTAATTGCTCTAAAATTCTCTAGATAATCCTCTTCACATCCTATCTTAGTTTAAATACATACATACCTGAGGTATTTATAATTTATCAATAGATGAAAAATTTCAATGACCGAATTATGGTTAAATAAGAACATTAGCAACTACATCTGAATAAATAACACCGGCTTGGATCAACCGCATCCGCTTTCCTTTTGGTCCGGGTTGGAAAAATCACCAGTAAGTAAAATAATGCATCGAATATCAAAATTATCTCTATGAATTGCAAACATGAAAATTGCTATGACTAAAGTTATACCTGCAGTCTATCCTAATGTTAGTTAAAAAACCAAACTCTCGGATCAAGTTTTAGATATATTTTCTTTTGCCCATGATGTACGTGTACACATCGTTTGATATCTGTTCTGTCTTGCAGTTTGGTATGTATTATGCTTACATTGTGATGCCGGGAAATTTGGCGTGTCAGGTTGTTTCAAAAGACCGTTCTGACCAATGTTTATGTCGTTCCCCCTTATATCTAGATGATACATTTGCAAACACATTGAAAGTAAAATTTAAATAATTTAGTTTTCGCGACATCAGCTATAATAAATGTACACATTGAATTGACATTGACCCAGGCATCCATCTGAAGTCATATTGCGATAATAAATTCTAGATACAATAATTGTCGCCTCTCACGTGCCGAGATGTTCTTGATTAATGTATGTGGGATACCATAATTCTAAAGATTAACAGCTGTTCTTCTACTTACAGCGCCAAAGTCATTCGCCAGGTGTTTAGGAAAATATCCACATACCCTTCAGTGTTCTGCTTCTAGGTACCTGTTGAGGAAAATAATGTTCCACATAGATTGATTTGAGATTAGATATAGGAAATAAAGGTAGAGGTTTACCTGGGAAGTTATTGTCAGGAAACATGTCTATTTTCCGTACATTTATGGTATTTATTGTATGGCGCTTGTATTTTCACATCATGGACTTTCGTGACAATTGTTTCTCCTCGATCTGTTTATTTGTGACGTACTGAAAAACGCCTATAAAATATTTCTAATTTTTTGGGGGGATTTTTTTTGAAACGCTTCTGAATTATTTGTTTATCATTTCGAAAGGACAAGCGTGTACTGACTTGCAATGTTAATATAGATCTTTGAACTTATACCGTATCAAAATATTTTTTCAGTAAATAAATCGTCCTTTTGTTTTTACCACAATGCAAAAGGTTTGTCTCTTGCTAATTCATTCTGTATAACGCACCTGCTGTTACCTAGATTCTACATAAACATATTGATGGACTGATGTGAAAGCATTATTTTAGACATTGTCCATGGATGCCAATTAATGTTCAAATACACAATGTTTGAAATGGCATTTAAAACTTTAAAATTGAAATGGAAAACAATATTAGATTCTAAATGCTGATTTAAATTTGATTTAGACATAAAATGAATAATGATTCAACATTGTCATACAATCGTAATTAGACGCAGTGCACTTAGAAACCAGCTATTTATTTTTCATGAATGAAAACATGAAAATGATACACAAATTACCTAATAAATATGCTACAATATTAGTGAATGACATGGGATTGAGTACAAAAATAAGAAACAGATTTATGAATGGACTTGAAGAAAGGAGATTAATTACTTGGATGTTGTCTGCATTTCAAACGGTGTTTTTATGTTCTCCTCAACGAATCCTACATTCCTCCTTTTATTTTCAAAGAATAAACAGAAACACATTAACACTATCAAAATTCATTTTATTATTGGGATGTTAGAATTTAAACTTCTCTATCTTTTTTACCTGAATGTGTTTGTGCAAAACCTATTGGTGACTTTCTTAGATATCAAATCTGTATAAATCCTGCCAGTGGCTGAAAAGCACAAGTTGACTATGGTTTGCTTTTAAGAGATCCGCGCGAAAATTGTTCCGTTTTAATATCATTTGACTTTTGTTCATAGAACTATACGGAAATTTGAAAACAAAAGTAGATGTATACGTATATGTCTCAAATTATAATATTGTATTTAGCTTCACATAATTCAACGTAACTGTTGGAATAAACACTCGTGTGTTGTCTATCAAATAATGTACATGTTTTGGAACCTATATCTTGTTTGAGAACAGTTTTTAGAATATTAAACATATAACAATTCAGATATACATTAGTAAACTTGTTCATCTTCCTAAATGTAAGGGTAGCGTTGTCCTGTTTGGTAATACAAAACATGTCCTAAATCACCTCTGTGTGATTCATCAGTGTTTGTAAACAGAATCAAGAACCAAAGGACCCCTATCAGAACAAATAACTGTGTGGAGGACACAGCGTTTACATTTGTTTTTTATGTAAATGTAATGAGGCATCTGGTTTAATAATTAAGACACAACTGTTATCATGTGACTGAATTAGATATTCAAGCGTCACTGTTATAATTGTATAATTTTGATTCATATATTTGTAGCCACCACGTCGAAACATTTTTACGTTTACTTTTAGACCATCCATATGGGTATTGTGCTAAGAGATAACCTTTTTTGTTGCTGTTGTCTTCATTCTCTTTCGTTTAGGTTGCCACCTTTCTGTCTTTAGCTCACCGCGGGTGTGAGCGGTCGGCTGGGAATGCTTACCCATCCTATGCGTCTGATCCCCCCTCTTGTATGTTCAGGGGTCCATGTTTGCCATACTCTTAATTTGGTATTCTTTATATGAGTTTTGAGATTGATCACTATTCATTATATTTACCTTTTTACTCTATCGCAAAGATACTTTATATTCTTATATTATGCGCAGAAATATAACAATCGCAAATGAAAACAAATATTTGATTCTATGTTCACGTTAAATGAAAAAGAGCAATTATGAATTGACGTAGAAAATTGTTTATCGCATGCTACCTTTGATGAAGAAAATTGATATCATAATTGTTTTCACTATCGTAATTCATAAAGAGCACTTGGTGGCATTTGTTTTCGTTATGTGTTTGGCAAGAATTTTCATTTCTGAATCTAGTCATAGGTAGCCATATAGGGAGTGGCAATACTGCGGGAGACGCTTATTATACCAACACCTTCTAAAGAAAGTTCGGGTATCTTGCCGTTAACCCTATCCGTTCGTCCGTCTCTCGGTCACATTTTATTTTTGCACACTCCTCGTTTATTTTAAGTTGTCACCAATTAATCTTTTCGAATATGAAAGGTATTGTCTGTAGATGTGCAATAAGGTTTGAGAATTTTCATTTTCACCCTGGGGCACATATGAGGGTCGAAAAACGATGTTTTTATATTGTAACAGGCTGGCCTCTAGTAATCGTCATCACGTATAATCACAACTTCTTTACAGATCAAATGTTTATTTTCTTCACATCAACAATGCATAAAGATACACAAAACTGCGTTGGTCCATCATTAAACAATGTCACCTGGGAATCACAACCCGTATATAATCATAACCTTTCACAGGGTCTTATGAGTGGTGGGAGATAGCTCAAGGTTTCAGAAGAATGAGAATAGCATTGTACAGTAGAGGGGGATATAAGGGGAATAACTCTGGCAAAGAGAATCTACATATAGGATACTTCCTGTCAGGAATTAATTATTACTATAATAATAATGTTCAATAACTTTGGATTGTCAGGAATTATAATGTAAGAAAATAAGATGTCAGGATTTCAATTGTCGGGATTCTGCAGTTGTCAGGATTTTACTTGTCAGGAATTTATTTGTCAGGATTCTTCAGTTGTCAAGTAATTATAATTTATCTAAACATTAAATAAGAAAGAAGTATTGAAAATTTTCTTTATAATGATTATGATCTCTTGTCAACAATTTCATTTTTGTACCTAAGTTTCTCTCAAATTTTGTCCTGACACTGATGTGCTTGAGACAGCTATCTAACTAAAATGAGCTTCTTCCTCCCTTATATAGTTTCAGCAGCTAGGAATTAGCCAATGAAATTACTCGATTTTCCTGACAATTCCTGACAGGAAAAACTGATCTTAAATCATGCAATAAACACTGTCATCTTGATACAAAAATGATATACAAGTAATATTAATTGATTCAATAGAAATAATTGAATAACTTGCCTGGTTAATTGACTCAAATAGATGTTGAATTCACTGCACTATATTTTGTGACTTCACTACCAACAAGGAAGAAAATGTAACCTTGGGCATGCACAAAATAGTTCCAAATTATGTAACAATAAAATGGGATTGTAATGATAACAACAATTAAAGACTGAATCATACTGAGTAAATCTTATCATCTATGTGAATTTTAAATGAAACAACAACACATGGTAGCCATAAGGTAAGTTTGTATAACTTTGAATTAATGCGCCAACTTCACTGTTGATGATGTCATACAATGGCAGCCTCTATGTGCACCTAAGATAAACATGTGTAGGATATATGAATTAAACGGAGGATAGATCAAGCAATCTATGGAATATTTCACACAGGAAATGTATACTAATTAATAGTCATTGATTGTGAACTGTAGGATGCATTTCATTCACAGAAAACATGTGGAAAATAAAACACAGCTGAACCTCATGTTTATATGTACAACAATAAAAAAAAAAAACAATCTCTGAACCAAGGCAGTCAAAGAACAATAATGAATCATGACAATTCAACAATGGCATTATAGCTTTCCACTATATACAGTAAATGTACAGTTTTCCCTTTAAATTGGAATTCCACATTCTGTTGTGCAACTATAGATCTAATGCACAAAATATGTATCTAAAGGTCACCCCCCCCCCCTTCCCAAACACACAAGAAAATGTGTTAAGAAAGACCGGTCTATTACACTATATAAAATTCTCTGGTTCCATGAATTCCTCTCACAATTTACGCAGTAGCCAAACGATTGTGTCCTGCAAATGTGCAATACGTTTCTAGAGTTTTTATATTCATCCTAGGGTCAAATGGGGGTCAAAACGATTTCTGCTGGACAACAAGTAACCAACATCAACAGAAACTCATTAAGGCTTTGAAAGTACAAGAGCAAAATGAGTTTTAAAAGCCTTCATTTTTGTACAAAAAACCTAGTTCAAAGAACCGTCATTGCTACTGCCCGAGCGCTAAGAATAGGTCTAAATTCGTAGTGCTTCACCTACAGTTGGCGGCATCTCAAATACCAATCTTTATTTACATTACTGTCATGTCAAAGCGTTTTGTGTGTTACGAAACAATGCTATTGATCACATAGTGAAATAGAGATAATATTTCATTATATATCACCAGTAACAAACACACGCACCCCTTACACACACTAAAGGGATTATGAATTTCCATTTTAAATTTGAACTACCACTTAAAGTATTCCATGTATAATGAAAGGATAATGAACAATTTTGAAGGATTTAGATCAACATAAAAGTTTATTGTTAAATAATGATGAAAGTGAAGCAGATGAAATTCACATGACTGGTAAATGCTTAGAAGCTGACCTTTTTGTACTTAAGACCTTTGGAAGAGATGTCTGCCCTTTGTAGAAATAAGAAAAATCTAATTTTCTAAAATTGTGTGTGGTCAACGATTAATTTTATTTCAGAAATTCATAAAAAGAAAGTGTATGTAACTTTTTACCAAGAGATTAGTATGAAAATATAATTTATATTTAAAATATTGTAATAAAACATGCTTTTCCCATATACTTTAATGTTAAATTCTAGGTGAAATAAATCAGACAGTAAACAAAATTTTGAAAATTCCAATGGTAGATTACTTTTATTTGATGAACCCTTCAAAATGATACCATGATGACAAATATTTCACCATCCATTTATTAGATATGAAATATGGCTATTATACATTGAATACCTTAAGCATTACTTTTGTTCAGATGCATTTTAAAGAATAGAACGTTTTACTTCAAACTCTTACTGGTTCTAATTACAATAAATTGATTTCTATAGAGTTAAGTAAAACCATTTTACTTACTGAAACAGAGTCAGTGACATTTGACCTGTAACATACATATCAGAAAGGTATTTTGTATTCTTCTTAAATGAAATGTTAGTGAAATAGAACCAATAGATTAGATATGAATATTACATTAGGTGGCTGAAGACAATGAGATGAAAGGGGGCTTCTACAGATGGATAAGAAATGACGTAAAGGCAGTATGTAAAGACAGGTTATCAAAACAATACGATCATAATTCATTTAAACCTGCCGAACAAATAAGGTCATGGATTCCCCATATGAATTAGTATTCTCAAAGCAATTCTCAAGTTTTCCATTCATGGATACGATATATGTGATGTGATAACACATAATGATTTTCATAATTGCTGCGGGCAAAATGTATATAGATGTTATGGGAAAACTTCAGAATCTCTTCAGAATGTTTATATATATATATATATATATATATATATATATCTGTGTGTGTGTGTGTGTGTGTGTGTGTGTGTGTGTGTGTGTGTGTGTTGGTGGGTGTCGGTGTTTACCGAAATCAAATATTTGATTCTTCATGAAATTTGAATTATTCGTTCCAATGGCGATGTATTATATTACAATTTACTATTCAATAATTCTTCTCAATATTAGATTTCACTGTCGCCACTGAAAAACTACTTTAACTAGCCATATATGAAAATGTGAAGATAACAAACAACATAAGTCTTATAACTCCTATATGAATTCAAAATGGAGTTGGGAAAACACAGACCCCTGGATATATAAGAGGTAGGATCAGGTGCCTAAGAGGAACAAGAATTCCCTCTCGATCGGTCACGACGCCGTGAACCCTACATCTTGATAAGATAGATATAATATTTTGTGGTCAAAATCAGTGTGTAAAGAACGGCCTTACAATTGGTATGAAACACATCAGACAGCATTTGACCAAAGTACATTTTATGATATCCACCTTGATTCTTTTAATTTGATTAAGTGATCCGTAGTCAAAATCAATATGTAATGAAAGACCTATATATTTATAGTAAAGATATGTAGAGAACAAGTATTAAATAAAATATTGATGATAGTAAAGATTTACATATGATGAGATTAGTATGTATATACCTGTGTGTATAATAAAGCTGTATAGAGAACGTGATAACTATTGATCAGTGAGCATTGTAAATATTCTACCTATCTAACCAATTTATCTACATCTTTATTTTATGGGTTGACTACGACCTGTCGTGTGAGCATCAAATGTCAGAAATCAACATAAGGTAATACGAGACTAGTCAACCCTCGTTTTATGAATGTCTTTGTTGATCAGCTCTTTCAACAGTCTGTTGGAATTCCCATGAGCATGAATTGTGCTTTTTGCTAGCTGATCTGATTTTAGATTCTTTTAGGCAGAGTTTATTCAAAAGCTTCTACACGAGAAACAAAAATATCTTGCTGTGGCCTTCAACTCGAAATTTAGATATATCGACGATGTTGTATCTATTAACAATGATAATTTTCATTCAAATGTCGATTCGATATATCCCCGTGAACTCGAAACAAATGACACCACAGGGTTATCAACGTTTGCTTAGTACTTAGATATTTTATTGAAAATGAATATTAACGGCAAACTAACAATTAACTTTTGTGACAAACGGGATGATTTCAGTTTCTCCATCGTCAACTTCCCATATTTATGTAGCAATATTCCATTATCACCAGCATCTGATGTTTATATGTCTCAACTGATTCGATACACAAGAGCTTGTTCTGTGTATGACCAAACAGGTTGATGTTAGAGGGGTTTCAACAGTCTCGTTTAAAGTCAGCATTTTCCAAATTCTATTGTCGTTTTAATCATCTAGTTTACCAATACAAACTATCATTAGTTTAAATATTGTCTGATTTGTTTTTACGGATTGTTACACTGTTCTTAGCACACTTATTTTGACTACAGATTACATAGGACTCACAGTGAGTGTGACCGGATGGCTGGGGATGGTTACTCCTCCTAGGCAACTGATGCTATATCTGGTATGTCTAGGGGTCCGAGTTGGTCCAAGTCTTTATTTTGCATTCCATATAGGAATTATAAGATTGATGCCTGAAATTTACAACCACTTTCTAGAATATGGGTAAACTCGGCATTAATAAGCTGATGCTGATGGATAATGGAATCTTGCTTTAATTCGATGTGGACATTGTCCTATTTTTTTGTCGATTTCCAACTCGTTGATAATTACTGATGTAATGTGAAGTCAGCATTATTCATGTTTGTGTCATTACCTCATTAATGCTATCATGAGTCTTTGTATATTCTCCAAGTGTTTCTGGTATTCCAGAGACAGGCCTCAGAAGACTCCTACCCTTCTGCTCTAGTTCATTCATCGATTTGACTTCTGAAACCACTTTTCCTCTTGTATGTGATCAACATGGTTTTGACCAGTCGCAGTACCTCAGTTGTAGAGCATTCGCTTCGTATTCAGGTCATGAGTTTGAGCCCCGCTACTACCATGGCCGAGTCAAACCTAGGACATTAATATAGGTAGTAATTGCTCCCCCGCCAAACACTCGGAATTTAGAAATGAGAACCACAGATCTTTTGGATATGACCTTAAAAGCGGATGTCCCATGCCGGGGTAGGTGTTGTCGCTTTATGGAATTCGCAATCTTACGGCCCTTAGCGCGAAACATAGGTCTAAATTTGTGGTACTTCACCTAAAACTGGCGACGTCTGAATATGAATGCAAATTTCTCGACGGGATGTAAAGGAAACAACAGTTGATGTTGTTTTGCATTGGAACGACTTTCTCCTCGGGAAAGGGGGACGGGGATACAATGTCATATAGGTTTTGATTGTGTGTATATTTTAAGGTCATGATGACAACGTATTCTTTCAGGGTTTTTTTTTACAGTAATTTTCTCTGTGACGTTGATCTACGATTATTCAGTGTGGTTGGAAACTGATTGACCTCCTCGATGACGGATTATGAATGGAATAATAAATGTATGGCGTTAGGGACTTGCATCGGTTTTGCTTTCCCAATTTAACTGCAGTTTGCTTGACATCTTTTGAATTTGATGATGACTGCAAGGACTCTGTATCTATACAATCACTTTGGGTTTATTTAGTGAACTGGAATTTGGTTAGTGGTTTTACGTACATTGTAGCTGAAAACGATTGGATAATTAAAGCATTTGCATGAAACGTCTTCATAAAATTACCGAATTACTAAGATAAACTGCAAGGATGTATATAAAGTACAGCTAAATTAAAACAACATGAATGATCCGTTTCACAATGCTTAGAAAGGTACAACCATTCCAATGAGTACAAAATATCTAAATTTATCCTCTATACACTCAGTTTAATCTTAAAGCGGGTAATCTTTATGAATATAGTGTGCTGTAAATATCATTTGAATTGAGCAGTAACAAGCGCGAAAGATTCGGGATCAAGACCTATGTCATTGGAAAAAAGAAGAAAAACATTAAATTTGTCATAAATACTTTTTGCTGAATAATTTATTATCAAGGTTCGATAATAAGTTTTGATTTTCATAATTGATATTTATTATTCAGAAAACTGGGCATTTTATGCTTCACTACTTCTGTGTATTGCATCTATTAATGCTTTTTGTATGAAGTATATCACGACAGCAGAAATGTACCTGGCTGCGATAGCGCTGATCAAGGAGAAAGTTCAACTCTAGCAATTAAGAGTTCTAATGACGAAAAAGAAATTTTCAAAATATTCATATCACATGAATGATACCTTTTTACTTCAGAAATTGGCGCAAATATTGATTTAAACTGGGATACATATCTCACTAAATGTGCGCGGTGTGTTATGTGTGTTGAAACATGAGCTGTGTATACTAAATACTATACATATGATAATTGCGTTTCTATTTTTTTTTTTTAGATATACTAAACATGTAACTATAGTTAAAAACTTTAAGGATCAAGTTTCAGATATTTACTTTCATTTACCCGTGAATCTTCCGTTAAATGTATGTATCACATCAATCCTCTTGGTGATTTGGTTTACATTAATAATATTTTGATACAGAGAGGGTATTGATTCGGAAAACCAGATACCGAAGGACTCTTAGGCGCCTCATCCTACCGTTGGTATGTCCAGGAGTTCGCGTTTGCCCAACGCATTATTTTGTATTCCTTCTAGGAGTTATGAGATTGATCACTGCTATGTTCATCTTTCATCTAGATGATGCTAATTCATCGAAACGATCTAACTCTGAAAGTAAATTCAAATCACAGTTTTGTGTCATCATCTGTAACGTATGCATACAGTCCACTTGGGTATTCATCGGGAGTTTTACTGCAACTATCAATTCTAGATACAATAATTGCCAACTTTCAAGTGCCGAGCTTTCGTCGAAAACAGTACTTGGTATATACTGTAATGCCTCAAACTAATACATGTTTTTCTACTTGCAAAGCGAAAGTCATTCGTCAGTTATTTAGGAAAGTGTCCCCACACTTCTTCAGTACTCTGTCATCTCTGTGTCTGTTGAGAAAAATAATGTTCCACATAGACTGATCCAAAATCATATAAACAAAGCAAAAGTAGACTTTTATCCTCAGCCATTATCTAAAATGTGTCTATTGTCAAACATTTGTGGTGATTGCATGAAGCTTGCAGTTTCACATCATAATCTTTCATAACAATATCTTTTCCCTGTGATTTGTGGACTTATCGAGGGTGTGCATATGCTTTATGATTGTTATTATGGTTATTTTCTGAAACGTTTTATTCATCAAGAAAATGTAATTTCTACTGATTTTCAGAAATGTTAATATATCTTGTAGCTGTTAACTTATTACATATAAAAATGTGTTAGTCATTATTTCGTATTTTTCAGCACAAGAGTTTTGTGCTAATAAAACAACATTGTCATGTTTACTGTGGCTACTAACCCAATATCCTCCGTAAGATTATGCAGACTTTTAATCGATTAAACATCATAAAGAACTTTAACAGATTCAATATCAACCATTAAAATGGGGTTCCGCTGATGTCTTAATAGCCATTTACACAATGTTTGAAGTGACAGTTGCAAAGACACTTTAAAATTAAAAGCTTGAAAAAAGATATTTAGATTTAAATGCTAATTTGCAATTCACTCAGACTTTGACGAATGACAATTCCATATTGAAATACAGCGCACTCAGAAACCAGCTTTTTATTTTTCATGAATGAAAACATGGATATGAATAATTTCATCTACGATAAAACACAATTACTTAATATATATGCTACAATCTTAATTAATGGCATAGCTTTGGTAGAGATATCAGAAAGCAATTTATGCATGCACTTGTAAAAAGATCCTGTTTTCCATAACAATTTTGCACTCGCAGTTTTGTTTTCAAATGCTGCCCAGGGCCACCTTCATTCATACTTTGAGAAATCATTTCATTGTTTAGATGTTGGGATTACATAAACAATATCAATCCCCCCTTTTATCTTTTTATCTGACACACGAGTGTCGATTGGTTACAAACTATATATGACTACTAATTTCTATTCGAAAAACATAGTCAGCTACAAGAGATCCACGTTAAGATAGTCGAATTTGACCATCATTTGACTTCTGACCAGTACTGAAACATAAAGATGACTTTTTTTTTGTTTTTTACAAATTACTCACAAGTTTCAAACACCACAAATACATTTTGTTTCAGACTTATAATCCTAACACGTACGATTCAACATTAACTATCGGAATACCCACGTGTCGCCTATCGAATAATGTAAATGGTTTAGAACCGCTATCTGGTTTGCGAACAGAATTAAGATATGGGACATTTGCAACAAGAAAACCTTTCGACACAAGCGTCAAATTCAATCGCAGAGTCTTGGTATCCATCAGAATTGTGTAAAGCAAATATTTTAGAAACTTTTATGTTTTTATATCGAAACTCATAATCTGTCCATATAGTCTATCCTTACAGGTTAAGGGTATTGTTCAAATTTTAGACATTTAATTTTAAACAAATAGCTATCTGCATTTTATAAAAATCTTTTAAAAGAAATTGCGCTACACTCAACTGTTGTCTGACTTGTTTCATACCCATTGCAGGCCGTTCTTGGTACACTGACTACAGATTACTACATTTGCCTGATCGGGGTATGGGGCTCACAGCCAGTTTGACCGGTCGGCGGGGATGCTTGTTCCTCCTGGGCGCGTGGTTCCATATCTTGTATATCCAGGGTTCCGAGATTGCCCAACTCTCTATTTTGAATTCCTTACAGAAGTTATGAGATCGCTGTTCGTTATCTTCGCCTTTACATGAGCCCTCTGTAATTGATGAATATTAGATACCACATAGTTTTTTTTATAAAGAATAATAAGTTCAAAATCTCAAAAGTTAAAGAAATTATGTAATGGATACTTTTAATCTTTTCATTTTGGTA
This sequence comes from Ostrea edulis, assembly GCF_947568905.1. NCBI lineage: Eukaryota > Metazoa > Mollusca > Bivalvia > Ostreida > Ostreidae > Ostrea > Ostrea edulis. The sequence goes on from NC_079165.1 coordinate 1,214,629, forward strand.
AACAATATGGCATGCATTTGTACATGTGTAGGTTGGATGCTTGAAAATTGAAAGTTGTACCCCATCACTTATAAATTCTGATTGCAATGACTATTTCAAAATGATTTTTATAGAGTTAAATATCATTTTACTTATTGAACAAGAGGCAGTGACATTTGACCTGGAACATGTACATTAAAATATGTTGTGCTGTTCTTCAGCGGAAAGTTGGTGAAATAGTGTCTATATATCAACTATGTATATTACATTAGGTCACTTGAAACAACGGGATGAAAGGGGGCTTCTACAGCTGGAAAAAAATATGACAGAAAGAAATTATATGAAGACAGATTATCAAAACAATACGGTAATAATTCATTTTACCTGTCATTAAAGTATTATATATGTACGCGCAATGAGGTCATAAATACCATTTAGTATTCTCAAAGTAAATCTCAAAGTTTCCATTCATTTATTCATTCTGCTGCGGATATCGAAACTTTTGTAACAGCAGAGAGTGACATACTTTTGTATAACATACATCGACTTTGATATTTGATTGATAAAACATATTTTATGTCTATACTTAATTTGCTTATTACCAAATATAACTTGTTCTATAGACAATGTTTTTATCTTTTTTGTCCCCTTAGGTTATCCTGCACAACAAAATAAGTAATCTTAAAAATCTTAAAAATACTTATGTGTACGTATTTTATCTTGGTTAAAATTTGACGCAGTCGGAGATGATGTATTATTTGGCGTGATGATTTAGCGCTTCTTCTATATATGACAATGAATAAATAGAGAACTGCGTGTTTAAGCACAGCTTCATTGTTCCACCACCACAGCCGCTAGAATCCCGCTAAAATAAGTAATCATGCAGCATCGCGTATTTGTGATACGTGTACTTAACTAAAAAGAAATAAACAAAACAAAACAGAATTCAATGTATAAATGTGTATATACGGCATATAACGTATCGCCAAACTGGACGCATTAAGCATATCATACACAATGACATCACATGAAGGAAACGTTGAAGTGGTATTCTTAAACGAAAATCGTGATTTAATTTTTGTTGTGTTTTCAGACACGCACTGAAATGATATTACTCAATTCTAACATTATGAATCAATACTTATTTTCAGCTTTTTATCTTTTGGTAAACAAAGTGTATTTAGAGCTTTTAACATCACATACGAAGCCAGTCTGAATTTTCACATATCCTTACCATCATAAATATTGTAAAACGTATAGTTATAAATACATGTACACGTATATGGAATAGTATCATGTACAAGAAATAATAACCCCCCTCCTCAAAATCATAAGCCATTGCAGCATTTGAAACAAATCTGGATCTGACTGAAATTAGAAAGTATTCTTCATAAGCCTGTCATTGATGCAAGTTTCATCACAACAGAACATAAAGTGATGACTGCAACACTGGAAAAGAGCTTATCTGAATATCTCCCTCAAAGTGTCTTACATGTAAATTTCATCATTGTTAAAATTTTACGGACAAAGCACAACAAAACAAAACAGTTTGGTAGCTCATTCCGAAAATATACGTAAATTACATACTTTGAAATGAAAAGAGAGAAAAATTAGTTCCATGAGGAATATTAACTTACTTACTTACTTAATCCTCTTCGTGCATGTCTGCACATAAGGCTGAAATCAGTGGATCGGTGTATTGTTGGTTCGTTCTTTACATACTGCTGTTGACAGTGGATCGGTGTATTTTTGGTTCGTTCTTTACATGCTACTGTTGACAGTGGATCGGTGTATTGTTGGTTCGTTCTTTACATACTGCTGTTGACAGTGGATCGGTGTATTTTTGGTTCGTTCTTTACATGCTACTGTTGACACTGGATCGGTGTATTGTTGGTTCGTTCTTCACATATTACTGTTGACAGTGGATCGGTGTATTGTTGGTTCGTTCTTTACATATTACTGTTGACAGTGGATCGGTGTATTGTTGGTTCGTTCTTTACATATTACTGTTGACAGTGGATCGGTGTATTTTTGGTTCGTTCTTTACATATTACTGTTGACAGTGGATCGGTGTATTTTTGGTTCGTTCTTTACATGCTACTGTTGACAGTGGATCGGTGTATTGTTGGGTCCAGTCGTTCTTTACATGCTACTGTTGACAGTGGATCGGTGTATTGTTGGTTCGTTCTTTACATATTACTGTTGACAGTGGATCGGTGTATTGTTGGTTCGTTCTTTACATGCTACTGTTGACAGTGGATCAGTGTATTGTTGGTTCGTTCTTTACATGCTACTGTTGACATTGGATCGGTGTATTGTTGGTTCGTTCTTTACATATTACTGTTGACAGTGGATCGGTGTATTGTTGGGTCCAGTCGTTCTTTACATGCTACTGTTGACAGTGGATCGGTGTATTGTTGGGTCCAGTCGTTCTTTACATGCTACTGTTGACAGTGGATCGGTGTATTGTTGGGTCCAGTCGTTCTTTACATGCTACTGTTGACAGTGGATCGGTGTATTGTTGGTTCGTTCTTTACATGCTACTGTTGACAGTGGATCGGTGTATTGTTGGTTCGTCCTTTACATGCTACTGTTGACAGTGGATCGGTGTATTGTTGGTTCGTTCTTTACATGCTACTGTTGACAGTGGATCGGTGTATTGTTGGGTCCAGTCGTTCTTTACATGCTACTGTTGACAGTGGATCGGTGTATTGTTGGTTCGTTCTTTACATGCTACTGTTGACAGTGGATCGGTGTATTGTTGGTTCGTTCTTTACATGCTACTGTTGACAGTGGATCGGTGTATTGTTGGTTCGTTCTTTACATGCTACTGTGGACAGTGGATCGGTGTATTGTTGGGTCCAGTCGTTCTTTACATGCTACTGTTGACAGT